>NC_069501.1:159444763-159804763 GCF_027579735.1 Bombina bombina
ACTTTGTTGTGCTTTTCCCTCACATAAACAGTTGATGTTGGTAAGTTAAACATATTTGCTATTTAACATTTAGTGCAAATTATAGAAAACCCAATTTTGTAAAGAAGGGGAAAATTTCGCCAAGAGGGACAAACACACTGTTGTTTAATGTGTATTGCTATAGCAAAGACAGAGAGTCAAATACAAATATACATACCTGTTTGTTTTTCCCCATATTTGGGTTTCTCTGAGAACTAATTTTTTTTTTTAAGGGATCTGAAACCCAAAATTTTTCTTTCATGATTCATATAGAACATGTGATTTAAACAACTTTTCAATTTACTTATTTTATCAAATTGCTTTATTTCCTTGTTAACCTTTGCTGAAGAAGCAGCTATGTACTACTGGGAGCTAGCTGATCACAACTGGTGGACCAAAGACTAGAGGCATTTATGCGCAACCACCAATTAGCAGCTACTCTGTAAAGCATTGCTTCTCCTGAGCAAACATAGGCATGCTTTTCAAAACAGGATAACAAGAGAATGAAGTAACAGAAGTTATTATGAAGTTGTTTAAAATTCACATGCTCTGTCTGAATCACAAAAAGAAAAGAAAAAAATAAAGTGTAATGTTCCTTTAAGTAAATAGTCCTGCCAAAAAAAATATCTGTATGTGTGGGTATTGTTATTTAATTTCAGTTAGGGCAAAGGGCTAATAAACAGCTTTAGCATAGTATTCACAGTGTCTCAGCACTGAAACGGTTAAGATGAGAACAACACATTGTCATGCACCACAGCTGTGTTTGTCTTTTAGGAAATGCCTTCCAGTTATCTTTATCAATAGATAGTACCAGCTTTGTTTTGACTTTGTTGATCATATGCCTCTTTGATTTTGAGCTGTAATCTGTTTCCTTTTTTACTTGTGTTGTTTGAGTGTGCCTTAGGTACCTACACCTATGGTAAATATATATCATTTTAAAGATAAATTAATTATGAAAAAGTTAACAGGTTGCTTAAGGCTCCTAATAACTATTGTTTGTTGTTATGATTTTTTTTTTTCTCATTCGAGGTTGACAGAGAATATTTTAACTTGTTTTGTATAAGGTCATGTTCCCACTTCATCACTGTTGTGAACTGACAGTGATAGATCTTGTGAATGAAAACCAACCTTGTGTATGGCTGAATGTAGGACTGTTTAATGCATTAATAATGGTGATAAATTATTTACTTCTTATAAATATTTATCAGGCATGCCAAAAACATGTACATGTAGTTAATGACTCATCAATAGCAGCCTAAATTTTACACTGAAAGTTCTACTTTTACACCAACATATCTAGTGAAAATATAAACAGTATGAACTGTTAATACTAATCTATAATTTTTAACTGTGTGAAGTTCAATCAATTTCACTTAGAAAAAAAAGTGTTATCTACAACTTCACAATTATCTAGCCATTCTAAACTCATATTTGAAGCAGTGAGAGCTTCTCCGGAGCTCTTGCGGGGCAGGTTCGCATAGGCGAGCCTGCTTTCTGCAATGTAAGAAGCATTGGTCATTAGAGAAAAATCCATGAGAGCTTGCTCAGTCTCAGTGATTGACAGTCGCGCGATTGAAGGGGTGGGCAATTACACACTCATCGGAGTGTGTAATGATACACACAGGCCAGTGGATAAACAGATCCGCTGCCCGTATGCAGCGAAGGTGGGTAGACAGCTCTTGGCAAGTGAGAAGCTGTCCATCGCCCTTTTAATCATGGGGCCCCAAGTAGTCAATTGAAGACAAATTTGAGGCTAGATCTCCAAGAGACATAGATACTTTGGGCTAGATTACAAGTGAGGTGCAAATGGTTTTGCGCTAGTGCAATCGTGTTTTTGCAAGCCATTTTTAATTTCACTGATATTACAAGTATAGCGAATATCACGATTGCGCTAGTGCAGTCACCCTTTACGCTTTAATATTACACAATCTCAAAGCTGTGTTAAAGGGCAGTCACTCACCCAAGAAAACGTCTCTACCATACTTTAGATAAAAAAAAAAATGAGCCTGCACCGCATCCCATCCTTCAATAAACATTAACGTTAGGTGGCTAATCTTCAATGAACATTTAGTAACAGCGGCAGATATGGCCGCCACCAACTCCTCCCCTGTTACGTAGGAGGCTTCTTCTCCAAAGTCTTCAAGCCAATGAGAATCAAATCCTCAGCTAGATTCTTTAGCCAAGTTCACGAAGACACTGTTCCTATTTCAAATAGCGCATTAGTAGAAATAGAACAATGTCCCTGGTGAACGAGTATTTATTTAAAACAAGAAAGGTACAGAGGAGGAAGGGGAGGAGTTTGGCGGCCATATCTGCCTCTGTTAATTAAATGTTCATGAAGATTAGACACCTAACGTTAGTGTTATTGAAGATGGGATGCGGACGGTGCAGGCTCATTTTTTGTTGTTGATCTAAGGTATGGTAGAAAGTTTTCATGGGCGTTGGACTGTCCCTTTAACTGTTTTATGAAACTAAACAAGTTGCACCAAAACACTTTAAAAATACAAAGTACAGTTACACTCATATTAGCACTGTCTATTATTTTTTTAAATTAAAAATATTGCAACAAAAAGTTAAAAGGGCTCAAAGATTGGAGATCTCGGGTGTTAGAAAAAAAGGCAGGCAAATGGCTTTAACATTGAGACACATACATATACATTGTCTAAGATGTATGTGTGTGTGAATATATATATATATATGTACATATATATTAATGCTATTTATATGTGTACATAAGTATTTACAGTATACTCTACAAATTTTAAAGCTTTAATATATATGTTCACATATATAAACAATAGTGCATTATATTCCCTTTGCATTAAGGAGATAAAACATGGTAAAAACATATTTATGCAATATTCATATTTAATAAAGATTTTAACTTGATATTTTCTGTAAACTAATCTGAGATTCATTAATGCGAATATGCTATGTTGTTTGTGTGATGGTTAGTTTTTTTTCCCCAACCATTTTGTTTTTCCATTGACTTTGGCGGATGCGAATATGCAATGCTTTTGCGCAATCTTAGGTGTTAGGTTTTTTTCAACTTTTTAAACAAATTATTACCCGCAGCACTTGTAATCTAGCCCTTAGAATTTTCAATATAATATGTTTATTTATGTGTAGTAAACAACTTTAATCTTATAACCTGTATTAATTTATTTTGTCAAACTTTTAAAATGTTGAGTTTTACATATCTGAGAAATGGAAATGTACACTGCAGACTTCACAGCCTAACCTCTCTATATTATTTGTTACTACTTGTGTCGAAGAAGGGTGCTAGGATATTGCAAAAGTGACAGTAGGCAACCATTGTTTGCTCAGATTTGAATTTTATCTTCTATATATTGCAGGTAGTGTGGGGCCATTAAAAACAATTGCAGCAAATAAGGTTGTTAATGCATTTGAAAAAATCAAACCCACCTAGTTATTGCAGGATGCTAAAAATCTTTTAATTTCAAGATGTTCTACGTCTCTCTAATTCCTGTCACAGAAGAGGAGTCAGGATCAGACAAATTTGCAAGTTATTTTTTCTTGCTCCCCTTTTCTAGCAGGATCACAAAAAGTAATTAGTTTTGCTGTTTTGGCATTTAGTAAATAAAAGCAATGCCTTACAGCTGATCACAATGAACAGCCTTGTAATTTACTGGGCAGTAACACTGGTACCTTTATGTTACTATTGTTACTGCCAGTGAGTGGTGGTATAGTGATTTGCAGTTGCAAGTGGAGCTGTAGTCGTGAGTGAGCTGCAGCTGCAAGCAGACTGTGGTAGAATTGTAAGCTGCTGCTGCAAGCAGAACTGTAACTAGTATAGTAAGCTTGCAGCTGTAAAAAAAACTATGTTAGTATAGTAAGCTGTAGCTGCAAGCAAATCTGTGGTAGTATGTGAGCTGCAGCTGCAAGTAGTGGTAGTATAGTGAACTGCAAGCAGATATGTGGTAGCACAGAGAGCTATAGTGCAAGTTGAACTGTGGTAGAATTGTAAGCTGCTGCAAGCAGAACTGTAATAGTATAGTAAGCTTGCAGCTGTAAGAAAAAACTATGGGTTAGTATAGTAAGCTGTAGCTGCAAGCAAAGCTGTGGTAGATATAATGAGCTGCAGCTGCAAGTAGTGAGTTACAGCTGCAAGTAGAGCTGTGGTAGTATAGTGAGTGCAGCTGCAAATGGAAATGTGGTAGTTTCGTAAGCTACAACAGAGCTTCTGACCCCAGTACAAGTGTTACTGCCTGGTGATCTGTGAGGTATAGTGAGCCTGCTGCTTCAAGAGTTGTAGTGGTATACTGAGCGGAGCTGCAAGTAAAGTTGCAGGTCAGTATAGTGAGCTGCAGCTGCAAGTAGAGCTGTGTTAGGATAGTGAGCTGCAGTTGCAATGTCAAGCTTTGGTAGTACACGTGAGCAGTAGCTGCAAGTCAAGCTGTAGCAGTACAGTGAGCAAGTTGCAAGTAGAGCCTAGTGTGATTTGAGAATGGGCCAGTATTGCTACTAAACATTATAATGAGCTGCAATTGCACATTAAAGGGACACTGTACTCAAAAAAATGTAGAGCATGCATTTTTAAGCAAACTTTCTAATTTACTCCTATTATCAAATTTTATTCATTCTCTTGGTATGTTTATTGAAAAGCAAGAATGTAAGTTTAGATGCCGGCCCATTTTTGGTGAACAACCTGGGTTGTCCTTGCTGATTGGTAGCACCAATAAACAAGTGCTGCCATGGTCCTGAAGCAAACATTTGCTGGCTCCTTAGCTGAGATGCCTTCTTTTTCAAATAAAGATAGCACGAGAATGAAATAAAACTTGATAATAGAAGTAAATTATAAAGTTGCTTAAAATTGCATGCTCTATCTGAATCATGAAAGAAAAATTTGGGTTCAGTGTCCCTTTCAAGTCATATACCATAGTAGGCAGGGTTTTGTAAACAGAGCTAGAAGTGGAGGTGGATAGTAGCTGCCATTTTCTATCATGCACAAACAAATGCAATCTTTATCCTATTTATACAGGCATACCTTATTTTATAGCATGTCGCTTTATTGTGCTTCCCATTTATTGCTCTTGTTACAAATTGGGGGTTTGTGGAAACCTGTGTTGAGCTAGGTCTATCAGAGCTATTTTTTTCAACATATATACACATATAAACAACATAAATACACATGAATACACCTATTATACACAGTACCAGTAAAAGAAAGAGCCATGCTGTTTGTAGATCACCTTCTTAAGAGCTGAATACAACAGTGCGACTCTTGGCAGGGCCTTCTACACCGTCTGATTCCTACTAGATGTTTCCTATAAAGACTCAGATGTTGGTTAGCATTATTTAGCAATAAAGTATTTTTTTAATTAAGGTGTGTACATTGTTTTGTTTAGACATATTGCTATTGCACACTTAATATACTACAGTATAGTGTAAATATAAATTTTATATGCACTGGGAAAAAAATAAAATAGTGCGACTCATTTTTATTGCTATCTGTCGCTTTATTGCAGTGGTCTGGAATCTAACCCCGCAATATCTCTGAGCTACGCCTGTATACATATTTAGCTTTTCTTTCCCCTAATATGCAAGACCTGTTTAAACTATATCTATAATGTCACTGTTTACTATCTAATATATCTACATATAAATGTAGTAATATTTTGGTCTATATATTTATTTAGTCACTTGGTTGCTAAAATATTCAGATTTTCATTGTTTTACAACACTGATACAATCCAATATTCTCAAGGCATGAATTCACATATATAAATATTATTGTTATTATGATTTGTTTTTATTTTTTTCTCTAAGTTTTATAGCCCTGTGTTATGCAAATGATCTTTGAATGAAAAATAGCTTGTTCAACAGCCTCCTATTTTTGGTATGATCACTGACTGTGAATGCATTCTAAGTAAATTGATTAAATTAGGCGCTTTTCAGTTGATGTGTTGGAAATTGCATTGTATATGTGACTCAGCATGGTTCTATAACCTAGACAAATTTGTTAGCACATTAAATATACTTTGAAAGTTTTTTTTTTCCCCAAAACTGTTTTGAATTTGAAGAAACACAAAGCCTAAAACTTGTAGATTAAGATGAAAAATGATGCACTTTGGAATATGATAGGGCAGATACATCTTATTCATTTACTGTTGCATATACTTTTGACTGATTCTTCATTATCTATCATTTTCTTCTAACCATTCCACCAGCTTAAAAATTAGGTGATTAACCTTCGGTTCCTTTACCCCCTCATCATAAAGTCCAGTCTACACAAGGCCTGTGCTTTATATTCATGTTCACAATCTAATTTCATATTATTCTGCACACTCTCACATACTGTGATTAGCATAACAGAGCAGACGTGTGACATTGATTGTAAGTTTGTGCTTGTAGTCCTAGACGTCAAGCATAATTTACAAAAATGAAATATAATTTTAGAATACTACATTTGATGTTTGCAAAATATTATTTAAATGGAAATTATTCATAACTATTTTTTGCCTTGCTGGCTGTAGTAATTTACAATATTTTAGATAATAGAAAAGTTGCTTTAATTGTAAAATTATTTATGTGAAAACGTGGAGGATGATATTTCTGTTTTCATTTTAAAATGCTATTTCTTCATTAATTCACAATTAATTTAAACACATTACAACATTGAGAGTGTATTCAAACAATAATTCATGAAGATATTTAACACTCTCTCTTATAATGTTAATAGTGTAACTTAAAATGCCAGGAGTTGACCTTCCTTGGACATTGATATATCCCATTCTTTATGATAAATTCACTGTCATTTTAAACAACTTTGACTTAGATAATGACACTCTGATAAACACATTGATAAATGTTAAATCTAAAGAATAAAAAAGTACTTTGACAGTTCCACATAGAACCTAGACTTTTAACTAAAGAATAAGTTCAGTGACTTTTATTATTATGGACTTGTTATTCTAGGTAAATATTGCTAATGAAATGTGTGTCCAAAGTTAATTATGATATTATTTAATATACAGATGCTATCTTTTACCTTATGGGTTCTTATAAATTAAATATTGTCTTTCGGAATCAATTTGCCATCTGTTTCCTCGTCTGACATCTGTATTAGCAATATATATTGTAAATAGTTGCAGTATTGTTACCAGAAGAAGTACACATGATATATACATTTTAAACCACATATGAAAATGTGTACTGCAATAAAAAAAGAAAGTCTTATCTTTTGTAAAATTTGATGACTAGATTTCAGCAGCAACCTTTTCCTGATTTGCTGTTTCCTGTTAACCAATTAATGTAATCAAAGTAATATTGGGGCTTGACAGTTTTTATAATTGTAATTGGTTGTGTAGAGAAAAACCTTGAAACTCAAATATGAAAAGCATTATACATTTACAAAAAACTTAGAATGCAATTTTGTGTGTCACCGTTTTTTGTTAATAAATGCAATCTTATTTACAGCACCACCTCAGTTTGTTGTCAGACCTCGAGATCAGATTGTAGCACAAGGTAGAACGGTAACATTCCCATGTGAAACAAAGGAAATCCTCAACCAGCTGTTTCTGGCAAAAAGAAGGGAGTCAGGTGAGTACCAAAAACTTAAATATTTTGTGGTATTATACAAGACCTATACTATGTTCCTAATAAATGTAAGCAATTAGGAATAATTTCCCATGATACCTTGAAGGGTAAGTTATAATGTAAGTGAATAGCACTATGAATCATATTGAAGAATGGGACAATGATTGTTTTATATTGCTGTTGTGGAATGGCCAAATTTTGCCAATGTTCTGTAAATAAAGTTGACAAGACCATGTGAGTTGATTGATCGTGAGTTTTGAATAAAATCTGCAGTTAAAATGTAATGTTGACCTGGTCAGTTAGCTGTAATTGTAGTATAATCTATTTACATTATTCATACTGTAGCAAATATATGCCCCCTATGACAATAGTAATAATAGAAGTCTTTAATGTAGTTTATATTAATAAACAAGCATATCAAATTTGAAAAGAGGAACTTCAAAAAGAGATTAATTTTTTACACACTATATAGACAGATATATCAAAACATTTTAAAAACTAACATTTTGAAATCTGTTTTTACAGACACATTATTAAAACAAGTACAAATGTAACATAACATGGCATCTCGGTACGCTACGGTTGTTACAACATCATTATTTCATACATAGTTAGAACTACCATAATAAACATGATTATCATCAAGATCTCCAGTTTAAGTTATGGGAAAATGTACAAGTACGATATATATCACATCCTAAGCTATGGGTATTAAAACAACTTAAAAAAAAGTTTTTTTTTTTTGTTGTTTTTTAAAACCTGCCTTAATCTTAATTTTGACTGAATTGATGTGTCTCCAATGTTTTTTTTCTAGCAAATCCTCTCTTCTTGAAGGCATTGGCATTCAACTTATCATAAAAAAATCAATTGCTAAGTATTCTTAGCTAGTGCACAAATTTACAAAATATTAATATCTTAAGGGAACACTGAGCATTTTTTTTATTTTATGATTCAATAGAGCATGCAGATTTAAAGCAACTTTCTAATTTACTCCTATTATCAATTTTTCTTCATTTTCCTGCTATCTTTATTTGAAAATAATTTTTGGTTCAGATAATGGACAGCAATTGTTTTTGTGGGTGCATTTAGCCACCAATCAGCAAGCACAACCAAGGTTGTGAACCAAAAATGGGCCGGCTTCCAAAATAACATTCTTGCTTTTCAAATAAAGATAGCAGGAAAATGAAGAAAAATTTGATAATAGAGTAAATTAAAAGTTGCTTAAATCTGCATGCTCTATTTGAATCATAAAATAAAAAAAATGGCTTCAGTTTCCCTTTAAAGATATTAATATTTTTTGTAATTTGTGCACTAGCTAAGAATACTTAGCAATTGTTTTTTTATGATAAGTTGAATGCCAATGCCTTCAAGAAGAGAGGATTTGCTAGAAAAAAAACATTGGAGCACATCAATTCAGTCAAAATTAAGATAAGCAGGTTTTAAAAAACAAACAAAAAAAAAAACTTTTTTTTAAGTTGTTTTACCCATAGCTTTGATGTGATTATATCGTACTTGTACATTTTTCCCATAACTTAAACTGGAGATTTGATGATAATCATGTTTATTATTAGTTCTAACTATGTATGAATAATGATGTGGTAACAACCGTAGCGTACCGAATTGCCATGTATGTTACATTTGTACTTGTTTTAATAATGTGTCTGTAAAAACAGATTTCAAATGTTATGTTTTTAAAATGTTTTGATATATCTGTCTATATAGGTGTAAAAAATTAATCTCTTTTGAAGTTCCTCTTTTCAATTTGATATGCTTGTTTATTAATATAAACTACATTAAAGACTTCTATATTACTATTGTCATAGGGCATATATTTGCTACAGTATGAATAATGTAATAGATTATACTACAATTACAGCTACTGACCAGGTCAACATTACATTTTAACTGCAGATTTTTATTCAAAACTCACATCAATCAACTCACATGGTCTTGTCAACTTTTATTTACAGAACAGTGGCAAAATTTGGCCATTCCACAACAGCAATAATAAAACAATCATTGTCCATTCTTCAATATGATTCATAGTGCTATTCACTTACATTATAACTTACCCTTCAAGGTATCATGGGAAATTATTCCTAATTGCTTACATTTTATTAGGAACATAGTTATGTCTTGTATAATACCACAAAATTTTAAGTTTTTGGTACTCACCTGACTCCCTTCTTTTTGCCAGAAAACAGCTGGTTGAGGATTCCTTGGTTTCAATGGGAATGTTACCGTTCTACCTTGTGCTACAATCTGATCTCGAGGTCTGACAACAAACTGAGGTGGTGCTGTAAATAAATTGCATTTATTAACAAATAACGGTGACACACAGAAATTGCATTCTAAGTTTTTTTGTAAATGTATATGTTTCATATTTGAGTTTCAAGGTTTTTCTCTACACAACCAATTACAATTATAAAAACTGTCAATGCCCAATATTACTTTGATTACATTAATTGGTTAACAGGAAACAGCAAATCAGGAAAAGGTTGCTGCTGAATCTAGTCATCAAATTTTGACAAATGATAAGACTTTCTTTTTTTATTGCAGTACACATTTTCATATGTGGTTTAAAATGTATATATCATGTGTAGCTTCTTCTGGTAACAATACTGCAACTATTTTACAATATATATTGCTAATACAGATGTCAGACGAGAAACAGATGGCAAATTTGATTCCGAAAGACAATATTTTAATTTATAAGACCCATAAGGTAAAAGATAGCATCTGTATATTAAATAATATATCATAATTAACTTTGGACACACATTTCATTAGCAATATTTACCTAGAATAACAAGTCCATAATAATAAAAGTCACTGAACATATTCTTTAGTTAAAAGTCTGGTTCTATTGTGGAACTGTCAAAGTACTTTTTATTCTTTAGATTTTAACATTTATCAATGTGTGTATCAGAGTGTCATTATCTGAAGTCAAAGTTGTTTAAATGACAGTGAATTTATCATAAAGAATGGATATATCAATGTCCAAGGAAGGTCAACTCTGGCATTTTAAGTTACACTATTAACATTATAAGAGAGAGTGTTAAATATCTTCATGAATTATTGTTTGAAAACACTCTCAATGTTGTAATGTGTTTAAATTATATTGTGAATTAATGAGAAATAGCATTTTAAAATGAAAACAGAAATATCATCCCACGTTTTCACATAAATAATTTTACAATTAAAGCAACTTTTCTATTATCTAAAATATTGTAAATTACTACAGCCAGCAAGCAAAAAATAGTTTATGAATAATTTCATTTTAAATAATATTTTGCAAACATCAAATGTAGTATTCTAAAATTATATTTCATTTTTGTAATTATGCTTTGACGTTCTAGTCTACAAGCACAAACTTCAATCAATGTCACACGTCTGCTCTGTTATGCTAATCACAGTATGTGAGAGTGTGCAGAATAATATGGAAATTAGATTGTTGAACATGAATAGAAAGCACAGGCCTTGTGTAGACTGGACTTTATGATGAGGGGGTAAAGGAACCGAAGGTTAATCACCTAATTTTGTAAGCTGGTGGAATGGTTTAGAAGAAAATGATAGATAATGAAGAATCAGTCAAAAGTATTATGCAACAGTAAATGAATAAGATGTATCTGCCCTATCATATTCCAAAGTGCAATCATTTTTCATCTTAATCTACAAGTTTTAGGCTTTGTGTCTTCAAATTCAAAACAGTTGGGGAAAAAAAAACTTTCAAAGTATATTTAATGTGCTAACAAATTTGTCTAGGTTATAGAACCATGCTGAGTCACATTTACAATGCAATTTCAACACATCAACTGAAAAGCGCCTAATTTAATCAATTTACTTAGAATGCATTCACAGTCAGTGATCATACCAAAAATAGGAGGCTGTTGAACAAGCTATTTTTCATTCAAAGATCATTTGCATAACACAGGGCTATAAAACTTAGAGAAAAAAATAAAAACAAATCATAATAACTATAAATATTTATATAGTGAATTCATGCCTTGAGAATATTGGATTGTATCAGTGTTGTGAAACAATGAAAATCTGAATATTTAGCAACCAAGTGACTAAATAAATATATAGACCAAAATATTACTACATTTATATGTAGATATATTAGATAGTAACAGTGACATTATAATATATTTTAAACAGGTCTTGCATATTAGGGAAAGAAAAGCTAAATATGTATACAGGCGTAGCTCAGAGATATTGCGGGTTAGATTCCAGACCACTGCAATAAAGCGAAGATAGCAATAAAATGAGTCGCACTATTTTTTTTTTCCCAGTGCATATAAAAGTTATATTTACACTATACTGTAGTATATTAAGTGTGCAATAGCAATATGTCTAAACAAAACAATGTACACACCTTAATTAAAAAAATACTTTATTGCTAAATAATGCTAACCATCATCTGAGTCTTTATAGGAAACATCTATAGGAATCAGACGGGTAGAAGGCCCTGCCAAGAGTCGCACTGTTGTATTCAGCTCTTAAGAAGGTGATCTACAAACAGCATGGCTCTTTCTTTTTACTGGTACTGTGTATATAGGTGTATTCATGTGTATTTATGTGTTTATATGTGTATATATGTTGGAAAAAAATAGCTCTGATAGACTAGCTCAACACAGGGTTTCCACAAACCCCCAATTTGTAACAAGAGCAATATATGGGAAGCACAATAAAGCGACATGCAATAAAATAAGGTATGCCTGTATAAATATGATAAAGATTGCATTTGTTTGTGCATGATAGAAAATGGCAGCTACTATCCACCTCCACTATCTAGCTCTGTTTACAACCCTGCCTACTATGGTACTATGACTTAAAGGGACACTGAACCCAAATTTTTTCTTTCATGATTCAGATAGAGCATGCAATTTTAAGCAACTTTATAATTTACTTCTATTATCAATTTTATTTCATTCTCTTGCTATCTTTATTTGAAAAAGAAGGCATCTCAGCTAAGGAGCCAGCAAATGTTTGCTTCAGGACCATGGGCAGCACTTGTTTATTGGTGCTAACCAATCAGCAAGGACAACCCAGGTTGTTCACCAAAAATGGGCCGGCATCTAAACTTACATTCTTGCTTTTCAAATAAACATCCAAGAGAATGAATAAAATTTGATAATAGGAGTAAATTAGAAAGTTGCTTAAAAATGCATGCTCTACATTTTTTGAGTACAGTGTCCCTTTAATGTGCAATTGCAGCTCATTATAATGTTTAGTAGCAATACTGGCCCATTCTCATATCACAGCTCTACTTGCAACTTGGCTCACTGTACTGCTACAGCTTGACTTGCAGCTACTGCTCACTGTACTACCAAAGCTTGACTTGCAACTGCAGCTCACTATCCTAACACAGCTCTACTTGCAGCTGCAGCTCACTATACTACCGCAACTTTACTTGCAGCTGCCGCTCAGTATACCACTACAACTCTTGAAGCAGCAGCTCACTATACCACCAATCACCAGGCAGTAACACTTGTACTGGGGTCAGAAGCTCTGTTGTAGCTTACGAAACTACCACAGTTCCATTTGCAGCTGCAGCTCACTATACTACCACAGCTCTACTTGCAGCTGTAACTCACTACTTGCAGCTGCAGCTCATTATACTACCACAGCTTTGCTTGCAGCTACAGCTTACTATACTACCATAGTTTTTCTTACAGCTGCAAGCTTACTATACTATTACAGTTCTGCTTGCAGCAGCTTACAATTCTACCACAGTTCAACTTGCAGCTATAGCTCTCTGTGCTACCACATATCTGCTTGCAGTTCACTATACTACCACTACTTGCAGCTGCAGCTCACTATACTACCACAGATTTGCTTGCAGCTACAGCTTACTATACTAACATAGTTTTTTTTACAGCTGCAAGCTTACTATACTATTACGTTCTGCTTGCAGCAGCAGCTTACAATTCTACCACAGTTCTGCTTGCAGCTGCAGCTCACTACGACTACAGCTCCACTTGCAACTGCAAATCACTATACCACCACTCACTGGCAGTAACAATAGTAACATAAAGGTACCAGTGTTACTGCCCAGTAAATTACAAGGCTGTTCATTGTGATCAGCTGTAAGGCATTGCTTTTATTTACTAAATGCCAAAACAGCAAAACTAATTACTTTTTTGTGATCCTGCTAGAAAAGGGAGCAAGAAAAATAACTTGCAAATTTGTCTGATCCTGACTCCTCTTCTGTGACAGGATTAGAGAGACGTAGAACATTTGAAATTAAAAGATTTTTTAGCAGTCCTGCAATAACTAGGTGGGTTTGATTTTTTCAAATGCATTAACAACCTTATTTGCTGCAATTGTTTTTAATGGTCCCCACACTACCTGCATTATATAGAAGATAAAATTCAAATCTGAGCAAACAATGGTTGCTACTGTCACTTTTGCAATATCCTATCACCTCTTCCGACACAAGTAGTAACAAATATATAGAGGAGTTAGGCTTGTGAAGTCTGCAGTGTACATTTCCATTTCTCAGATATGTAAAACTCAACATTTTAAAAGTTGACAAAATAAATAATACAGGTATAATTTAAAGTTGTTTTACTACACATAAATAAACATATTATATTGAAAATTCTAAGGGCTAGATTACAAGTGCTGCGGTAATAATTTGTTTAAAAAGTTGGAAAAAAACCTAACACCTAAGATTGCGCAAAAGCCATTGCATATTCGCATCCCCAAAGTCAATGGAAAAACAAAATGGTTGGGAAAAAAACTAACCATCACACAAACAACATAGCATATTCGCATTAATGAATCTCAGATATTTACAGAAAATATCAAGTTAAAATCTTTATTAAATATGAATATTGCATAAATATGTTTTACCATGTTTTTTATCCTTAATGGCAAAGGGATATAATGCACTATGTTTATATATGTGAACATATATATTAATGCTTTTAAATGTGTATATATGACTGTAAATACTTATGTACACATATAAATACATTAATATATATGTACATATATATATATATATTCACACACACATACATCTTAACAATGTATATGTATGTGTCTCAATGTTAAAGCCATTTGCCTGCCTTTTTTTTCTAACACCCGAGATCTCCAATCTTTGAGCCCTTTAACTTTTTTGTGCAATATTTTTAATTAAAAAAATAATAGACAGTGCTAATATGAGTGTAACTGTACTTTGTATTTTTAAAGTGTTTTGTGCAACTTGTTAGTTTCATAAAACAGTTAAAGGGACAGTCAACGCCCATGAAAACTTTCTACCATACCTTAGATCAACAACAAAAAATGAGCCTGCACCGTCCGCATCCCATCTTCAATAACACTAACGTTAGGTGGCTAATCTTCAATGAACATTTAATTAACAGAGGCAGATATGGCCGCCAAACTCCTCCCCTTCCTCCTCTGTACCTTTCTTGTTTTAAATAAATACTCGTTCACAGGGACATTGTTCTATTTCTAATGCGCTATTTGAAATAGAACAGTGTCTTCGTGAACTTGGCTAAAGAATCTAGCTGAGGATTTGATTCTCATTGGCTGAAGACTTGGAGAAGAAGCCTCCTACGTAACAGGGGGAGGAGTTTGGCGGCCATATCTGCCGCTGTTAACTAAATGTTCATTGAAGATTAGCCACCTAACGTTAATGTTATTGAAGATGGGATGCGGTGCAGGCTCATTTTTTTTTTTATCTAAAGTATGGTAGAACGTTTTCATGGGTGATGACTGTCCCTTTAACCACAGCTTTGAGATTGTGGTAAGTATTAAAGCGTAAAGGGTGACTGCACTAGCGCAATCGTGATATTCGCTATACTTGTAATATCAGTGAAATTAAAAATGGCTTGCAAAAACACGATTGCACTAGCGCAAAACCATTTGCACCTCACTTGTAATCTAGCCCAAAGTATTCTATGTCTCTTTGAGATCTAGCCTCAAATTTGTCTTCAATTGACTACTTGGGGCCCCATGTATTAAAAGGCGGATGGACAGCTCTCAACTTGCAAAGCTGTCTACCCACCTTCGCTGCATAGGGCAGCGGATCTGTTTATCCATGGCCTGTGTGTATCATTACACACTCCGATGAGTGTGTAATGCCCACCCCTTCATTCGCGCGACTGTCAATCACTGAGACTGAGCAAGCTCTCAGGGATTTTTCTCTAATGACCAATGCTTCTTACATTGCAGAAAGCAGGCTCGCCTATGCGAACCTGCCCCGCAAGAGCTCCGGAGAAGCTCTCACTGCTTCATATATGGAGTTAGAATGGCTAGATAATTGTGAAGTTGTAGATAACACTTTTTTTTTCTAAGTGAAATTGATTGAACTTCAACACAGTTAAAAATATGATTTAGTATTAACAGTTCATACTGTTTATATTTTCACTAGTATGTTGGTGTAAAGTAGAACCTTTCAGTGTAAAATTTAGGCTGCTATTGATGAGTCATTTACTACATGTACATGTTTTGGCATGCCTGATAAATATTTATAAGAAGTAAATAATGTATCACCATTATTAATGCATTAAACAGTCCTACATTCAGCCATACACAAGGTTGTTTTCATTCACAAGATCTATCACTGTCAGTTCCAAACAGTGATGAAGTGGGAACATGACCTTATACAAAACAAGTTAAAATATTCTCTGTCAACCTCGAATGGAGAAAAAAAAAAATCAATAACAACAAACAATAGTTATTAGGAGCCTTAAGCAACCTTGTTAACTTTCATAATTAATTTATCTTTAAATGATATATATTTTACCATAGGTGTAGGTACCTAGAGGCACACTCAAACAACACAATAAAAAGGAAACAGATTACAGCTCAAAATCAAAGAGGCTATATGATCAACAAAGTCAAAACAAAGCTGGTACGATTCTATGATAAAGGATAACTGGAAGCATTTCCTAAAAGACATAACACAGCTGTGGTGCATGACAATGTGTTGTTCTCATCTTAACCGTTTCAGTGCTGAGACACTGTGAATTACTATGCTAAAGCTGTTTATTAGCCATTTGCCCTAACTGAAATTAAATAACAATACCCACACATACAATATTTTTTTTGGCAGACTATTTACTTAAAGGAACATTACACTTTATTTTTTTCTTTTCTTTTGTGATTCAGACAGAGCATGTGATTTTAAACAACTTCATAATATACTTCTGTTACTTCATTCTCTTGTTATCCTTGTTTGAAAAGCATGCCTAGGTTGGCTCAGGAGAAGCAATGCATTACTGAGTTAGCTGCTAATTGGTGGTTGCGCATAAATGCCTCTAGTCTTTGGTCCACCAGTTGTGATCAGCTAGCTCCAGTAGTACATAGCTGCTTCTTCAGCAAAGGTTAACAAGGAAATAAAGCAAATTTGATAAAATAAGTAAATTGAAAAGTTGTTTAAAATCACATGTTCTATATGAATCATGAAAGAAAAATTTTGGGTTTCAGATCCCTTTAAAAAAAAAATTAGTTCTCAGAGAAACCCAAATATGGGGAAAAACAAACAGGTATGTATATTTGTATTTGACTCTCTGTCTTTGCTATAGCATACACATTAAACAACAGTGTGTTTGTCCCTCTTGGCGAAATTTTCCCCTTCTTTACAAAATTGGGTTTTCTATAATTTGCACTAAATGTTAAATAGCAATATGTTAACTTACCAACACAACTGTTTATGTGAGGAAAAGCACAACAAAGTTGCTACATCTTATCAATTGCTTGCTCGCTTGCAAACAGTAATACCATGGTTGCCAACATTAGAATAAAAATTCTAGGGACACGTTGCACCCATTTACAGTTTGCATAGCTCTGCCCACTCAAATAGACTCCAAAACAAGCTCATTGAATACTAGTAGTATAATTTAGCTATACTGATTACTTAAAGTGATAGGAGAGTTAAATTGAATCTTTAATGATTCATACAGAGAATGACATTCTTAAATTCACTACTACTATGAAATTTAGCTTGTTGAAAATAATATATATATATATATATATATATATATATTATTTTCAACAAGCTAAATTTCATAGTAGTAGTGAATTTAAGAATGTCATTCTCTGTATGAATCATTAAAGATTCAATTTAACTCTCCTATCACTTTAAGTAATCAGTATAGCTAAATTATACTACTAGTATTCAATGAGCTTGTTTTGGAGTCTATTTGAGTGGGCAGAGCTATGCAAACTGTAAATGGGTGCAACGTGTCCCTAGAATTTTTATTCTAATGTTGGCAACCATGGTATTACTGTTTGCAAGCGAGCAAGCAATTGATAAGATGTAGCAACTTTGTTGTGCTTTTCCTCACATAAACAGTTGTGTTGGTAAGTTAACATATTGCTATTTAACATTTAGTGCAAATTATAGAAAACCCAATTTTGTAAAGAAGGGGAAAATTTCGCCAAGAGGGACAAACACACTGTTGTTTAATGTGTATGCTATAGCAAAGACAGAGAGTCAAATACAAATATACATACCTGTTTGTTTTTCCCCATATTTGGGTTTCTCTGAGAACTAATTTTTTTTTTAAAGGGATCTGAAACCCAAAATTTTTCTTTCATGATTCATATAGAACATGTGATTTTAAACAACTTTTCAATTTACTTATTTTATCAAATTTGCTTTATTTCCTTGTTAACCTTTGCTGAAGAAGCAGCTATGTACTACTGGGAGCTAGCTGATCACAACTGGTGGACCAAAGACTAGAGGCATTTATGCGCAACCACCAATTAGCAGCTAACTCAGTAATGCATTGCTTCTCCTGAGCCAACCTAGGCATGCTTTTCAAACAAGGATAACAAGAGAATGAAGTAACAGAAGTATATTATGAAGTTGTTTAAAATCACATGCTCTGTCTGAATCACAAAAGAAAAGAAAAAAATAAAGTGTAATGTTCCTTTAAGTAAATAGTCTGCCAAAAAAAATATTGTATGTGTGGGTATTGTTATTTAATTTCAGTTAGGGCAAATGGCTAATAAACAGCTTTAGCATAGTAATTCACAGTGTCTCAGCACTGAAACGGTTAAGATGAGAACAACACATTGTCATGCACCACAGCTGTGTTATGTCTTTTAGGAAATGCTTCCAGTTATCCTTTATCATAGAATCGTACCAGCTTTGTTTTGACTTTGTTGATCATATAGCCTCTTTGATTTTGAGCTGTAATCTGTTTCCTTTTTATTGTGTTGTTTGAGTGTGCCTCTAGGTACCTACACCTATGGTAAAATATATATCATTTAAAGATAAATTAATTATGAAAAGTTAACAAGGTTGCTTAAGGCTCCTAATAACTATTGTTTGTTGTTATTGATTTTTTTTTTTCTCCATTCGAGGTTGACAGAGAATATTTTAACTTGTTTTGTATAAGGTCATGTTCCCACTTCATCACTGTTTGGAACTGACAGTGATAGATCTTGTGAATGAAAACAACCTTGTGTATGGCTGAATGTAGGACTGTTTAATGCATTAATAATGGTGATACATTATTTACTTCTTATAAAATATTTATCAGGCATGCCAAAACATGTACATGTAGTAAATGACTCATCAATAGCAGCCTAAATTTTACACTGAAAGGTTCTACTTTTACACCAACATATCTAGTGAAAATATAAACAGTATGAACTGTTAATACTAAATCATATTTTTAACTGTGTTGAAGTTCAATCAATTTCACTTAGAAAAAAAAGTGTTATCTACAACTTCACAATTATCTAGCCATTCTAACTCCATATATGAAGCAGTGAGAGCTTCTCCGGAGCTCTTGCGGGGCAGGTTCGCATAGGCGAGCCTGCTTTCTGCAATGTAAGAAGCATTGGTCATTAGAGAAAAATCCCTGAGAGCTTGCTCAGTCTCAGTGATTGACAGTCGCGCGAATGAAGGGGTGGGCATTACACACTCATCGGAGTGTGTAATGATACACACAGGCCAGTGGATAAACAGATCCGCTGCCCGTATGCAGCGAAGGTGGGTAGACAGCTTTGCAAGTTGAGAAGCTGTCCATCCGCCTTTTAATACATGGGGCCCCAAGTAGTCAATTGAAGACAAATTTGAGGCTAGATCTCAAAGAGACATAGAATACTTTGGGCTAGATTACAAGTGAGGTGCAAATGGTTTTGCGCTAGTGCAATCGTGTTTTTGCAAGCCATTTTTAATTTCACTGATATTACAAGTATAGCGAATATCACGATTGCGCTAGTGCAGTCACCCTTTACGCTTTAATACTTACCACAATCTCAAAGCTGTGGTTAAAGGGACAGTCATCACCCATGAAAACGTTCTACCATACTTTAGATAAAAAAAAAAATGAGCCTGCACCGCATCCCATCTTCAATAACATTAACGTTAGGTGGCTAATCTTCAATGAACATTTAGTTAACAGCGGCAGATATGGCCGCCAAACTCCTCCCCCTGTTACGTAGGAGGCTTCTTCTCCAAGTCTTCAGCCAATGAGAATCAAATCCTCAGCTAGATTCTTTAGCCAAGTTCACGAAGACACTGTTCTATTTCAAATAGCGCATTAGAAATAGAACAATGTCCCTGTGAACGAGTATTTATTTAAAACAAGAAAGGTACAGAGGAGGAAGGGGAGGAGTTTGGCGGCCATATCTGCCTCTGTTAATTAAATGTTCATTGAAGATTAGCCACCTAACGTTAGTGTTATTGAAGATGGGATGCGGACGGTGCAGGCTCATTTTTTGTTGTTGATCTAAGGTATGGTAGAAAGTTTTCATGGGCGTTGACTGTCCCTTTAACTGTTTTATGAAACTAACAAGTTGCACAAAACACTTTAAAAATACAAAGTACAGTTACACTCATATTAGCACTGTCTATTATTTTTTTAATTAAAAATATTGCACAAAAAAGTTAAAAGGGCTCAAAGATTGGAGATCTCGGGTGTTAGAAAAAAAAGGCAGGCAAATGGCTTTAACATTGAGACACATACATATACATTGTTAAGATGTATGTGTGTGTGAATATATATATATATATGTACATATATATTAATGTATTTATATGTGTACATAAGTATTTACAGTCATATATACACATTTAAAAGCATTAATATATATGTTCACATATATAAACATAGTGCATTATATCCCTTTGCCATTAAGGAGATAAAAACATGGTAAAACATATTTATGCAATATTCATATTTAATAAAGATTTTAACTTGATATTTTCTGTAAATATCTGAGATTCATTAATGCGAATATGCTATGTTGTTTGTGTGATGGTTAGTTTTTTTCCCAACCATTTTGTTTTTCCATTGACTTTGGGGATGCGAATATGCAATGGCTTTTGCGCAATCTTAGGTGTTAGGTTTTTTTCCAACTTTTTAAACAAATTATTACCGCAGCACTTGTAATCTAGCCCTTAGAATTTTCAATATAATATGTTTATTTATGTGTAGTAAAACAACTTTAAATTATACCTGTATTATTTATTTTGTCAACTTTTAAAATGTTGAGTTTTACATATCTGAGAAATGGAAATGTACACTGCAGACTTCACAAGCCTAACTCCTCTATATATTTGTTACTACTTGTGTCGGAAGAGGTGATAGGATATTGCAAAAGTGACAGTAGCAACCATTGTTTGCTCAGATTTGAATTTTATCTTCTATATAATGCAGGTAGTGTGGGGACCATTAAAAACAATTGCAGCAAATAAGGTTGTTAATGCATTTGAAAAAATCAAACCCACCTAGTTATTGCAGGACTGCTAAAAAATCTTTTAATTTCAAGATGTTCTACGTCTCTCTAATCCTGTCACAGAAGAGGAGTCAGGATCAGACAAATTTGCAAGTTATTTTTCTTGCTCCCTTTTCTAGCAGGATCACAAAAAAGTAATTAGTTTTGCTGTTTTGGCATTTAGTAAATAAAAGCAATGCCTTACAGCTGATCACAATGAACAGCCTTGTAATTTACTGGGCAGTAACACTGGTACCTTTATGTTACTATTGTTACTGCCAGTGAGTGGTGGTATAGTGATTTGCAGTTGCAAGTGGAGCTGTAGTCGTAGTGAGCTGCAGCTGCAAGCAGAACTGTGGTAGAATTGTAAGCTGCTGCTGCAAGCAGAACTGTAATAGTATAGTAAGCTTGCAGCTGTAAAAAAAACTATGTTAGTATAGTAAGCTGTAGCTGCAAGCAAATCTGTGGTAGTATAGTGAGCTGCAGCTGCAAGTAGTGGTAGTATAGTGAACTGCAAGCAGATATGTGGTAGCACAGAGAGCTATAGCTGCAAGTTGAACTGTGGTAGAATTGTAAGCTGCTGCAAGCAGAACTGTAATAGTATAGTAAGCTTGCAGCTGTAAGAAAAACTATGGTAGTATAGTAAGCTGTAGCTGCAAGCAAAGCTGTGGTAGTATAATGAGCTGCAGCTGCAAGTAGTGAGTTACAGCTGCAAGTAGAGCTGTGGTAGTATAGTGAGCTGCAGCTGCAAATGGAACTGTGGTAGTTTCGTAAGCTACAACAGAGCTTCTGACCCCAGTACAAGTGTTACTGCCTGGTGATTGGTGGTATAGTGAGCTGCTGCTTCAAGAGTTGTAGTGGTATACTGAGCGGCAGCTGCAAGTAAAGTTGCGGTAGTATAGTGAGCTGCAGCTGCAAGTAGAGCTGTGTTAGGATAGTGAGCTGCAGTTGCAAGTCAAGCTTTGGTAGTACAGTGAGCAGTAGCTGCAAGTCAAGCTGTAGCAGTACAGTGAGCCAAGTTGCAAGTAGAGCTGTGATATGAGAATGGGCCAGTATTGCTACTAAACATTATAATGAGCTGCAATTGCACATTAAAGGGACACTGTACTCAAAAAATGTAGAGCATGCATTTTTAAGCAACTTTCTAATTTACTCCTATTATCAAATTTTATTCATTCTCTTGGTATGTTTATTTGAAAAGCAAGAATGTAAGTTTAGATGCCGGCCCATTTTTGGTGAACAACCTGGGTTGTCCTTGCTGATTGGTTAGCACCAATAAACAAGTGCTGCCCATGGTCCTGAAGCAAACATTTGCTGGCTCCTTAGCTGAGATGCCTTCTTTTTCAAATAAAGATAGCAAGAGAATGAAATAAAATTGATAATAGAAGTAAATTATAAAGTTGCTTAAAATTGCATGCTCTATCTGAATCATGAAAGAAAAAATTTGGGTTCAGTGTCCCTTTAAGTCATAGTACCATAGTAGGCAGGGTTGTAAACAGAGCTAGATAGTGGAGGTGGATAGTAGCTGCCATTTTCTATCATGCACAAACAAATGCAATCTTTATCATATTTATACAGGCATACCTTATTTTATTGCATGTCGCTTTATTGTGCTTCCCATATATTGCTCTTGTTACAAATTGGGGGTTTGTGGAAACCCTGTGTTGAGCTAGTCTATCAGAGCTATTTTTTTCCAACATATATACACATATAAACACATAAATACACATGAATACACCTATATACACAGTACCAGTAAAAAGAAAGAGCCATGCTGTTTGTAGATCACCTTCTTAAGAGCTGAATACAACAGTGCGACTCTTGGCAGGGCCTTCTACCCGTCTGATTCCTATAGATGTTTCCTATAAAGACTCAGATGATGGTTAGCATTATTTAGCAATAAAGTATTTTTTTAATTAAGGTGTGTACATTGTTTTGTTTAGACATATTGCTATTGCACACTTAATATACTACAGTATAGTGTAAATATAACTTTTATATGCACTGGGAAAAAAAAAATAGTGCGACTCATTTTATTGCTATCTTCGCTTTATTGCAGTGGTCTGGAATCTAACCCGCAATATCTCTGAGCTACGCCTGTATACATATTTAGCTTTTCTTTCCCTAATATGCAAGACCTGTTTAAAATATATTATAATGTCACTGTTACTATCTAATATATCTACATATAAATGTAGTAATATTTTGGTCTATATATTTATTTAGTCACTTGGTTGCTAAATATTCAGATTTTCATTGTTTCACAACACTGATACAATCCAATATTCTCAAGGCATGAATTCACTATATAAATATTTATAGTTATTATGATTTGTTTTTATTTTTTTCTCTAAGTTTTATAGCCCTGTGTTATGCAAATGATCTTTGAATGAAAAATAGCTTGTTCAACAGCCTCCTATTTTTGGTATGATCACTGACTGTGAATGCATTCTAAGTAAATTGATTAAATTAGGCGCTTTTCAGTTGATGTGTTGAAATTGCATTGTAAATGTGACTCAGCATGGTTCTATAACCTAGACAAATTTGTTAGCACATTAAATATACTTTGAAAGTTTTTTTTTCCCCAACTGTTTTGAATTTGAAGAACACAAAGCCTAAAACTTGTAGATTAAGATGAAAAATGATTGCACTTTGGAATATGATAGGGCAGATACATCTTATTCATTTACTGTTGCATAATACTTTTGACTGATTCTTCATTATCTATCATTTTCTTCTAAACCATTCCACCAGCTTACAAAATTAGGTGATTAACCTTCGGTTCCTTTACCCCCTCATCATAAAGTCCAGTCTACACAAGGCCTGTGCTTTCTATTCATGTTCAACAATCTAATTTCCATATTATTCTGCACACTCTCACATACTGTGATTAGCATAACAGAGCAGACGTGTGACATTGATTGAAGTTTGTGCTTGTAGACTAGAACGTCAAAGCATAATTTACAAAAATGAAATATAATTTTAGAATACTACATTTGATGTTTGCAAAATATTATTTAAAATGAAATTATTCATAAACTATTTTTTGCCTTGCTGGCTGTAGTAATTTACAATATTTTAGATAATAGAAAAGTTGCTTTAATTGTAAAATTATTTATGTGAAAACGTGGGATGATATTTCTGTTTTCATTTTAAAATGCTATTTCTTCATTAATTCACAATATAATTTAAACACATTACAACATTGAGAGTGTTTTCAAACAATAATTCATGAAGATATTTAACACTCTCTCTTATAATGTTAATAGTGTAACTTAAAATGCCAGGAGTTGACCTTCCTTGGACATTGATATATCCATTCTTTATGATAAATTCACTGTCATTTAAACAACTTTGACTTCAGATAATGACACTCTGATACACACATTGATAAATGTTAAAATCTAAAGAATAAAAAGTACTTTGACAGTTCCACAATAGAACCTAGACTTTTAACTAAAGAATATGTTCAGTGACTTTTATTATTATGGACTTGTTATTCTAGGTAAATATTGCTAATGAAATGTGTGTCCAAAGTTAATTATGATATATTATTTAATATACAGATGCTATCTTTTACCTTATGGGTCTTATAAATTAAAATATTGTCTTTCGGAATCAAATTTGCCATCTGTTTCCTCGTCTGACATCTGTATTAGCAATATATATTGTAAAATAGTTGCAGTATTGTTACCAGAAGAAGCTACACATGATATATACATTTTAAACCACATATGAAAATGTGTACTGCAATAAAAAAAGAAAGTCTTATCATTTGTCAAAATTTGATGACTAGATTTCAGCAGCAACCTTTTCCTGATTTGCTGTTTCCTGTTAACCAATTAATGTAATCAAAGTAATATTGGGGCATTGACAGTTTTTATAATTGTAATTGGTTGTGTAGAGAAAAACCTTGAAACTCAAATATGAAAAGCATATACATTTACAAAAAAACTTAGAATGCAATTTCTGTGTGTCACCGTTATTTGTTAATAAATGCAATCTTATTTACAGCACCACCTCAGTTTGTTGTCAGACCTCGAGATCAGATTGTAGCACAAGGTAGAACGGTAACATTCCCATGTGAAACCAAAGGAAATCCTCAACCAGCTGTTTTCTGGCAAAAAGAAGGGAGTCAGGTGAGTACCAAAAACTTAAATATTTTGTGGTATTATACAAGACATATACTATGTTCCTAATAAAATGTAAGCAATTAGGAATAATTTCCCATGATACCTTGAAGGGTAAGTTATAATGTAAGTGAATAGCACTATGAATCATATTGAAGAATGGACAATGATTGTTTTATTATTGCTGTTGTGGAATGGCCAAATTTTGCCACTGTTCTGTAAATAAAGTTGACAAGACCATGTGAGTTGATTGATGTGAGTTTTGAATAAAAATCTGCAGTTAAAATGTAATGTTGACCTGGTCAGTAGCTGTAATTGTAGTATAATCTATTACATTATTCATACTGTAGCAAATATATGCCCCCTATGACAATAGTAATAATAGAAGTCTTTAATGTAGTTTATATTAATAAACAAGCATATCAAATTTGAAAAGAGGAACTTCAAAAAGAGATTAATTTTTTACACCTATATAGACAGATATATCAAAACATTTTAAAAACATAACATTTTGAAATCTGTTTTTACAGACACATTATTAAAACAAGTACAAATGTAACATACATGGCAATTCGGTACGCTACGGTTGTTACAACATCATTATTCATACATAGTTAGAACTACCATAATAAACATGATTATCATCAAATCTCCAGTTTAAGTTATGGGAAAAATGTACAAGTACGATATAATCACATCAAAGCTATGGGTAAAACAACTTAAAAAAAAGTTTTTTTTTTTGTTTGTTTTTTAAAAACCTGCCTTATCTTAATTTTGACTGAATTGATGTGTCTCCAATGTTTTTTTTCTAGCAAATCCTCTCTTCTTGAAGGCATTGGCATTCAACTTATCATAAAAAAAACAATTGCTAAGTATTTCTTAGCTAGTGCACAAATTACAAAAATATTAATATCTTAAAGGGAAACTGAAGCCATTTTTTTTATTTTATGATTCAAATAGAGCATGCAGATTTAAGCAACTTTCTAATTTACTCCTATTATCAATTTTTCTTCATTTTCCTGCTATCTTTATTTGAAAAGCAAGAATGTTATTTTGGAAGCCGGCCCATTTTTGGTTCACAACCTTGGTTGTGCTTGCTGATTGGTGGCTAAATGCACCCACCAATAAACAATTGCTGTCCATTATCTGAACCAAAAATTATTTTCAAATAAAGATAGCAAGAGAACGAAGAAAAATTGATAATAGGAGTAAATTAGAAAGTTGCTTAAAATTGCATGCTCTATCTGAATCATGAAAGAAAAAAATGTGGGTTTAGTATCGCTTTAACGCTAAAGCCAATTACATTTAAATGGATATAAAACCCCAAAAATTTATTTTTTGATTCAGACAGAGCATAACGTTTTAAAAAAGTTTCCAATTTACTTCTATTATCAAATTTGCTTTGTTCCATTATATTCTGTATTCAAGAGATACCTAGGTAGATATCTGTAGCACTGCATGCCAGAAAATAGTGCTGCCATCTAGTGCTCTTGCAAATGGAAAACATTCTTCCAAAACTGCTGCCATCTAGTGCTCCAGAAATGGTACGGCTCCTAAGCTTGTGTCCCTGCTTTTCAACAAAAGATACCACAAGAACAAAAACAAATTGATGCTAGAAGTAAAATAGAAAGTTGTTTAAAATGACTTGCCCTTTCTGAATCATGAATGAAACATTTTGGGTTTCATCTCCCTTTAAGCCTATCAAATGACTGATACTGAGTAATGAAGACTCAAAGCAATAAACAGGGAGCACAGCCAATCATGCAGACCATTGTATCATGACTCCGTTACCCCAGAACAAGCAGAGCTGTTTTTTAGGATACCGATGCTTGGATTAATAAGTCGCCAAACTGTAATGATTAACCGATCTATGCTCAACCATAGTCTACAGCAGTGTGTATGTGTGCGTATATAATATTTTGCACATTATGGACATTCCCTGAAAATGTGCTAGTTCATCTAATATGCTGTTACCAGTTAGAGATAGAATGCAGCATATTAAGGATTCTAATACATTTTTTATACACCTCCATCACCATTTCTAGAGGACATGCAGGCAAAATAATTAAAGTGACGGTCAAGTCCCAAAAAAACTTGCATGGTTTAAATAGGGCATATCATTTTAAACAACTTTCCAATTTACTTTTATTACCAATTTTGCTTTGTTCTCTTGATATTCTCAGTTGAAAGCTAAAACTAGGAGGTTCATATGCTAATTTCTTAGACCTTGAAGACGGCCTCTAATCTGAATGTACTTTGACCACTAGAGGGCATTAGTTCATGTGTTTCATATAGATGACATTGAGCTCATGCATGTGAAGTGACCTAGGAGTGAGCACTGATTGGCTAAAATACAAGTCTGTCAAAAGAACTGCAATAAGAGGGCAGTCAGCAGAAGCTTAGATACAAAGTAATCACAGAGGTAAAACGTGTATTATTATAACTGTGTTGGTTATGCAAAACAGGGGAATGGGTATTAAAGGTATTATCTTTCTTTTTAAACAACAAAAATTCTGGTGTTGACTGTCCCTTAGTACATCCAATTGTTTTTTTTACATATAATTTAACTTTTTCCAAAAATATCAACTTTGAGTTTAATGATCCTTAAATATAGTCAATTAATGCTGAGCTAAGAGACAGTTACATATATATTTGCTTAGGAGTAACATTTTTAACATATGTTCTGCACTGAAAGATGATTTGTTCTGTTCTGATCCATCCAGATCAATTTGAAAGAAAGGCATGCCGTTTGTATGCATTAAATATACAATTTTTTCTTGAAATTATTTATTCAAAATGCTACATAAGCAACGTGCCGATATTGAAACATATTGTGATTAGCTTTATTAAAAAATATTTGACTCTTAACATGCAGTTATTTAAAGGAAAAATATGTTTTCAGTATAATTAAATCAATGAGAGGCTTTGAAAAAAATACACAAAATTAGTCTAGATGCAATAGCAAAGTAATGTTTATGTAAAGTGATTTTGTAGTGGAACACATGAATCTTCTAAAGTGGACATCGATCATTTTGTAATATAGAAGAGAGCTTCTAATTAAAGGAGCACATTATTTGCAGGATTAAAGTAATTTAGTCTAATTGAAAAGTGTTAATACCCTATTTTATCCTCCTCCACTTGTCGTTTTTCAAGGGTAAGGCGTTTTAAGGTGATATTGCCTTACTTGTCTTTAATTGAATGTTATTACCTACTTATTGGTACATTTTTGTTGAATTACAAGCTTGTGATTCAATTAAATACATCCTATTGCGCAGAACAGCATGCTCTACAAAATAAACTGAAAAACAGCAACACACCTCAAGCATCTTGGCTATGCTTATATTTTACCATTCATTGCTTGACACTTTTACAGTTGTTTTACAATATTAATTCTATTCAAAGTTAAAGGGACATTCTACTGTAAGAATGAAACACTCTATTTAGTGTAGGTGTAGGAGATAAATCGCCCTAAACACTTTTGTTTGCGGTGATTGACAGGCCTTGCTCCCACTCGATTGGTGGGCAGAGTTGTACAGCTAAATTCTTGTGCAATAGTACATGTTGGTAGTGGATTCACAGTTAGCTGCTCTTTTGCGTTAAGAGCCTTGTCCCCCCGTCACTTAGTACATCTGGCACTATATGCTTAACTCAAAAAAAATTAAACACATACTTAGAGTTGGACTTCTGGAATATTTATATTCTGCTCCACATGAAGATGTTGCATGTGACTGCATCGCAATTCCTTATTTAAAGTGGCACAAAAGCACAACTTTGACTGCGTATTAACGCTTATGCATAGTAAACGCTTATGCATAGTTAACGCTTATGCATAGTAAAAAACTATTTAAACTAAAATACTTTAAAATTAAGTATTTTATTTTTACACTAGAATGTCCCTATAAAGGGACATAAGAGTGCAGGAAATACATGATTTAATGTGTTGGAACATATTATTATTGCATTATTAATTGGTTGTAACTATTCAGTTGATCACAATTTATTGGCTATGTCCTCCCAAAATGGCTTTCTGGCTGAATTGGGCATAGTTTCCATTAAGATGGTCAAGTGTAGAGGCTGGTGGTAACATAAAAAAATCTTCATAGACTTTAATGGAGATAAATGTTTTTATCACCAGTTTCCAAAATGTACCACATCAATGGAAACTTGGCCTTGGTTGGCATGTTTTTTTGTTGATCACAAAGCAAAATCTGTGCGTTAAAAGCCTACAACCTCAAATCAGTTTTTCACTAGAAAAAAAATCACAAAAAGACCTTTTCGTGTGTTAAAGGGACAGTCAAGTCTAAAAATAACTTTCATGATTCAAATAGGGCATGTCATTTTAAAAAACTTTCCAATTTACTTTTTATCACCAATTTTGCTTTGTTCTCTTGGTATTCTTAGTTGAAAGCTAAACCTAGGAGGTTCATAGGCTAATTTCTTAGACCTTGAAGGCCACCTCTAAGCCGAATGCATTTTGACCACTAGAGGGCATTAGTTCATGTGTTTCATATAGATAACATTGAGCTCATGCAGGTGCACTAATTGGCTAAAATGCAAGTCTGTCAAATAAGTTGCAGTCTGCAGATGCTTAGATACAAGATAATTACAGAGGGAAAATGTGTATTATTATAACTGTGTTGGTTATGCAAATCTGGGGAATGGGTAATTAACCCCTTAAGGACCACAGCACTTTTCCATTTTCTGACCGTTTGGGACCAAGGCTATTTGTGTTTAGCTGTAATTTTCCTCTTACTCATTTATTGTACCCACACATATTATATACCATTTATCTTGCCATTAAATGGACATTCTAAAAATACCATTATTTTCATCATATCTTATAATTTACTATAATAAAATGATAAAATATGATGAAAAAATTGAAAAAAACACACTTTTTCTAACTTTGACTTCCAAATCTGTTACACATCTACAACCACCAAAAAACACCCATGCTAAATAGTTTCTAAATTTTGTCCTGAATGTTTACATGTTCTTTGCTTTTTGTTTGCAAGTTATAGGGCAATAAATACAGCTATTTCCAAACCATTTATTTTTCAAAATTAGCTATAGTTACGTTGTAACACTGATATCTGTCAGGAATCCCTTAATATCCCTTGACATGTCATGTACAGTATATATTGTTTTTTTGTAGACAACCCAAAGTATTGATCTAGGCCCATTTTGGTATATTTCATGCCAGCATTTCATCGCCAATTGCGATCAAATAAAAAAAAATTCTTCACTTTTTCACAAACTTTTTCACAAACTTTAGGATTCTCACGGAAATTATTTACAAACAGCTTGTGCAATTTTGGCACAAATGTTTGTAAATGCTTCTCTGGGATCCCCTTTGTTCAGAAATAGCAGACTTATATGGCTTTGGCTTTGCTTTTTGGTAATTAGAAGGCTGCTAAATGCCGCTGCGCACCACACGTGTATTATGCCCAGCTGTCTGCCAGTACCCAGTTTGCTCCTAAAATAGTGTATTTTTTATTTTGTTTATTAAATCAGACTTTTTCTGTAGTGAAGCTGCCCCCCCTCAATATCCTTCCTCCCTTCCCCTCCCAGATCCCTTGCTTGCCCAATATCAAGAGAGCCCTCAATATACACATTTTTTTGGTGTGAAAACGGAATCGGCACATGCACACGCACCCCCCCCCCCGTGTCACACCACGCCGCTTTTGCTGACTGCCGGTGATACTTCCAAGTTCCGTGTAATGAAGATACATGCTGGCATCACTACAACATCTTTCAAGCAGTTGGAAGTGATCTAGATTGCTTCCACCACTTGAAACCCCTAAGGACTACAGGGTACGTCCTTGGTCACTAACGAACATTTTTTTGTAGGACGTACCCTGTACGTTCCTGGTACTTAAGGGGTTATGGGATTATCTATTTTTTAAAACAACAAAAATTCTGGTGTTAACTGTCCCTTTAAATACTATAGTCCTTTCACACCTCTTAATGTTACACTAAAGTGCTTTTGAAGTAACCCATTTGTTCCTCATCATTAAACCCCTGTTCACGAAGATGCAATCCCATTTAGAAGTTTAATAGGTGCCAGCACTGTAAAACACACTGTTGTGAATGTGTTTTGGACTTTGTGTTTACTAAGGTGTGTTTTCTTTTAAAAACATGTTCACAAAGGTGCGATCTCATTTGAACATTTTCTTTGCAGATGAAATATTACAATAGAGCAGTTTCCCATTTTCAATTTTAGGACTGTTAAATCCATTATACGAAGATATCATAAGTCCTTGTAAAAGAGACCAGTAGTCTTCTTCTTGTTTTCAGATCTTGCCACCCGGAAAGTGACAATATAGTCATTGAGCAAACATGCCTAGTATGCCCATCATGTTTAAATAGTAGTGAGGATGGATGTGGATTGCAAAAGCTCACTTTTGAACTCATGATTACACAATCTTGTATTAAAGGCAAGTTATAAAGACGCCTGTACTAATAATGACTATCACAACATTGCAAGTGTGATGTAGAAATAAACATTAATAGAAAGAGATTGTTCCATGCCATTTCTAGTTGTTGAGGATCTGAGCTCACTTTGAACTCACTTTTTAACTCATGATTACACAATCTTGTATTAAAGGCCAGTTATGAAGACGCCTGTACAAATAGTGACGATCACGATAGTGTGTTTTTGATGTAGAAACAAACATTAACAGAAAGAGATTGCTCCACTCCATTCTAGATGTTGAGGATCTGATCTCACTTTCCTTGCAGATTCCATAAGATGAACAGGGTATCACACACTCAATTCATATACATATTTAAATGAACCTCTACATATGTAAATATATGTCCTGCCCATTGCAGATGGACTTTACAATTGCAATGAATATTATGCCATGTATGCTAATAAATCTCTAAAATGTCTCCTGTGGACATTTCAGAGTGCCTTGTACAACATAATGTTCTTGGAATACTTGCTAACATGCAAAAAGCCATTTTTGGGCTTTATCAAGTAATTTGATGTGCTGAATTTAAAAAAGCAAAACTGGACTCGACTTAAAAAAAGAGTGTCATTATCAAGAATTGTTTAGTTCCAAAATAAAAATAGCCTTCTCTCTGAGGACCAAAAACATGGTCATAGGTGCAGGGAATAGCCAAAAAAATTCTATTGAGATCATGTTGAAACGAAAAGTGTCCTTTTCAGCAAAGAATAAAGTGCAAAATATGCCTCAGGTGATAGATTGTGATTGACGAATATGTGTTTATCTCCTGTAGGGTAGTTAGATACATAGGCAAAATCAGCCCAAGAGCAGCAATTACTGGGCACTAGTGAAACCAAGAGGCATTTATGTGTAGCTATCACCAGCTACACATAAGTGCATTTCTGCTCCTAAGCCTACCAAGGAAAGCTTTTCAACAAAGAATACCAAGACACCAAAGTAAATTTGATAATAGAAGTAAACGCCATGGAAAGCTTAAAGGGACATGAAACCCATTTTTTTTTCTATTATGATTCAGAAAGAGCATGCGATTTTAAACAACTTTTCAATTTAATTATATTATTTAATTTGCCTCCTTCTCTTGATATCCTTTGCTGAAAGGTTTATCTAGGAAAGCTCAGGAGCAGCAACTAGGTTCTTGCTAGAAACCAGTAGTGCATTGCTGCTCCTTCAACAAATAATACCAAGAAAATGAAGCAAATTTGATAATAGAAGTAAACTGGAAAGTTGTTTAAAATTGTATGTTCTACATAAATCATGAAAGAAAATGTTTGGGTTTCATGTCCCTTTAAATTTTACTTTTATGTCCATTTAAGTCTTAAGCCGACATTTAACAAGCACCAGGCAGGCAAGGCTCACTCCAGTGAACCTGTCCGACCTGGTATCGCGGGCAGTGGGCAGCAATATGCTGCCCACATTTATCGTTATTTGTTCTAATGACTGCTGCTTCTTTACTATTGGCTGCATAAAGTTGCATCTCACAGCTTTATAAATGTCTCCCGTAATGTAAAGCAAAACAGAGTTTTTTGTGTTACTTATAATGAAACCCACTAAGATGCAATAACTTATACAGAGTAAAACCAGGAAATCTTTGACTTCTAAAATATGGATTTTTTTTTTTAATAATGAGAATTGTATAAATATCTAAAGTGAATAATATGAAAACTGTTTATATAGTATATTGAAATGTATGTTTTTTTTCTCTGGACTAAATTTTGTTTATCCTTTTCTAACCTTAAAGTTGGAACAGGTTTACTGTGAAAAAAGAAGCATTTGAATTGCTGAACTGTATCCAAATAATGTCCTAGCTAGCAGCTGGTTCATATTAGGTGGTGTCTCTCCCAAAAGATTATCATTATCAGTTCCATGAAATGCTTAATTTCACACTAACACTGGGCCAAACATTATGCTCACTCTAACTAACATCAGGTTAATACTCTAAATAACCCATTTGAAATGTACAAACCAGACTTATTAATTAATATAATACTATTTATATGTTTTATAAATTACATGGGGTGTTAAATTATGCGAATTATAATACATTAATGAACATATTCAAACAAGCACATTTTATTTTTAATATTTCTACACAGGTCATTATAACTTTTTAATTTAGACTAGTAACTTCTTGTCTTTGTGTTTTCACTATCTACACCTAAATTATAAGTCATAAAGACATTTGTAGACAAACTTTATTAATCTAAATATATAATAAAAATGTACAGTCCTTGCACTGATCAGCTTTTTCACATGGCTAAAAGCTTGACAGTGTGTGTTCCTATCCTGTTCAAACTCTGTTATTGTCGTAAATATAAAATAATAATTATAACAAGATTAGGAATAATCACATAAATAAAATTTTCACGTCTAATTCCTAGATTTTTTTTACAAACGTATCACCTATATTTACACTCAATAAGTTCTCGATTTTGCTTAAAAATTTGTTCTTGCTCAATAGAAAAAGGAGCTGTGAATACTGACATAAATAACTCATCATAAAAGGCTTTAAGCTTTTGCAAGGTGATTGTTATGTTTATGATTTAATTATTTGAGTGGTGGGATACCCATATTTCAAATGAGGGGTCTTACAGTATTATAACTGCTTATTTGATAAAGCAGGATTGTGTCTTTTAAAAAAAAGGGGTCTTACATTTCGTATTATAATGTGGGGTGCAAGAGATGCAATACCTCCACCCCCCTTTAGTTTGTATGCTGGACAGATAGCTCAGCATACTATGGCTGAGCGCTGTAGCAACCCACGGTTTGCAGGTTTGATCCCCGTCAAGGTCCACTCAGCCTTTCATCTTTCTGAGGTTGATAAAATGAGCAGCTCCTTGAGACCCTAACAGGTAATTAGCCACGCTTTACAAGTATCCAATACATACATTGTACCCATAAGCTTGAGGATCTATTAGATGATCATTTGATATAGATACTTTGGGGCCCATTTAACAAGCTCCGTAGGGAGCTTGTGGGCCCGTGTTTCTGGCGAGTCTTCAGTCTAAAGACCGCTGCTCCATAACCCTGTCCGCCTGCTCAGAGCAGGCGGACAGGAATTGGCAGAAATCAACCCGATCGGGTTGATTGACACCCCTCTGCTGGCGATTGGCCGCGAGTCTGCAGGGTGCGGCGTTGCACCAGCAGCTCTTGCGAGCTGCTGGTGCAGTGCTGAATACAGGGAGCGTATTGCTCTCCGCATTCAGCAAGGTTTTGCGGACCTGATCCGCAGTGTCGGATCAGGTCCACAATACCTTTCTTTAATAGGGGTCATAGTCTTGGGAGCCCTATGGCTGATGGGTTAAAAATGTAAATACATGACAATTATATTTTAATCCAGTCATTTTTATTTACTTTTTATTACTATATCCCTGTAAGAGGCATAATTATGTTTACACAAATAGTATACTTGATAAATATAGATAAATATAAATATCATAACATAAAACATCTATGAGTACATGCAGTTATTCAGTCTGGTACTATATTTATATTACCTTGCTGATTGTATATTATGAAGATGATTATAATGGTTATAATTTAGTATAAGCCAAGAATAAAAAGCTATAAAAAATGTGCTGAACTTTGTTAATGTCTACTAGATGATATATTTAAGGATTATAAATAACATTACATGGATTTATAGATGTAACTAACATGTTTTTAAACTGTTGAAACAGTTAATCATATATAATTTTTACTATTTTCTGTTTTAACAGAATTTACTCTTCCCAAACCAACCACAGCAGCCTAACAGTAGGTACTCAGTGTCCCCGACTGGAGACTTAACTATCACTAACATTCAACGCTCAGATGCAGGCTACTACATTTGTCAAGCGTTGACGGTTGCTGGAAGCATATTGGCAAAGGCCCAGCTGGAAGTTACTGATGGTGAGTGTGCATAGATCCTATTCCTTTTGTGAGTCTAGATGAAGTATCTGTGACCTGAAAAAAGCTCATAAATAGCGACATGTTTATTCTTGCCATAGCTGCTGGAAATTATATGGTGGCTGCACATTACATACAAAAACAGATTCAACTGTGTTAATATCATGCCCCTTAACATTTGCTGTTATATGTGCCTTTTTGGCTCTAAATATATTCTGCAGGATTTGCTATACTGCTGCTTATTGTCAATTACTATTCATCAAATAGAATATTTTATTACTGTTTTACCAAATGTTTGCTTTTTACAATTCAATATGTATTTGGACCGGTAGCAACTTTATAAAGTCTGCAGAACCATTGGAAATTTTATTATACCTATTTTGTTTTATGATTTGCCGCATTTAGCAGGAAAATATTTATGATAAGATAGATAGGTATGTAGACAGACAGACAGATAGATTGATGATAGATAGATAGATAGATAGATAGATAGATAGATAGATAGATAGAGCCAAAAATGATAGAGGTTCTTATAATTTGGCTTGTAGACCTCTATCTCTTCAAGTTTGAGCATCTGTGACACTTTCTATCATCTAGGAAATGGTATTTCAAAACATTATTTCCCCTCTGATATCCATATCTGCAAATACAGCTGTGCAAGTTGACTTTCTCAGCCACTTAAAAATGAGGCACTAATTTCAAAATGTAATTTGTAATTATACATATTCAACCTAAAAAAAATGCCATATACTTAACTGACTGCAGCAAAGGCCTTAGAGAGTCTGGAAAAAAAAATAGAAGTCTAAATGCTTTTAAAACATTTATTTTGTATCTCCATCATTTGCAATGCAGTAAATAATTTCTGATGCATACATTTAAAAATGACTTAAATACCCCTTTAATTATGCAACTATGCAATATGCATTTCATGCTAGTTTCCCTCAAAGCTCTGCACCTCCCTCTAATTTTGGGTGCCGCCGTTTTGGAAGCTAGGATACACTGAAGTTTTCAGAAGGAAAATTGTTTCACATGTGCAAATATATCAGCACTGACATGAAGTCACAGCTCCTTTTCAACATGAGAGCACCCATGACTAGAGGTAAGTGACTGTTTTTCAAACCTTTCCTCAAGCCTCCCTAACAAGCCAGATTTTGAGAATATCTAAACTAGAGCACAAGTGAAATAATCAGCTGATTAGTATTTTTTTTTATTTTACCTAAGCTCACCCAAGGTAATCCTGATGATCTGACATGTTAGTGAGGCCTGGGGACAGGTTTGAAAAACAGTGGTGTAGCTTAACTGCAATATTATGCTTATAGAATATACTTGTGTTTAATGTTCCTTTAAGCTACTTATGATGATCTAATAAAGGGTATTATTTGTCTTGTTTTGATTTGGGCTAAAAGTAAATATCTATGTTGTCCTGCAAACAGCACTCACCTCACCTCAACAAGGCTTCTTGGCCAACTGTAGGCATTTCTAAATACTCAAACAACGACAAAATATTACTATTTTGAAGGACAAATTTAGATAGTTTTTATTCTTTACTTTATGTATTTTATACTCCTGTATCTTATATTCATCTCTTTATATATTAGCTGGGGGTTTTTTCTGCTGCTTAAGTACTTTTAAAGCTAATGATTTGCAAATTAACACATTAAGCTGTTTTAAAATCACGGTGTTCTCTTTTTTTTATTTATGTTTGCAGTTCCTCGATATCCTTATGTTTTCTAATTGCTACTCTGTTTAGTTAATTCTCTTTTGTTCCCTGTTAAACAAAGTGCTGCATTTTATGCAATTCAAATTACTGTTTAGATTAAAAGGTCTTTACAATTAATGGAGAGGTAATGTTTTTCAATATCTGTCTGTGGCACGGAGGTGACTCAGGGCAAATGCGCTGATTGGAATAGTACAAGGCACAAACATTGGCTGAGAGAACATTGAACTGTTAATGCTTGCACCTGCTGGTCCTTTGCAGATTTACTGCTCAAAGCTGAGGGGAGCATGCCAGGTTCAAGGATAGCTTTGATGAAAAAGTCTTTGTGCTGGATGAGTGTAGTGTAATTCTAATGGAACAAAAATCATATTGGTATTGTGAAGTTTAAATGTATCTAGTGAACTATACCATTTTATTGTAAGATGTAAAAAGACACATTTTATGAATGCTTTAACTTTTAAACGATTCAGTTTATTTTTATGGTTCATGATGCTGTATGTGCACAGTACATAAACATATAGATAATTTTCATGGCTGTATATTTGCTTTTATCTATCTGTCGATTGATTAATAAATCTGTCTGTCTGTCTACTATCCTAAATAAATTACTCATATACATAGAATGTATTATTATAAATTATAAATATTTTTCATGCAATTTAACTTTGAATCTAAAAGTTCATTATATATGTATATATATATATATATATATATATTATTTTTAAATAAATGTATGTCTTTTGGTTCATTTAGAGGACTTTTTCAATTTTGTTCTCCATTTTTCGGAAAGTTAGATACCTAACATATGTAAATATACTCTGAAAATAAGAATATTTTAGACTATTAAAATATCGCAAAAATTGGTCTATCATTCATAGAGTTCACTAATATGAAGTAATTTAATTATAAAAAATAAAGATACGATTGATAGAAATGAATGTTGTATTCATTATTGAATTAACATTAATCTTGAATAAAAAGTAATTCATTCAGAAAGTGTGTTTCTTTTTTGTGCCATTTTGTCATTTCTCTTATTTTTAAATTCATAACATCCTTGCTATATTAGTGAGTCATAACTCATAAAATTGCAATTTTTTAGGTATACAAAATTATTTTATACTCACCTAACTGGTAAAGTTCTACATGTACATTAAAAAACTATTTAAATAAAACATTAAAAAATCAGGAAGTTTATAAATATTGGGTGATTAGTCTTAGGGATATGCCAAATGCTGAGAAAAAACTATACTTTGAAGCTATTGATATAACATACAAAGAGGATTATTTACAACAATGTCATATATTCAAAATGTAGTGGTAAAGCAATTGAAGGTTGTTGTAATGAGGATTTACAGGTACTGGTTATAGTGACAGTATGGCTATTCACACCTCACTGGAACCTTTAAGTGTTCATTTAACCTTTGACCTTAGTGTCATGGAAACCTGTACCAATCTCTCACCCAGAACATCCTTGAAGCCAAGATTTCTTTCTGGTAAAAAGACTTTTAATCTCTTATTGATCCAGTTCATTTAGAGGATTATGGGGCACAAATTTAGGTGGTTAAAATGAATTAGTTTTTTATACAGAAATTTGCAGATATCAAGCTAGTGCATTCATAAACCTAATCGTCTGATGGAATCCATTAAATTATTCCAACATGAAGCTTCCATAAAAATATATGGAGTAAATGATATAGAAAAAAATAGCCTGGAATCCTAATTGACTGAAGATTCAATACTAAAACTATTGTTCATTCTCTTACATTATTTTCTGTTAAACTGTGTCAATAACTTCAAATTAATCAATATATATTTTAATAAGCAGAGCTGAGAGCAAAAGGTTGCATGATGTGTTGTGTGGCTCTTAATAATATTAAAGGGACAGTAAACTCCAAAAATGTTATTGTTTGAAAAGATAGATAATCATTTTGTTACCCATTCCCCAGTTTTGCTTATCCAACATGGTTATTTTAATATACTTTTAACCTCTGTGATTACCTTATATCCAAGCCTCTTTTGACAGCCCCCTGATCACATGGCTATTTATTTATAATCTATTGACTTGCATTTCAGCCAATTAGTGCAGTGTCAACCACAACTCCACAGGAGAGAGAACAATGTTATATACATGTCCCACATAGATTAACAGTCTCTTGTTGTGAAAAGCTAATAAAAAAAAAGCATGCAATACACTTATGTGATAATTTTGAATATAAATTTATTCAGCACTTGAGTTTGCATTGCACTTAATCTATTATATGGAATATATTTGAAATTATTTTTTATATCTACTGTCTATTTATTTTTAGTCTTGACAGACAGACCACCACCTATAATTTTGCAAGGTCCAGCCAATCAGACATTGGCAGTCGATGGAATGGCAGTGCTAAAATGTAAGGCTACCGGAGATCCAATGCCCATCATAAGTTGGCTAAAGGAAGGATTCAATTTCATGGGGAGAGATACAAGGTTATCCATTCAAGATCAAGGAACACTTGTAATTAGGTCTCTGAAAGTAAGTAAACAAGTTTTTCAAATTCATTAAGCACATTTGGATTTTATGCTTTTTTTTCCGAAATAAATATAATTTGTTTTCCTACTAAATGAAAAGTCGTGGGAGCTTACCTTATCAGCTAGTAAACAATTGATACTTTGCTATCAATTGTGTTCAGTATTTTTTTCAGTTTCAATGTAGTTGAATTCATTTTTTTTATGCAAATATTTTTAGTAGGGATAGTACCATGTTTTTTCAGTACCTTAATATGATTGGTATGTACAACATACATAATTCTTGCTACATTCAAACATTCAACATACATAATTCTTGCTACATTCAAACAACAAAGAAGTGCTGTATTTAATGTTCAATGTTCATTCAGTGTTCATTGCTGCATTCAGTATTCAAATGTTATACTCTATATTCACAATACATGGGAAATTTGGAGCAGGGGGTATGGGATATGAGTATCAGAGCTCAAAATAAATATTGGCATTAATAAATTGTGAGATCAGTCCATCTGATAGCATGTTTATAGTTATAGTTATTTTATAGATATAGAAAATTTTATTTTGAATTTAATGTGGATGAGAAAGCCAAATAGAGACAAAGTAGATAGAACGCAGATAAACTGATAGAATAATAGCTAGATAGCTAGATATATAGATACAGTAGATGATAGATAGATAGATAGATAGATAGATAGATAGATGATATATAGATGATAGATAGATAAATAGATAGACAGATAGATATATAGATATATGGATAGATTAGATAGATAGATAGATAGATAGATATATGATAGATAGATAGATAGATAGAATGATAGACTGATTGAGAGACATGTATTTATTTGTATAGTTTCAGTGAATAAAGATAAAACATTAAATGCATTGGCATTTTTGTCTGTCGCTGTCTGTCACTAGCCATAAATTAATTATTAACATCCTTTGAGCAAAATGGAATTTATTAAAAAATGAATGTCAGCACTCCTTGAGTAAACAATTTAGTCTTCTACTCTATACTGAAGGCAGGCACTGACCACAAAGGTTAATGCATTTTTATTGTACTGCTGGATTAAATAGTCCGCTTGAGTAGGCAGGATCCCCTGGAGTTGCTGGAAAAGCAGCAATTCAAGGTGGGAGCTCACTGATCCTAAGCCATCTTTTGGAACACTCAGTACTGTATATAGTTAATTGACTTAACTGATTAATATCACAATAATGTATTGTTCACATGCCATTATATTTACAATTTTGCACAGAGGATATTTTAATGTGTCTTAGTATGCAAATGTCCTGTCATAATTTATTGCATGTAAATTGTGTTGTTTATGCCAAACATGTTTGAAAGAACAATTAAAGTTTGTCACAACTATCCTATATGCAACAAACTAATTAGGAAAACATACTAGAAAATGCACATTTAATATCAACTTAGTCAATGATTTTCAGGCTATTATGTTTTGTGATAAAAAAATGTTTGTAACAAACGTTCCACCCGCATATATACATATTCCACCTAAAATAATTACTCTCTAGTTTCAATAACATATCATTTATATATAACATACCTTTTTCCACCCACATATGTATTTCTTTAGGTTAGCCAGAACATTAAATTAGATATATTCTCATAAACAACTCCTGATTGACTGTAAGATAGGTTTCTATACTTTTTGAATTTAATGCATTGCTGATTACCAGTTACACTTCGTAGATACATTTTTCTAAATGTTTTCCTATTTTATTTTTCTTTGCAAATTTAATGTATTATAAAGGTATTCAACAGTCCTCATACTGATCCATCTGTTGAATGTTTTTTGCAAGCTTCATCAATACAACAACTCAAGATATACATTCAGACAGGCTATTTTCCTGAATGGTACTTTGCCATGCAACACCTGTAAATTTGCTTCTTGTCATAGAAATAGTTTCAGTGAAGCACATGCAAAAATTATTTTTATAGGTGCTGTAGTGTGTTCCCATTCAAGAACAGGGCTATGCAATATGTTGTTTGTTTGGCTTTACCATTCAGCCAAAGTAGTAACAGAAAGTGCTGACTTTGAGACTGCATGAAAGGTCATTTTAAGCTGCCAACAGGCAAAAATCTATAATCATTATTGTTTTAACTGTATCTGCTAAATTTATTCAGCAATTCATTAAATAGCTTGCAAGTCATATTTACTGTCATGCCCCTTTTGACTATTGCAACATTGTAAAAGTGCTTCAAATTTAAAACAAAAATGTAAAATTCAAGTGCCAAGAGCCACAATGCTCAACTTCAAGAGATCAGCTTAGAAACCAAATTATTTAAAAAAAAAATATATAAGATCCACAAAACTGATGCATCTCTCTATTCTTTGTGACAATGCAAAATCCCATGGATCTGTTAATAGAAGTAAAGATAAAATAAATTAGAATCCGAGTTAGCTTGTTTTAAAAATAAATAAATAAATAACATCAAAGAAAGAATTTAAAGTATATTTTTTTCATATACTGTAATAATATAATCTTGTAGAGACGCTACTTGAGTATTGTTGTAAAGTAAAATGTGTTTATTTTTGTCATTTCCTCCTAAATGTGGGTTTTGAAATCAAAATATTATTTTATATTATGATTCTATTAGTTATAAACAGAAATGCATTTTACTGAATAAAATATTATAGTATAATCCAGATTCAGATCCAGCTTGCTTGAATCAATATACCGTAATCACTATCTTTTTCATATAGACAATTGATTCTGGCACATATACTTGTGTGGCTACAAGTTCAAGTGGTGAAACAACATGGAGTGCCGTTTTAGAGGTCACAGGTAAGTACTACTAGACTATGGCAAGAAAAAAAAAAAACTAAATTAATAAAATATATATAAAATTGTTACTAAGGTTAATATGTTTATCACCAGAAACAGGTGGTGTGTCTGTCAGCAAGAATTATGATCTAAATGATCTACCTGGATCTCCATCAAAACCTCAAGTGACAGATGTCAGTAAGAATAGTGTTACCTTATCATGGCAGCTTGGCTCACCGGGAAACCTACCTGTCAATTCATATATCATAGAGGCTTTCAGGTGTGTAAATGACTCACTAGCTAGCCTTGCAACTTATATTATGATGTGCTTTAAAAACATGGACATATAGCATTGTATCAACCACTGAACAATCAGAATCTTATTTTAGATACATCATTGGTAGTCACACATTTTGCACATTTAGATAATGGGACACACATACCCTTGAATTAAAATTGTTAATAGAATCATGACTTATAGGAATAACAAATAACACATATAGTATACCTTGAGTATGCACCATTATTTTTTGTTATTGTTTTTAATCAGGTAGGTTTTGTAGAAATAATTTACAATTAAGGTTGAATGGTTATGGGCACCTTTTGAAACTATCTGCATTCTATTGACAGATGAAAGAACAGTTTTCTTTGGAATTAGCTCAAGATTATGTATGATGTATAAAATTGACTTTAAATAATGCAATTAATTTCTAATTAAATTAGTAGGAAACAATAATTTTCTTCAATTTCCTCATTAGTTGTTCTTCTTTCTTATTATTGAAAACATTTATTATTTGTTGCTACTCAGGTACAATTCTAAGCATTTATTTATAAAATATAAACATATTTTCATAGGGTTCATCAACAGATTACAAATTGTTTTATATTTAACCTGCTTTGGTTCTGTTGATGTATATTACCCTGTACATATTTTATACTGATCTAATAAATGATATGGTGAAGCAGTAGTCAAGCTTCTTTGCATTAAATATAGTGTGGTTTTAGATAATGTGTTTCTTTATCATTCTTTGCAGTCAATCTGTTAGCAATAGCTGGCAAACTGTAGCTAATCATGTGAAGACCACACTTTATACTGTCAAAGGGCTAAGACCGAATACAATTTATCTTTTCATGGTGAGAGCCATTAATGTTGAAGGTCTAAGTGATCCAAGTCCAATATCTGATCCAGTACGGACACAAGGTAAATTTACTAAATTATCCATGTACAATGTTGATTTTTTTATTATTAATCATATACAGTATGTCAATGCACTCCAGGTATTTCACTGTTAGAAAATACCCTTGATTAGTACTTTTGATATTTCTACCCATCTTGTTTTATCCTCTTCATAATCAGTTTTTTCTGTGAACTAATTTTATGCTGAGAGAAAATTATTTCTTCCCAAATCACTTCAAATCACTTCATATTCTGGTTCTAGCCTTTATTGTACCTCATTCAAGATTAAAGGGACAGTATACACCTTTTACATATAACTGCATGTAATAGACACTACATTAAAGAAGTATATGTACAGATAATGAAAATAAAATCCAGTATAAAACCTTTTAAAAACTGACTTAGAAGCTCACAATTTAGCACTGGTGAGGAGGTTAAGCTGGGACACCAAATGAAATGGCTGAGAAAGCAGGTAGGGCAGACACTTCCCCCTTCCCTGCATATGAAAAGACCCGATACACAAGCAGGAGTCTGTAGACATCAGTATACATCTAAAACGTTGGGGCTTGGATAGGAGTATGAAAACCAGCACAATGTTATTAAACAATAAGCAAAACATTTTTACAAAAACACCCCTAGATGAGCTATATAAATGGATAATCTACAAAACATTTATGCATAGAAAAATCTAGTGTACAATGTCCCTTCAATTCAACCTGCAAAACTACTCATGTTTGCTCAAAATGTAGTGAACTAGATGCAAAATATTACATGAGTTTTGTTTTGTTTGTTTTTTTAAACCCAAATGATATAAAAAGAATATTGAAGGTAAAGGTAACACAGTATTTTTACTTACATTGGAAATCTTTACTAGGTGCCTGTTGAAACAATTGCAATAAAGTTTTTGCCATCAGAATATTTGTCCGTAAACTTTTGACCACGTGGACCAAAATATTGATATTTTTAAAATATCCTTCCCCAATATAAATCCCTATATATCTACTTTGCTCTTTTAGAGTGGTTTCAGATCTTGACTTCTTTAATATATATTAAAAAATTGTGTTGAATTCCCTTTTCCCAGAATAATAACATTTTGTTTCTGTATACCTAATAGATACTCACCACATGAAGCCAGTTTTCTTTTTTCAGAATCTTAGAAAACTGATATTTTAAGAACAATCTTTACAATTTAGTTTCATAAGAAAACACCAAAGCACTAGAGTATAATAATCTGCAATGTGAAATAAAGATACAAAATACATTATTGTATGGCCATTTGCATTTCTTAATGACATTTTATAGGTTTAAAAATAAATGTTGCTATATTAATGGATTTTTTTCAACAAATCTGTTGTCTATAAATTATTATTAATATCCACCCTAATTATTCATAAATTTATTTGAGGGCTAAGATTTTTTTTTGCCAACTAGCACCTAATGTTTGTACTAAAAAAAACTGTTCTTTTGCCTCAAAATTTATATTGCCTCCGCACAGAAATAGCCAGTTCCTTTTGAATTTTATTCACAAAGACAGTGATATGTTCTGCTGCTCAGATCTCTGAGGGATATGTTTTTATCCAGGTGTGCTTATAAAATTCTTTTATAGCTATATTTTGAAGAAAGATCTGCATTTGGAAAACCTTCAGTTTTGAAATTGTTACCCTGTGATGACCTGATTAACTTTAAAATATTCTGCCTTCTGTGAAACCTAAGCTATTTCTTATTGTGTTAGACTTACATACACTGTTTAGATAGACAGAACACATTTATATTTAGAATTAAACCATATATTGTGTGGTACTAAATCATATATATTATAGTTTTCATTACTGCCATGTTTGGTATCTATGACAAAGAAAGATCAAATGTTACTGTTCTGCTGAAAAACAGAAAACAGAAAGTTCTAAGATATGTAATATTTACTTTTTTGTGCCTCTTTAATCTTTTAATTATATATATATATATATATATATATATATATCCAGTTGAAATAGAAAGTTGTTTTTGTTTTTTTTTTCACTGAAGAAATAAATCTAAGTTTCTAAAAAAAAACAAAAAACTTTTTTTTAGAGAAAAGTATCGTACTAAAACAATATGTTTATATTAATGGTAAATTGTAGTAACACATTATTTACACTGTACTTACAGAATACTGTGAATAATTTATTTTTAACAACAATGTCCCTTTTTTTGCTATAAAAAGTTTACTTGGTGCACGTCCTTCAGTTCTTTTTCTTGATTTCTTTTAGCATTCTTCTGTTGCCTACAAGACAGCTCCCATTCAGAAATCTTTAAAGGGACAGTCTAAACCAGAATGTTTATTGTTTAAAAAGATAGATAATCCCTTTATTACCAATCCCCCAGTTCTGCATAACCAGCACTGTTATATTAATATATGTTTTACCTCTATGATTAGCTTGTATCTAAGCCACTGCAGACTGCCCCCTTATCTCAGTGCATTTGACAGGCATACAGCTTAGCCAATCAGTGCAGACTCCTAAATAACTCCACAGGAGTGAGCACAATGTTATATATATGACACACATGAACTAGTACTGTCTAACTGTGAAAAACTTTCAAAATGCTCTGAGCTAGGAGGCAGTTTTCAGCGGTTTAGAAATCTATTTGAGCGTAGCTAGGTTTAGCTTTTCAAAATTACCACCAAGGGAACAAAGCAAATGTAATGATGATTGGAAAGTTGTTTAAAATCACATGCCCTATCATGAAAGTTTAATTTTGACTAGACTGTCCCTTTAATAATTGTCACTCTACATGGGATTCTCTAAACACAGGATTAACTGTCCTAGGTCAAAATATTCCCTCGCTTATAGAAAATGTGTCCTTAATATCAACAAAGTTACAGGTCTTAGATCGATATTAGCTAATTCATATGAAAAATGACAATTATCTCACTTGATAATCCTATGGGCTGCCATTTTGTTTCATCAGTTTGTTCAACAACATGGTGTACTGTACTGTTGCATGACTGCAATTGTATTAAATATATAGATTGAACATGTGTATATTATAATAAAATTTGTTTTTAAACGGTCAAAGCCTTTGATTTTACGGTTTAATCAAGAAGTACAGAATGAACCACTTTTGCTAATTTATTATGCAATTTATAAATGCTATAAGTATGAGTGGGCTTTAGACAGTCCTTAAAGTGATGGTAAACTCTCCTCTTTTTAAAATCAGATTCAGAATGTTAGGGATATTTTAGATGGAGTTTTATTCATCAATTTTTCTGTGAGCTAAAGGTTTGAATTGTTGTCCAATCAGCGCTCTAGCTATAACAAAAGTGCCATATGGCGAGAGAGCTGATTGGACAACAATTAAAACCTTTAGCTCACAGGAAAATGTACTTTTGAAGTGGGTAGTGGAGCGCGGGTTATTTGAATTTTATATCTATATTAAAAAGTAATTTATAGTGCATCTTCATTACAACTGATGAATGAAACTCTATCTAAAATATCACTAGTATTCTGGATCTGATTTTATAAAGGGAGTTTATCATCATTTTGAATCACTTCATAGGCAGTTGGATAAATTAGAATTGTATATTCTATACTATAGTTGTGTGATAAAAAAAAGTAGTATATTTATGATTGCCAAGTTCTTCTACTCATATGTTTCTTAAACTTTATATTCATTAAAACATTTATAATTTTGAGTACAGCATTATTTAGGTTTCTCTTAATTGTAAGGCTCCAATCTACATACATTTGATTAATATTGTGTCTAATTTTTAAATCTTGTTTTAGAAAAGAAAAACAAACTGAGTTAATTGTATTAGCTAATTCTTTAGACAGCAGAAAACTTAAATTATCTAAACAAATTGTCTCAAAAAAGCTTAATTTGTCATTTACAATATTATCCATCATTATTTATTAGTATATTCTAATCAAGGGACTTGTGTGATAGCACAAGCAAGAGTCGAGTCACGATTGAACAATTTGGCAATTAAAAGGATTTCAGCAGATAAGAGACTCTTCAGTGAATGAATAATTTGAGCGCAGGTGTATCAAATCTTTCAACAAAAGTATACTTTGAAGAAGAGTAAATGCTAATTATAAGTCTTCTTTTTCTAAAGAGTATTAAAGTATTTAATATATGCAACTTCAATTAAAATAATCACATGGTCCTTATTAACATGACCAAGGGCTGAAAAATGTATTTTAGTCCAGTAGTCCTGGACTAGAAACAAATACCAGTGCATAAGTTACAAATTAGGCTTCTTATATAAATTTATTCTAAACACATTTTAATTACATGATATTTATTATTGACTTGCTATAAAATAGCCGAATATAAACATTTTTTAAAATAAATTAACATCTTGTTTGCTGCAACTGATTATCCACCCACCACCTTCCTTATTTATAGGAGCTAATCTGGGTTTGAGACTGCAGCTGACAAGAATTAATTGTTTGGCAGTTTTTAGCAGCTAAAGACAATTAGGGAAATGTATGTAGCATAGTTAGCCTAGAAAAGTCAGCATGATAAAACTCAGGAGTGAATCAAATTGATTATAATGTTAGATAACCAACTAAAATGTCTGAAAGGCAAGGTAACAGTGCTTTCAATATGTCATATTTTTGTATTCATGCTTTTATAGATTTAAAGGGACATGAAACCCAATTTTTGTATTTTATGGTTTAGAAAGCACATGCAATTTTAAACAACTTTCTAATTTACTTCTATTATCTAATTTGCTTCATTCTCTTGATATACTTTGCTGAAAAGCATATCTAGTAGCTGCTGATTGGTTGCTGCACATAGATGCCTCATGTGATTGGCTCATCCATGTGCATTGCTATTTCTTCAACAAAGGACATCTAATTTGCTTCATTCTCTTGATATACTTTGCTGAAAAGCATATCTAGTAACTGCTGATTGGTTGCTGCACATAGATGCCTCATGTGATTGGCTCATCCATATGCATTGCTATTTCTTCAACTAAGGATATCTAAAGAATGAAGCAAATTAGATAACATAAATACATTTGAATGTTGTTTAAAATTGTATTCTCTACTTGAATCATGAAAGACAATTTTTGGGTTTAGTGTCCCTTTAAGAGACGACAAATATCTGTTCTTCGCTTTGGATAAAACAAGACATAACGGTATTAACAAGTAAAAGGTCAATAGAACATATAAGACTGGTTAACATACACTACCATATAATATTCTTTTTGCATTTTCTCAAATTTACGTAACAATTCTTATTTGTAGATACACTCTTTTTTATTGCTCAGGAGTGCAGATGTGTGGTTTACATTTATATATATATATGATATATATGCCAACAAAGAGTGGCTTAAAACACCTCTTTTTTATTGTTTTCCCACATTCCCTAGTAGAACGAAAAGCAAATTCTGTAATAGAGAAATTCTGCAAATCAAATAGCTTGTTTAGGCAATTTGCAACCATTTTGAAAACCTAGGTTACAGATTTCGCTTTTTGGCCTCTTTAGGGAGCGTCCAAAAAAAGTAAAAAAATTTTATGAAAGGAAAAAAAGGTGTTTAATGTCATTTTAAAACAGTAATTCTTTATTTACTGAATCTGTTAAATATATGACCATGTGCTTTTTTATTGATAAACAATACAGAATGGTTTACTGTTTTATTACTTCTAATTGTATGTTTTTTTATATTAGATATCAGTCCACCTGTACAAGGTGTAGATCATCGACAAGTTCAAAAAGAATTGGGAGATGTCATTGTTAGACTGCATAATCCTGTTGTTCTATCACCAACAACAATTCAAGTCACCTGGACGGTGAGTGTAATTAGGACAAAAGCTTTTTATTTTATGTTGCATACATCATGTTATTAATTTGTAATATATTACATGATCTGATAATTGTGTTTCTTTTGCTTACTGTAGCGAGACATTCCCCTTTCAGAAATTGAAAAAACATTTAGGACCAAATTACGAGTGGTGCGTTAACATTTACGCATAAGTGATAAGGGGTTTATTCTGACTATTTGCGTGCGCAGGGTTTTCCGCTCGTATTACAAGTTGAAATTGAAAGATTTATGCTAAAATGATTACCATGTTCTCAGAGCTCTGTTTAACTGTTTCATGAAACAAAAAGTAGTGCAAAACACATAAAAAATACATTACAAGGTACAGTTACACTCATATTAACACTATCTAATAAAAATTATTAAAAACAAATATTGCACACAAAAGCTATAAAGGCTCAAAGATAAGGGATTTAATATATATATATATATATATATATATATATATATATATATATATATATATATATATATATATGTGTGTGTGTATATATATATGTATTACTTCTTTCAAAAAGCACTCACTAAACTTCTTCATAAAACTTAATGCTTAACCGGACCGGTTCCTTTATCATATGTGAGTTAAAGCATAACAAATCCAAGACAAGTTTTTATATGTGTGTAGAGATGTTTTTATGTATAAACACATATAAATACACGTTTTTAGATGTTTTGATATATTTAACTGCAAAGGGCTCCAATGCACTTATATATGTCTATATACAGGTATGTGTACATATATATTTATGTGTTTATATACATGTATAAACAGATAAATACATATGTACACACATATAGACATATATAAGTCCATAGGAGCACTTTTCAGTTAAATAAATGAAAACATCTAAAAACATATTTTTACAATATTCATGTAAAATAAAGTGTTATACTGTGTATTTGCTGAAAATATTTCACATTCCAATGTTCTTAACGTAAGAGGATAGGTTCTATGTATTTGTAAATAGATATTCCTATATATATATATATATATATATATATATATATATATATAAAAATATATATATATCTGTATATATCTATACCTATATATAGGTATAAATATATATTTATGCAAAAAAAATCAGATATATAGAAATATGCATTTATGAATAAATAAATCATATTCTGTTATGTGAAGGACACTGGAATGGGAAATATTGATATTTTTATGTCGTTTAGCACACTTGAGAATACGTGATCAGGTAGGGTATTAGGTTTTTGCCCCCTTTTTTTCTCCATTGACTTCTATTGGGGAATAGGTTATCATGGTGTGATATCCTAAGTTTGGCTTTTCCCCCGCATCGTTTTAGTGCACAAGCGAAAAAAGTTTACTTTTAACTCATAATACGAGTGTAACCCGACGAGCGTAAAAAGCTTACTTCTAGCGCAGTTAACGCTCAAGCGTGAGTCAAGCAGCAGTCAAGCTCAAGTGGGAGTCAAACGCTCCTCTTGTAATCTGGCCCTTAATAGTCTATCATGTTTTGAAATCCCATGTATTGATATATAAGACTGTCATATTGCTTAAAGGATGCATAAAAGATTTTTTTTGCATTATTCTACCATTAGCAAAAATGCTTCTAGTAAAAGTTATTACTGTTTATTTGCAGCATTCTCACATATCCTGTAAGGGTCTGTGCACCAGTATTAGAGTTTAGAGAGCTGAAGATGGTGTTTATATTTCACATTGAAATGCACCCATGCTCATTTCAATATTGACCTTTTTATTCCTTTAAAGAGCAGAATAAGCCTATGAAAACTTTATAGAGATTGTGGAAATGAAAAAATGAACTAATAAAATCATTTTATGTCACCTATATGTACATCATCAAATCATATAATTACTTTAAATTTTAACTATTTTACATTGTTGTAGTGATCCTACTATTAGTACAGTGGGGACAAAAAGCTTCTGTGGCAAAATGAAAAGAAATGTCACTACACAATCACCTAATCAGCTAGTCAAACTGCATACCAAGACCCATACAATGCCTGGCACCTTTAGATATGTCTCCAAGAGTATTTTTACTTTACATCTCTAGTTATAACACATCTTGTTGTATATATAGTCACACAGTCTTCAAATATATTTAGTGAAATTGTGAAGATTTTATTCTTAACTAATGAACACTAATTTGATCACTATTTTATGCCACCGAGAACAAATATCCATTTAATACAAAAGTAATAAAGATGTCACAAAAAATTATCCAGACACAAGTAGAGGACTTAAATTATTGACGAAACAGCACTTTTTGAAACTAACAAAAAGGAGTAGTATTTGGGAAGGATATGCCGGTTTCCTTTTATTACTGACTATAGAAGGAAGTTTAATTATTTTCTGAATATTAAATATTTTAGAAAAACAACGAAATATAGTGTTTACCGTATGGATTATGGTAATAAAGCCTATGCCAATGTTTTGTTCAAACATAATTTACAGAATATTTTATACCAATAAAACATTTAATTAATGAATGTCAAGCACAGATATAAACAATTTCACCCTGATTTATAGATTTACATCCTCTGGAAACATCTGTTTAATGTGCTTCTTAAGAAAACAGATTGTTTCTTTCAGTATTATCTTTCCATTATTGTGAATTATGTCTATATCTGTGTAGAAATTCATGTGAAATGAACATATAAAAGTTTATAAACTGCTATCATAAGTTTGCTACAACATATGTTACAGTTCAAAATGTCATTTTTATTTCTTTTCAATCAATTGCAAGATATTTTTCCTACATTATGTATTACAACATGTTTTTGTAAATCTATAGGCATAGGAAATGCACTGTTTGTAAGGAATTTTCACTATTATCATCAAGAAACTCATATAAAATAATGGGAAATATTGGTGTAGAGCTGTAGAATAATACAGAATTTTAGACCTTGTCAATCATACAAACAATGTAAAGCTTACTATAATTTTTAATAATGTAATATATAATTAAATGTGTGCCTACATAATGGTCTGTTTGTTTGCTTTTGTTAACATATCAATGGTTGAAAAACTGTAGCCATTGGTTTTCCAATGTTTTTAAAGAACAAATATGCTAGGAAATTCTCACACAATAAAGGTTGTTTCCTTATGAACTAAATGTAAATATAGCAGTTACTTCTTACAGCCAGCTTCTAAATAGGGTTAATTCCCAGAACACATACAGTTAAAAAAAATGTGATTGACTGCTAACTACCACCAGGTTATTTGTTCTGCATCTAAAGCTTATGCTACATTTTTATTTTTGAAACATCTAGTTATTCAAATTACACATCTTTTTATGAATCGATAAGTACCATAAGTCTGGTAGAAATTATCCTATGACTGATAACATTTGTTTCAAATTTATTAGTTCATAAGTCCTGCAGCTATGTGTATTTTCTTAAAGGGACATGAAAACCAAAATTGTTCTTTCATTATTCCGAGCATACGATTTTAAACAACTTTCCAATTTACTTCTTTTATCTAATTTACTTTATTCTCTTAATATCCTTAGTTGAAAAGCCTACCTAAGTAGGCTCAGGAAGAGCAATGCATTGCTGGGAGCTAGCTGCTGATTGGTGACTGCACACAAATGCCTCTTGTTATTTGTGCACCAGATGTGTTCAGCTAGCTCCCAGCAGTGCATTTCTGTTCTTTTTGCAAAGGATATGATGAGAATGAAGGAAATTTGATAATATAAGTAAATTGGAAATTAATTTAAAATCACATGTTCTATCTGAATCATGAAAAAAATAACATTGCCCCTCCCCCAACTTCAGATAGGTTTCCTATTGGTCAAGTTGCATGATTTTCTCAAAGTAAAATAATATTACTGAAAGCAATTAAAGACTTTTTGGTTGCATATTTTTTTACTAATATTCTATAAAATATTATTATCTTATTTGCCTTTTTCCCCTTCAAAGATTTAAAGATCACAATGGTCTGTCTAATTGAGACAATAAAGTATCATGCATCTCTAAAAGAAATACAGAATAAATAGTGGAGAAAAAAAAAATCTTACATTGAAAACTAAATAAAGCATGCTTAAATCTCAATGTTTGTGAAAAAGAAAACATCTGTTCTGTGTTCAGTTAAGTTGAACACTTTTCTTATAACATCCACAGTTAAAAAGCATCCTTGTCAACCAGATGTGTAGTTTTGCCAAGTCTCAAGAAGGCTTTTGAGGAAAACATCTTACATATAGTTTTCCCCAAGATACCAGCTCACTACCAAGTGACTGCTTTTTGCCGCAATGATTTTTAAGTGCTAATGAGACTCAAGTGGCTTGTTATTTTCAGGCATAAGTCCCAGGATAAGTTTAACCCTTCAGTAGCCTTGATTTTAGTTGTTTATTTTTATCCTCAAAGCTGAAATTTCCTAAAAGATTTTTTTTCCCTGTACAAAATAATTAAAATTACTTGCTTAATCTGTTCTTTCCTCTTTAGTATTGGTACATTTACTGGGAGAAAATACTATGGTGCATTTAATCATTTTTCTGTACTAAGTTAAGAATACTATAAATTGGAAATATAAAAAGTATATATTTAGCGCTGTGGAACCTGTTGGCGCTCTACAAATAATTGATAATAATAATTAGCAGTTGAAAAGCTGTTAGATCGTAATTTTTTTTTTAAATGACTTATTTTATCCACCAGGCAATATCTATAAAAACTATTGTTCTATATCAGCTGTAATTTTTACCCACAACTGTGACAGATAGTAAAAGATCCACGGGTATATAATGTAAAGTAACAGGTACTCACAATACTGGACAGGAATACAACGATCAGTCAGAAGTTTAAGTTCCAGTAGACAGAAGCAGGCAGAGGTCTGGAAATTTTCAGGCAATACATGGTTAAGCAAAGGCAGTGTCAGGCAGGCAGAAGTCCGATAACTTTCAGGCAATATAGGGTTAAGCAAAGACAGTGTCAGGCAGGCAGAGGTCTGGTAACTTTCAGGCAATACAGGGTTAAGCAAAGGCAGTGTCAGGCAGGCAGAAGTCCGGTAACTTTCAGGCAATACAGGGTTAAGCAGAGGCAGTGTCAGGCAGGCAGAAGTCCGATAACTTTCAGGCAATATAGGGTTAAGTAAAGACAGTGTCAGGCAGGCAGAGGTCTGGTAACTTTCAGGCAATACAGGGTTAAGCAAAGGCAGTGTCAAGCAGGCAGAGGTCCGGTAACTTTCAGCCAATACAGGGTTAAGCAAAGGCAGTGTCAGGCAGGCAGAGATCCAGTAACTTACAGGCAATACAGGGTTAAGCAAAGGCAGTGTCAGATAGGTAGAGGTCCGGTAACTTTCAGGCAATACAATTACCCAACAGAACAAAGTTCAACAAATGGGCGTCAAATCTCCTGGACGCTGGAAGGTTATAGGCTTGATGAAGTCATCAAAATGGGATGGCCACTGAAGCACACCACATTGCTAAGCAATGAGACGCTAAAGCACACAAAGTTCCTGGAAGCGGCAAAAAAGCAGCTTGAGTATAATCGTGTTCGTGACAATGCCCCCCCCCCTCATGGACCCCTCCTGGGGTCAAGATAAGGCTTGTCAGGAAAATTTCTATGAAAGGCCTTAATTAGTGCAGGAGCATGGACATGACAAGCAGGTTTACAAGACCATTCAGTAATGGGGTACCCTTTCCAATAAATCAGGTAATACAACTTGTTGCCACATAATTTCGAATCCAAAATCTGACTGACTTCAAACTCAGGGTTACCATCCACTAGTAAGGGAGGAGGAGACATGGACTTGTTGGAGTATTTGTTTTGGACTGCAGGAAAGACTGGGTTGATTTTGAGAGTCTTAGGCAGAGCCACTCAAAAAGCAGAAGAACAGACCCAGGAACAACCCTGAAAGGATCAATATAACTAGGACCCAATTTAGTACAAGGTTGTTTGAGATGAAGAAATTTGGTGGAAATCCATACTTTTTCCCCACTACGATACTCAGGTGCCTTTTTTCGTCTTCGGTCAGCAAAAAGATTGTATCTTTTGGAGGAACGAAGAAGTATATTGCGGATGTTTTGCTTATTTTTAGCAACAAGATCTGCAGCAGGAACACTAGTAGCAGAAGTAATCAAAGGAAAAGTCCTGGGATCAAATCCATAAGCTGCTTTAAAAAGAGAAGTCTTTAAAGAGGAGTTGAAAAGAGAGTTATGTGCCAGCAGTCGAGTCCAATTAGACTGATGATGGTCAATATAGTGTTGGAGAAAGGTCTCCAGACAGTGATTCACTCGCTCCATCTGCCATTAGATTGAGGATGATGAGAAGTAGATAAAGATATAGTTGTACCCAATTGTTTACAGAGAGACCTCCAGAAGCGAGAAACGATTTGACTCCTCTGTCAGAGACTATAGCCATAGGAAATCTATGTAATCGGGCGATATGGAGAATGAACAATTCAGAAAGTCTTTGAGCAGAGGGTAAACCAGGAAGAGAAATAAAGTGAGCTGACTTGGATAATCTATTGACCACAACCCAAATAGTATTGTTACCGGTAGATGGTAAATCAGTGATGAAATCCATGGAGATGTGGGTCCATGGTCGATGTGGAATAGGTAAAGGCTGAAGTAAACCTGGAGGCAAGTGATGGGAAGGTTTATTAGATGCACAGGAGGCACAAGCGGAGATGTACAGAAATTACACTATCATGAGCCCAGTGTAACATCTTGAGACGAAGATTGTTAGGTACATACAGAAGACCAGATGGAGGAGTACATGCTGGAGGAATATTACCTTGGGCAGATTGAAGTTCTTGAAGAGTAGTAGTAGATATTTGCTCGCTAATTTCAAGAGGATGAAGTATAGTATCAGGTTCTTGTTGTATTGAAGTAGTAGATAGAAACTGTCATGACAGAGCATCTGCTTTGATGTTTTTTTAGTTCCAGGAATGTAAGATAGGACAAAGTTAAATCTAGAGAAGTATAAGGACCATCAAGCCTGTCTGGAATTAAGTTGTTTAGCAGTTTGAAGGTATAGAAGATTCTTATGATCTGCCAGGATGGTAAATGGTAGTTTAGTGCCTTCTAGCCAATTTCTCCATTCATCCAAAACCATTTTAATGGCTAGGATCTCCTTGTTTCCAAAATTATAGTTTAATTCCGCAGGACCATTTTTTTTGGAGAAAAAACCCACAGTGTGGATCTTTCCTCAGATAGGATTGCGTTGTGAAAGTACGGCTCCAGCAGCAACAGAAGAAGTGTCCACTTCAAGATTGAATTGTAGATTAGGGTCTGGATGACAAAGAATAGGTGCGGAGGAAAAGGCAGATTTGAGAGTCTCAAAGGCAAGAAGAGCCTGAACTGACCAAACACTACAATTCTGTCCCTTAGGAGTTAATGCATTGAGAGGAGCAGAGTCAAAGCCCTTAATAAATTTCCTATAATAATTTGCGAATCCAAGAAACTTCTGTAATGCTTTTAGGGAGGTAGGTCTGGGCCAGTCCATAATAGCTGACAATTTGCCATGATCCATTTCAAATCCAGAATGAGATATCATATAACCAAGGAAAGGGATATACTTCTGATGGAAAGAACATTTTTCTAGTGTAGTGAATAGATGATTCTCTCTGAGCCTTTGTAGTACCGATTTGACATATTGGTGATGATCTTGCAGAGTTTTGGAAAAGATTAGACTATCGTCAATATAAATGATCACAAACTGATTCAAAAGTCCCTGAAAACCTCATTAATAAAATGTTGAAAGACGGCTGGGGCATTACAAAGCCTCAAAGGCTTTACCTGATATTTGTAATGCCCAAATCTGATGTTGAATGTGGTCTTCCATTCATCCCCTTTACGAATTCTAATGAGGTTATAGGCACCCCGGAGGTCAAGTTTAGAAAAATGTTGGCTCCTTGAAGATAGTCGAAAAGCTCAGGAATAAGCGGAAGAGGATAACTGTTCTTGACAGTTATTTGATTTAAGGCACAATAATCTATACAAGATCGGAGACCCCCATCTTTCTTTTCCACAAAGAAAAAAAAAGGTCCAACTGGAGATGAGGAGGGACGAATAAAACCTTTGGCTAAATTATTCTTGATGTATTCATCTAATGCAATATTTTCTTGATGAGACAAGGAAAAAGTCCTACCTAGGCAGATAAGCTCCGGGCAACAGATCAATCGGACAGTCAAAGTCCCGATGAGGAGGAAAACACTCAACCTCCATTTTAGAGACGACATCTAAGAAAGAATGATATTGGACAGGAAGATCTTTCGGATAATCCATCATAGTAATAGTTGGTAGCATACTTCTGGAGACATTCTGTAAACCTGGACAAGATAGATTAGCAGGGATCTCCGGTATGGCAATAGTAGGAGGCTTAGATTTGGAGACATTCTGTAAACAGTGACAGAAACAACTCCCCATGAAATACGTTCACCTTGTGACCAAGAGAATATCTGATTGTGAATCTGTAACCAGGGTAGTCCCAGAATTAAGGGAAACTGAGGAGAGGTAATAACATCAAAACAAATAGGTTCTGAATTAAGTACACCCACAGACTTAAGCAGAGGTTCAGTGGCAAATTGAATAATACCAGAGCCCAGGGGTTGACAACTAACAGTGGACACTCTAACCACGTGAACCTTAGAACGGAGAGGTATTTGAAGAGATGAGGCAAATGCAGAATCAACGAAAACACCAGCAGCACCAGAATCAATTAGGGCTTGAGTATGGAACTTGCTTTTATTGAGTAGAAGTGTCACAGGAACAAAAAGCTTGGAAGTGAGTGATAATGAAATGGTTTGGCTTAACTCAGCCCCTCGATCTGGAGTAAATTACTCTTCAAGCCACAATATAAGCAGAGACCCAAGGTGTGTCTTCTCAGACATTCAGTCTCAGTTAATTTAATAGTACCCACTTCCATAGGTTCCACAGAATCAGAGGGAGGATAACTTGGAGGAACAGGGCTAGAAAATCGGTGAGCCAGGCGGAAGGATGGTTTATTCAAAGGTTCTCTGGTTACGATCCCTTTCTTGTTGACGTTCAAAAACCTGGGCATCAAGCCTGATGCATAAATTAATAAAATTCTCTAAGGATTCAGGTAAATCTCAGTAAATTAGTTCATCTTTCATTCGTTCTGATAGACCTTTATGAAAAGCTGCTCGTAAGGCTCCTTGATTCTAGGAAGTTTCTGCATCTAGAGTATAGAATTCAATAGCATATTGGGCCACAGAAATATTGTCTTGATGTAAATCCAATAAACCTGCTTCTGCTGCAGCAGATCTTCCTTTCTTATCAAGCATAGAAGAAAAGCTAGAAATAAATGAGTCCACATTGCTTAATAGAGGGTCATTATTTTCAAGCAGAGGTGATACCTATACTAAGGCCTTCCCTTCATAAGGGAGATAAGAAAGGTAGTCTTAGAGGATGAGGTAGAAAACATCTGAGGATTGTTTCTAAAGTGAAGTTGACATTGATTTAAGAAACCACAGCAATCTTCTGAATTCCCGTCATATTTATCAGGAAGAGAAATTCTAGGAACATGATGTTCATTGGCTTGTATGGCAGAACTTACAGTGGCAGTAGAAGCGGCAGTGGAACCAATTACAGAAGTGCCAGTCTGAGCAGTAGCTGCTAAGGTTTGAAGAAGTGCAGCAATCTGATCCAATTTGGAATTCAGGGATTGCAAATGAGTAGTATGTGATCCTAATTACTGTCCCTGGTGGGTCACAGCCCTGGCTAACTCAGTGGGGTCCATAATATTGGCCCGTTTGTAATGTCAGGAATAATGGTCTCAGTCCGGAATAGACCCAACTGCTAGGATGAATTAATATACACATGCTAGCACACTGAGTAATATCCAGGACGTGACCCACAACTGCGACAGATAGTAAAAGATCCACAGGTATATAATGTAAATTAACAGGTACTCACAATACTGGACTGGAATAAAAGGATCAGTCAGAAGTTTAAGTTTCAGTAGATAGAAGCAGGCAGAGGTCTGGAAACTTTCAGGCAATAAAGGGTTAAGCAAAGACAGTGTCAGGCAGGCAGAGGTCCGGTAACTTTCAGGCAATACAAGGTTAAGCAAAGGCAGTGTCAGGCAGGCTGAGGTCTGGTAACTTTCAGGCAATACAGGGTTAAGCAAAGGCAGTGGCAATACAATTACTCACTCAGCAGGAGAAGGAAGCACCCAACAGATCAAAGTTCAACAAACGGGCGTCAAATCTCCTGAAAGCCGGAAAGGTTATAAGCTTGCTGACATCAACAATACCGGATGGCCACTGAAGTGAGTCACGTTGCTAGGCAACAAGATGCTAAAGCACACAAAGTTCCTGAAAGCTGCAGAAAAGCAGCTCGAGCACGATCGTGATCGTGACAGCAGCATGTGTAACTCAAAATCGTCCAGTTAGACAAGGCCGAGGTGGCAACCCTAATCCCATGTCAAGCACAATAATGTTCAAAATCTTGATCATAAACCTGCAAAGTTCTAAATGCTCTCCTCTCAGTCACCAACCCTCAATTTTTAGCAATAACTTTATCCTATCCTGCTTACATGAAAGTTCTGTTGTTGACCCTATTCTGAGACTATCCCACATTCTTCCAGCCTTTAAATGTTCTCTGACACTTATTTAGAAAAACATGCCACATAAAACAATACAATATGTGCACATTTGATCCCCATAACCTTCATTTTATCCTCTCAACACCCACACAATCAGGCAAAAAAGGCCTGCCATTTCTTGTCTTCTTCACGCCCCCATTATAAGCTACTTTTAAGTTTCCATGGAAACAAGGCATTGACTGTATCAACATTTTTAATTTGTATTTTTTTTTCAGTCTATGATATAATCGGCACATTACAACAAAATTACATTATCTTTATTATTATTATTATTATTATTATTATTATTATTATTATTATAATGATTAAGTCAGTTCATCTATTAATAAAAATATAACTGTCCATTGACTATGACTTTATACTATATGACATATTTCTTGTGTTTTTATAAATTATAAGATAAAGGAAACGACAATTGGAGCACACTGCTAATTGTCAGTGATGAATGTTTTATTGCTACAATAAGGTATTCATTATTTTGTATTCTGTCCTGTATCACTTGTCATAACTTTCGCAATCTAATTTAGAATGACTAGGGTTCTCATGAGCATATCCATGTTTCATTTGTAAATATGATGCTTAAAAATTAGCTAATTAGGTATAATACCAAAATAAAGTATTAAAATATCAGAATAAAATGTAACCAAGTAATAAAGATATGGGCATAATTTTGTTTTGTTCTCTTTATTCTCCTTGCTTTGATGTTGAAACTTAGGTAATATGGGAGAATATGGAAATAAGATTGTTACTGATTATTCTATGAAATAGATTGTATATTAGATGTAGGAAGTTGTTTGTATGGAATGATTGTTGTAAGAGAGTGCAATGAAGATGTTAATGAATATTCTTAATTAAAGGGAAGATAAACACCTTGAGATTATACTTATTTTGCCCCATTTTAATGTAATTTAGCTCTCAAAATAATGAATTTTTAAAATTTTAGAGCTGAAAATGCAACTACTACATATTTTCTCTAATTGGAATTGGCAGATAACACCTGTGAAAATGCAATTTATACTAACACAATGACAATGACTAGTCTTGCTTGCAATCTCAAGCCCAAATTGGCTCCTACAAATAGGACAAGCTGTGCATGGAGTCTGGTGTCTGAAAAACAGTTGCAGCAAACAAGATGTTAATTTTATAGCACAGCAACAGAAATGTTTTGTGATTACAAGGTGTTTAGTAGTCTTTTTAGCAAAACAGGTCTTTCTGGATCTGGTTTTAAAGGGATACTAAACCAAAAATGTTTCTTTTATGATTCAGATAGAGCATGCAATTTTAAGCAACTTTCTAATTTACTACTATTACACATTTATTTCGTCATCTTGCTATCTTTATTTGAAAAGCAGGAATCTAAGCTTAGGCGCTGGTCCATTTTTTGTTCTGAACCTGGGTAGCACTTGCTGATTGGTAGTTACATTTAGCTTCCAATCAGCAAGTGCTACCCACATGCTAAACAGAAAATGGGCCAGCTCCTAAGCTTAGATTTTTGCTTTTCAAATAAAGATACCAAGTGAACGAATAAAAATTGATAATAGGAGTATGTTAGAAAGTTGCTTAAAGGGACAGTCAACACAAAAATTACTATTACTTATTTAGATTAGTTAATTAATGATCTTTACATCAAACTCTAGCCCAATTTTCATCTAAAAAAACTTTGGCAGAAAATACACTTACTAGATCTCATGTAGCTGTTTTGAAATGGCCACCTGACTCCTCCTTCTCTGACGTCTCCCAAAAGCTTGAACTGCTGCACTAGTGTTCAGGATTCTCTGTAGTCTCGTCCCTGCGCGCTCCTTTCATTCAGTTCAGTGAGACACCCCCCTCACACACTATCTCCTCTCACTTCCTTTCAGTTCTGTCTGCACAAACACACCCACACGCTTAGAGCAGCAGAAGTATGATGGAGAGGCAGGCAATGGTTGTCTTTATATAATTTTTACTGAAATATATGCTCAAACCAAAAGTAAAGACATGAATGGACAAAAATCGTTACTGTATGTGAACTATTGAAAATATGTTCTGACATTTGCATTGTAACGTAACAGTGACTCCCTCTCCGGTTATTAGTTTGTTACCAGAGATACTGTATTCATATTACAGTATCACCTCAGTCACTTGTCAGTTGTAAACAGAACATGTTGCTCAGCGTTGTTATAGTGGTGGCAGCCTGTGACTCTGGTTTGTCCTTGCTAGATGCCGGTAAGTACACAGAGCTGTCACTGAAATACTGAGATATAATAAATAGGGTGTTCAGACTTATTGTGTATTATTTGCCTAATGCGGCTGGTAAGGAACCCCTTATTAATTAATATGTTAAATTAATATGAATCATGCTTGCTGCAGGGCTATCTTTAGAGACAGGTTACCGTAAGTGCCAAGCTAAAAGACAAAACTGTTTTTTTTCCCCTCAGATAATCAGTCTGTCCTTATCCCGTGACAAGTGTCCCCAAACTAAAGTCCGGGCAAGACACCTTGCGAGCTGCTTACCTGCCTGCCCTGTTCCTTGAGCCATGCCTGGCTGTCTAATGGTCCAGCTTAGCCCATAACCCAACCACCAGACTTGACCAGCCTCCTGCACTCTCTTCCCGGTTGGGTGTCCTGTTTCCCCCTGCTGGTTTTTAAGATCTAAGAACAACCATCCAGCTCGCAAGGTGTCTTGCCCGGACTTTAGTTTGGGGACACTTGTCACGGTATAAGGACAGACTGACGAGGACCCACAACTTCTTAGCTGGTAAAAAAAAAAATAGTCGGTTAGATAAATTCAACCAAAAATCGCTTGCACCTGCTGCTATGCAAGTTTGTAAACTCTGTCACCCACAAAGTATGTATGTCTGTGTTTTATATATATGTAGCGGCTTTTAAAATCCTTCACTGGACCTGTGAGGCGACCTTTTTAAACTTATGGAATATTTAGAATTATGGTAATTTTGCTGAAGGATTTTTAAAAGCCGCTTCTACGAGGAGTAACAGGGTAACAGAGGCAACGGAAGGGAATCCACACGCTCTGTGAACAACCAGGCTGCTAGCTAAACAGATCGCTAAGTGGTGCGCAGCCTGTGACTCTGGTTTGTCCTTGCTAGATGCCGGTAAGTACACAGAGCTGTCACTGAAATACTGAGATCATGAATCATGCTTGCTGCAGGGCTATCTTTAGGAGACAGGTTACCGTAAGTGCCAAGACATCTATATAATCAGTTGGTACGGAAAAAGGAGATTATCTGAGGGAAACAAAAACAGTTTTGTCTTTTAGCTTGGCACTTACGGTAACCTGTCTCCTAAAGATAGCCCTGCAGCAAGCATGATTCATATTAATTTAACATATTAATAAATAAGGGGTTCCTTACCAGCCGCATTAGGCAAATAATACACAATAAGTCTGAACACCCTATTTATTATATCTCAGTATTTCAGTGACAGCTCTGTGTACTTACCGGCATCTAGCAAGGACAAACCAGAGTCACAGGCTGCCACCACTATAACAACGCTGAGCAACATGTTCTGTTTACAACTGACAAGTGACTGAGGTGATACTGTAATATGAATACAGTAGCTCTGGTAACAAACTAATAACCGGAGAGGGAGTCACTGTTACGTTACAATGCAAATGTCAGAACATATTTTCAATAGTTCACATACAGTAACGATTTTTGTCCATTCATGTCTTTACTTTTGGTTTGAGCATATATTTCAGTAAAAATTATATAAAGACAACCATTGCCTGCCTCTCCATCATACTTCTGCTGCTCTAAGCGTGTGGGTGTGTTTGTGCAGACAGAACTGAAAGGAAGTGAGAGGAGATAGTGTGTGAGGGGGGTGTCTCACTGAACTGAATGAAAGGAGCGCGCAGGGACGAGACTACAGAGAATCCTGAACACTAGTGCAGCAGTTCAAGCTTTTGGGAGACGTCAGAGAAGGAGGAGTCAGGTGGCCATTTCAAAACAGCTACATGAGATCTAGTAAGTGTATTTTCTGCCAAAGTTTTTTTAGATGAAAATTGGGCTAGAGTTTGATGTAAAGATCATTAATTAACTAATCTAAATAAGTAATAGTAATTTTTGTGTTGACTGTCCCTTTAAAATTGCATTCTCTGTCTGAATCATGAAAGAAAAAATTTGGGTTTAGTATCCATTTAAAGAGTTTTCTCTGTATAATATACCAACTTTAAATCAAAATATATAGGATGTGTTTCATAGGTTACTGCTATGCTAAAACTTCATCTGAAGCAATAGCAAATAGCATGGGGTAGATTTAACAAGCAGCAGATGCTGCAATCTACCCCTGTAGTTTCAGTTTCCGCTGTTACAAGGTCTCAGGTGTGAATGAGGAGCAGGTGTATTAAAACGGGTGTTAACGCTCTCACACTCTCTCATACTGGTCACTGGAAGTTCAACATGGCACCTCATGGCAAAGAACTCTCTGAGGATCTGAAAAAAGAAATGTTGCTCTGCATAAAGATGGCCTAGGCTATAAGAAGACTGCCAAGATCCTGAAACTGAGCTACAGCTTGGTGGGCAAGACCATACAGCAGTTTCAAAGGACAAGTTCCACTCAGAACAGGCCTCGCCATGGTCGACCAAAGAAGTTAAGTGCACATGCTCAGCGTCATATCCAGAGGTTGTCTTTGGGAAATAGACGTATGACTGCTGCCATCATTGCTGCAGAGGTTGAAGGGGTGGGAGGTCAGCCTGTCAGTGCTCAGACCATACGCCGCACACTGCTTTAAATTGGTCTGCATGGCTGTCGTTTGAGAAGGAAGCCTCTTCTAAAGATGATGCACAAGAAAGCCCACAAACAGTTTGCTGAAGACAAGCAGACTAAGGACATGGATTACTGGAACCATGTCCTGTGGTCCGATGAGACCAAGATAAACTTATTTGGTTCAGATGGTGTCAAGCATGCATGGCGGCAACCAGGTGAGGAGTACAAAGAAAAGTGTGTCTTGCCTACATTCAAGCATGGAGGTGGGAATGTCATGGTCTGGGCCTGCATGAGTGCTGCCGGCACTGGGGAGCTACAGTTCATTGAGGGAACCATGAATGCCAACATGTACTGTGACATACTGAAGCATAGCATGATGCCCTCCCTTCAGAGACTGGGCTGCAAGGCAGTATTCCAACATGATAACGACCTCAAACACACTTCCAAGATGACCACTACCTTGCTAACGAAGCTGAGAATAAAGGTGATGGACTGGCCAAACATGTCTCCAGACCTAAACCCTATTGAGCATCTGTGGAGCATCCTCAAATGCAAGGTGGGGGAGCGCAAGGTCTCTAACATCCACCAGCTCTGTGATGTCATCATGGAGGAGTGAAAGAGGACTCCAGTGGCAAGCTGTGAAGATCTGGTGAACTCCATGCCCAAGAGGGTTAAGGCAGTGCTGAAAAATAATAGAGGCCACACTAAATATAGACACTTTGGGCACAATTCGGACATTTCCACTTAGGGGTGTACTCACTTTTGTTGCCAACGGTTTAGACATTAATAGCTGTGTGTTGAGTTATTTTGAGAGGACAGCAAATATACACTGTTATACAGGCTGTATATTCACTACTTTACATTGTAGCAAAGTTTCATTTCTTCAGTGTTGTCACATAAAAAGATATAATAAAAAATTTAGCAAAAATGTGAGGTTGTACTCACTTTTGCGGGATACTGTAAGTTAACTCGTCCACCACCTCTGAGGGGGCAGACGACAATCACCCTTATTTGATACAATGGGGTTGATTTACACCCCATGCTAGCAGCCGATTGGCCACAAATGTGCAGGGGCTGGCATTGCACAAGCATTTTACTAGAAATGCTTGTGCAATGATTAATGCTGACAGCGTATGCTGTCTGCGTTTATCAATGTCTGCCTGAAAAATAGTAATTCAGCCTCCATATGTGTATAAGTTACTGAATCTGATCTGAAAGGTATCATGACCTTTTTAGGAGCATTGCTTGAAAAACAAACTGTGTGACATTAGAAATTCATGGTTCAATCTTGCTTTGAAGCAAGTTCACCTAAATAAGCATAATGGACATAATATAAATAAACTTATATATAGTGACATTATTATTGCATTTATTTAATTAGTTAGTATTAAATTTTCTTAAAAAATAAATTAGCAACATTTTTATTAGAAACACAGGAACTTTTAAAAATGCTAGCAAACTGGCTATTTTATGAGTCATGTATTGTAGTTTTTATTTTTTTAAACCAAATTAGGTTACTCTCAAATAATGTTATTTTTCCTTGAATTCCTTGATTTTTTCATGAAATAATTTAGTTATGCCAAAACAGCACCCAAATCTGTTGCACTGAAAAGCTTTGAAGGATTTTAAGACAATATGGTTACAAAATGCCAGTGGTTCATTCTCTAGTATAGACACACTACAAATACCGTACAGTCAGTCATACTACTGTTTACAGTCTTCACCATTTTATATATATATATTGATATTAAAACAAAATGTATGCTCCATTTCAAATCAGATACTTTATTTGAGGTATATCTAATTTAATAATATTTGTGTCATTGTATAATATAATATAATAATATATGTTATGCCTGTGTTCCCATCTTCTAACACTACTTAATGCAATTTTAATTTCAGGTTGATCGTCATTCACAGTTTATTCAGGGCTACAGAGTAATGTACCGCCAGATATCAGGCCTCCCGTCTCCATCTGCGTGGCAAAACATGGAGGTCAAAGTACCTGCGGAACGCAGTGTTGTCATAGCTAACCTAAAAAAAGGAATTACTTATGAGATTAAAGTGCGACCCTATTTTAATGAATTCCAAGGAATGGACAGTGAGACAAAGTCAGCACGGACAACTGAAGAAGGTCAGCAAAACACAATTTGCATGTTTATATTATGTTAAAAATATTTACAAATGGATATACTAGTCATTGCCAAAATGGCTTAATTATAACTACTTCAGATGTGGCTCTAGACCTTAAAAAATATGTGTATAGGGTGCATGGAAAAGTTGCCACAATGCAAAGGATAAGTGGTGCAGAGGGACTTCATTTTCTGTTAGTTATTTCTGCTTTTATTATTTCTATTTCTAATTTGTCCCAATTTAAATCTTTACCAGAGCAAAGGAGATGCAAAAGGAGATCGCTTATTCATGGCTGTCATCTCCCTAGAACCTTCACTGAACTGAATGTTTAGGATACAGGAGTTCTATATTAGTAAATGATTTTAAAGAGTTTTAGTAATGTTTAAGACTACACATTTCAATCACATAGATGCATCTTTGATAGACAATTCATAAAAATGGATAATCTGTTCTTTTTACACCATATTGTATCCTGTACCCATTGTGTGTGGGGTACAATGTGGTTTAAGCTGGAAAGCGAGTAGTAAACAAATTCAAGTATACTGGGATTTAAAAAAAATAGATAGATAGATGATAAATAGATAGATAGATGATAAATAGATAGATAGATGATAAATAGATAGCTATTAGATTAAAACAATTGTGGTAAAATGCAATATTGTTTTCCCTAATCAGGGGAAGTACATGAACCTTGAAAAGGATGTCTATGAGGGAAGTGTACCGTATTAAAGCTCTTAGTTTTCACCAGTGTCTTGAATATCTATATTTTTTAAAATTTCTATAAACATTTAATCTTGTTTGACTTTGAATGACAATTTTATTATTTCATCTCTATTTGCACTTTGTGCCTATGAGGCCGAATTATCAAATGTCTGTCGGACCTGATCCGAAAGTGCGGATCAGGTCCGACAGACATCGCTGAATGCGGAGAGCAATACGCTCTCCGTATTCAGCATTGCACCAGCAGCTCACAAGAGCTGCTGGTGCAACCGCAGCAGGGAGGTGTCAATTAACCCAATCGTACTCGATCGGGTTGAATTGTGGCGATTCCTGTCCACCTCATCAGAGCAGGCGGACAGGGTTATGGAAACACGGGCCCTCAAGCTCCATTCGGAGCTTGATAAATGGGCCTCAAAATGTCTGCAGATGATTTGAATAGCTACACAATATATAAGGCCAATATTTTGTTTGAAAATATTAAAAAATAATTATTTAGCACTGAGGCTTAACTTATGAAATATAAAATCACATGATTATTTACTTCTTGCTAGCGTTCTTTTAATAGCATAATTCCATATTTACAAAAAACTAATTTAGTTATCATAAACACATCTATACTATAATCACGTTTGTAACCCGTCCGTCGGTGTCGCCAGTTGCACATGCATCCTTTTCGGAATCCACCTGGATGCAGCGTAGGCAAACGAAGCCTTAAAAAAAATGTACCGCCTGCATGTAATAACTAAAATACATGTAACCACCTGCAAGAAATAATAAAAAAAAGAACTGCCCACACAAAGTATTTAAAAAAAAAAAAAACTAACCGCCCGCAAGAAGTATAAAAAAATAAAACTAACCGCCTGCACAAAGTATTAAGAAAAAAATAAACATAATAGCCCGTACTAAGTATTAACGAAAAAAAAAAAACTAACCCTTAAAGGGACAGTCTAGTATAAATTAAACTTTCATTATTCAGATAGGACTTGTAATTTTAATCAACTTTCCAATTTACTTTTATCATCAAATTTGCTTTTTTCTCTTGGTATTCTTAGTTTAAACTAAACATAGGTAGGCTCATATGCTAATTTCTAAGCCTTTGAGGGCTGCCTCTTATCACATGCTTTTTAAATCTCTTTTCAACACAAAGAGACAGAAAGTACACGTAGGCCATATAGAACACACTGTGTTCAGGCACAGGGGTTATTTAAGATTTAGCACAAAACAATGCTAAATTTAAGACAATAGATAATAAACAGTCACAGTCATGTGATCAGGGGGCTGGAAGAAGGTTCCTAGGTACAAGGTAATCACATAGGTAAAAAGTATATTAATATAACTGTGTTGGTTATGCAAAACTGGGGAATGGGTAATAAAGGGATTATCTATCTTTTAAAACAATAACAATTCTATGGTAGACTGTCCCTTTAAATCGCTAAACTCCCACAACAGAAACTACCTTTCCCTTACACCGCCAAACCGCCTCAACGCAAACTAAATAAATTACAATATTAACCTCTAAACCACCAAACCCTACAACGCCAACTAATTAATTATACTATTAACCCCTAAACCGACAAACCCCCACATCGCAATAAACCTAATTAACCTATTAACCCCTTAACCGCCAACCCCCCACATTGAAATAAACCAAATTACCTAATTAATCCTAAACCGCCAACCCCCCACAACGCAAATAACTAATTTAATTACTAAGCCCCCTAACCTAACACCCCCTAAATTAACCCCCGTTACTACTAAATTACAGTTAAAATAAAAAATCCTAACATTTAATTACAAAAAATTAATCTAACATTACGAAAAATAAAAAAAGTCTAACATTACAGAAAAAAATAAACAAAATTATAAGAAAAAATATTAACCTAATAACTATGAAAATAAAAAAGCCCCCCCAAAATAAAAACACCCCTAATCTAAACTAAACTACCAATAGCCATAAAAGGGCCTTGTGTAAGTCATTGCCCTAAGTTAAACAGCTCTTTTACGTTTAAAAAATACCCCCTAACAGTAAAAAAACTCCACCCACCAAAACCCCCCAAATAAAAAAACCTAACACTAAAAAAACCCTAAACTATCCATTGCCCCTAAAGGCAATTCAGCTCTTTTACAGCCCATTAAATCCATAATCTTAAAAAAAAATAAAAAAATAACAGGTATGGAGCAGAGGTGTAAAGCTGGCTTCCCTGATGCACGGATCCTCAGCGGCGGTTCTCAGCGGAGGTCTTCAGTGGAGGAGGTCCTCAGCGGAGTGGAGGCTCCTCTTCATGCGATCGTCTGTCGCACACTGAAGATTGAATGCAAGGTACTCCATATTTATTGGGGTACCTTGCATTCCTATTGGCTGACATTTCGAAATCAGCCAATTTTGAAATCAGCCAATAGGTAATTTAAACAGCCAATAGGATTTCAGTAGCTCTAATCCTATTGGCTGATTTTAACATTTCAGCCAATAGGAATGCAAGGTACCCCAAATTGATTGCGGTATCTTCCATTACATTTTTAGTGTACACCGGAGATCAGATGAAAAGGAGCCTCCACGCCGCTGAGGATTTCCGCCGCTGAAGAACGTCCCTGAGGACCGCTGCTCCGGATTTGGGCATCGAGGAAGACTGCTCCGCACCTCCACTCTGCCTTTGCACAGGATGATGATAGAAGATGATGGAGCCGCCTGGAAGAAGACCTTCTTCGCTGGACTTTAGAAACGGTGAGTACCTATTTGAGGCTTAGTTTTAGGATTTTTTTTATTTTTTTATTTTTAATACTAGGGATTTAATAAGCTTTAAAAGAGCTGATTGCCCTTTTAAGGGCAGTAAAAGAGCTGAATGCCCATACAAATGCCCCTTTAGGGGCAATGGGTAGTTTAGGTTTTTTAATGTTAGTTTTTTTTTATTTTGGGGGGTTGGTTGGGTGGGGGTTTTACTGTTAGGGGGTATTTGGTAATTTTTTTTAAGTAAAAGAGCTGTTTAACTTATGACAATGCCCCACAAAAAGCCCTTTTAAACGGCTTTGGCAGTTTAGTATTAGATTAGGGGGTGTTTTTATTTTGGGGGGATTCTTTATTTTTATAGGGGTATTAGTTTAGGTTTAAATTTTTTATTTTGGATAGCTTTGTTTATTTTATTTCTGTTTTTTTACATTTTTTATTTTTAGTAAAATTAGCTTGGGGGTTTGTCGTTTTTAAACATAGACTGCCCTATGGGCAGGCTTTTCGCCTCTTATTAAATATTTTATATTTCTTAAAACTTTTTTCTATGCAATCTTGAATAAATTGTGATAACAGTGTAACTTCAAAATTCACATATTTGCTTTATAAGAAATATTTTTCAATTGCTATTTGAAATGGAACAGAAGCACATTTTTAGAAAGAATATTGACTTTTTCTTTTTGCCTTGTTTATCAAACTTCCTGGCTAAACCTCAATTACAATTTTGCAAAGAAGACTGTGTCTCTTTTAGCTCACACAGCATCATGTTTGAGAAATGACATTTCCATTTATAGCCTCATCATGCAACAAGTATATAAGTAATTTCATACTTTAAAGGGCAATGTAAGTGTTGCAAAAGTTGCTGAATTTTCTAGTTTTTTATAGCTTCCTTTGCCTAAAGATATGTGAAATTCACATTGTGTGATCTGCTTCACAGATTGATATAACCTTCTGCTAGTCCAATTGTTACAAAATAGTAGACACATTTCAATTATCAAATGTCCCCTATTATTTTTGAAGGACAATGTATGGCTTTACTCTAGCGTATACTTTTTACATCATTACAAATACAGATGTTTTGGTGAACACAATTATTTGTCAGAGTTCAGATTGCAATAGCAGATTGACAAATATATTTATTTTAATCATACTTATATTAGCTAAATGTAAACAAATTAACAGCAGTTTGAACCAAAACATTGCTAGAACTATTAAATGTCAATTATAATCAGGCTTCACTTTTTTATAATTGTGATAAATGCTTTACGGAAAGTATAGCAAGTATAAGTAAGTTTGCTATAAAAACAAAGGGGTCTGTTTGCAAAGGAACAACTTGGAACCAACCATAGAAAAAAAATCCAGTATTCACTAAAACAGATTGAAAACAACCTATTACAAACAATCACACCTAAATCAGATCAAGCTAGTTTTACTGGCAAGGTGATTATTATGAGTTATCTATTCACAAAGCACTGACTTCTGAAATTCGGTTTAGACTTAAAGTTGAGTTTAGACCTAAAGCTTTATTTGTGTTGACTGTGAACAAATACAGAAATCAATTGTTGTAGGGCAATTTGGACAGGGCAGTCAATTAAATACAGGTATCACATTAAAATACAGTCCCACTGTAATTCTGATAGAGATATTGTGCCAATACAAGTATAAAAAGGACCAGTCAACACGGTAGATTTGAATAATCAACAAATGCAAGATAACAAGACAATGCAATAGCACTTAGTATGAGCTTGAAATGAGTAGTAGATTTTTTTTTCTGACAATTTTAAAAGTTATTTCTAGTTCCACTCCCCCTGTACCATGTGACAGCCATCAGCCAATCACAAATGCATACACGTACCATGTGACAGGCATCAGCCAATCACACGCTTCTGTGAATTCTTGCACATGATCAGTAGGAGCTGGTGACTCAAAAAGTTTAAATATAAAAAGACTGTGCACATTTTGTTAATGGAAGTAAATTGGAAAGTTGTTTAAAACTGCATGCTCTATCTGAATAATAAAAGTTTAATTTTGACTTTAGTGTCCCTTTAAGTTGTTTGCTTTAGTTACAGGGTGAGTTACCATATATTTAATTTGCACTTTAGATCTAGCTAGTAAGTCAGTTTAAAAGTTGGTTTCAGTTGGCTTTGAATTTATTGAAGAAAGTATCTGATTTACTGTAAGTCAGAATTAAAATAATTTAAAGAGATAGATAAATAAGTTAAAAATGTGTCATTTTTAGGTCAGCCCATGCCAATTATATTTATTTATTTTCAGTGTGTATAGTGAGACTTTTGGCCTACATTAAGCATCCATCTTGACCTGACCTATCAATTGCCTTAAAATATTTTTTTTTTAAACCTTTGTGAATAGAGCTCATGAGTTTATAATTATAGTTGACTAATGTTAACTACAAGCATTCGTTCTCAATAAAAGTTGAATGATTACTGTATATTTAATATACATTTTTTTCTTGCAAATGTTAGCTTTCCATATAGTGAGTGTAACATATAGCATTAATCATGCAAAGGTTGGTTCATATAGATTAGATATATGACTATAAGAATTTGATTTTCCATATTTAAAACTTACTTTTAATAGTCAAGAATTAACATTTAATATTATATTGTTAAAAAAAATTCTATAGAGAAATTTGAATAGTAGAAGTAATATCAAGGCGAGCATTGGGTTTAGCCTTCAGATTTTTCAAAATACACACATTCACCCATTCCCAACATTAATCTCACTGAGACCAGTATAGCAATAACATATGTTTATGTACTTCCTATTATCAAATATACATTTAAAATATGTGTTGTAGAGCAGTAAAGGATAACAGGTGACCCTCAGAGGATTTGCCTGCGTCCTTCTTATAGTTGTCTCCCCTTCACTACACACATCACATATTTTTCCTTGAAAAGTATTCTCTCCATCTGTTCCAGTGAATCCCCTCCAAATCCCTCATGGTGCATTGGGAACATATTGTTGCCACATGATTCACTAAACAGATTAAAGGAAGTGTCCAGCCAGTTTGACATTTGGAGAGCCCTTAAAATAAAACTACTTACCAGTTACTGATGTATAAAATGTTGAATCTGATGGCTATCAAGTCTATATACTGGCCAGGATTTGAAAGCTTAAGGAAAAGTGCTAGCATTTCAAAAATAATTACTTACTTTATTTATTTAAGTATTTTTTTGGCAAACTATTTGTTTTACTAATATATTTTTTTATGATTTGGTCAAATCAATATTATTTATGTGTCAGGAAATAAAAGAACTGCAAAGGTTAATCATTGTTTCTTTATTGTATAGCAAAAATGGGTAGAAAATCTTTTTTTTTAGGTAATTGTTGTCATGTTGTATTTTTTTTTTTCAACTAAAAAAAAAAGCAATCTCTTTAGAGTAAGCGAACCAGCCTCAAATAAAGAAGGCAGTAGTGATATGAACAAATCAACAATTGTTGACATATTCCAAACACGGGCAACTTTCATTGGATTACATTTTATATAGAATGGTACTTCAACGGTCACCTTCCAAAAATTAATTTCTCCACAGTTAGACTTTTTATCTGAAGCAGACATTTGTCACAAACTTGCACACATCCATCTCCCACCTCTTTGGCCTTGTGAAAGTAACAAATGGAATTCACTTTGGTTGTGCTGGAAAAAAGATGAGCAGTGATTTGGGTTCTTGAACATCTTAGGAAGAAAGCTCAGTATTGAAATAATTGACCTGTCAACCATCAGGCATGGTTCCTACACAAACCAGCAGCAAGGGAAATGAGAAAATACTTTGCAGTGGGGTCTATTTAATAACTGCAGCATCCACAGCAAAGTGTTTTAATTTATATCCTTGTTTTCAGACTTCAAAGTTATAAAACCAGCAGAAAAAGATGTTTATATTTTAGGAATACACTATCTTGTGTGGCTTTACTGATACTGCAGTATAAATATATTACATAAAGATTTTCATGATTTGCAATGAGTCTTAAGGAAAAATAATTTAGATTAATTGTTTATTAAGTACTAAATAAAGTAGATAAATCAGGCAACAATGGGGAAAAGGGGCAACACGTTTCTTGAGAATGAGAGTAGGTTAATTTGATTACTTTGCTAAGTAGAAGAGTTTTACAAAACCACCAAGGTAATTTAAGGTAATTAAAAAGAGGAGCTTAGAAAAAATATATACTAAATGTTACTGAAGACAGGGATATTAACTAATATTGTAATCCCTTACACAAATTATGAATAGTAAAAAAAATGCAATATAATTTATTTTGCCCACTTTTCCTTTTGAAAATTGTGTTTTTCCCATGCTGCACAAAAAATACTTAATTGGTTCAGAAATTAATTTATGCCTGTTCTTAACTGGTAACAGCAGATGAGATATAATAAGTTAAACTCAAGAGGCTTTTCAAAGGGTATATCCATGGACGGCAAAAATAATGCAAATTGTGCTGAGGGCTAGATTACAAGTGGCGCAGTATTTTTTTTTCTGTGTTTGAAAAACTCAGCTAGCTTTTTCGCTAGTCAGGTTGTGTTCATATTACATGTTTCAGAAAAACGTATTTATTGCTAGCCGTAACCCAAAAAGCGTGAAAAAACTAACTTAATTTACTTAGTGCATGTATTCCCCCATAGAAATTAATGGAGAGAAAAAAATTACACCCAAAATCGTGCAAACTCCATTGCATTTTTACATTACCCATAGAAGTCAATGAAGAAGAAAAAAATTAGAAAAAAAAAGTAACAACCTTTGTGCAAACAACATAGCATATTCACATTAGCAAACAGGAAATATTTATAATAAATACATAGTTACATTTATTATTAAATATGAATATTGCATAAATGTGTTTTATCATGTTTTCATCAACTTAATGGCAAAGGGCTATAATGCACTTATATATATTCTATATATGTTCACTTATATATTATTGTTTTTATATGTGTATATATGTCTGTAAATAAATAAACATAAATATACATATATACATACAAATAGATCTTATATATACAGTTGTACTCATAAGTTTACATACCCTGGCAGAATTTATGATTTCTTGGCCATTTTTCGAGTATATGAATGATAACACAAAAACTTGTCTTTCACTCATGGTTAGTGTTTAGCTGAAGCCATTTATTATCTATCAACTGTGTTTACTCTTTTTAAATCATGACAACAGAAACTACCCAAATGACCCTGGTCAAAAGTTTACATACCCTGGCGATTTTGGCCTGATAACATGCACATAAGTTGACACAAAAGGGTTTGAATGGCTATTAAAGGTAACCATCCTCACCTGTGATCTGTTTTCTTGTAATTAGTGTGTGTGTATAAAAGGTCAATTAATTTCTGGACTCCTGGCAGACCCTTGCATCTTTCATCCAGTGCTGCACTGCTGATTCTGAGTCATGGGGAAAGCAAAATAATTGTCAAAGGACCGGCAGGAAAAGTTAGTTGAACTGTATAAAACAGGAAAGGGATATAAAAAGATATCCAAGGAATTGAGAATGCAAATCAGCAGTGTTCAAACTCTAATCAAGAAGTGAAAAATGAGGGGTTCTGTTGAAACCAAACCACGGTTTGGTAGACTAACTAAAATTTTTGCCACAACTGCCAGGGAAGTTGTTTGTGATGCAAAGACAAACTCACAAATAACTTCAGGTGAAATACAGGACATGTGGTTTGGCTGTTTCAAGATGCACAATAAGGAGGCACTTGAAGAAAGATGGGCTGCATGGTCGAGTTGCCAGAAGAAAGCCATTACTATGCAAATGCCACAAAGTATCCTGCTTACAATACGCCAAACAACACAGAGACAAGCCTCAAACCTTCTGGCACAAAGTCATTTGGAGTGATGAGACCAAAATTTAGCTTTTTGGCCACAACCATAAATGCTACATTTGGAGAGGAGTCAACAAGGCCTATGATGAAAGGTACACCATTCCTACTGTGAAACACGGAGGTGGATCGCTGATGTTTTGGGGATGTGTGAGCTACAAAGGCACAGGAAATTTGGTCAGAATTGATGACAAGATGAATGCAGTATGTTATCAAACAGAATGCCTCATTTTCCACTTGATTAGAGTTTGAACACTGCAGATTTGCATTCTCAATTCCTTGGATATCTTTTTTATCCCTTTCCTGTTTTATACAGTTCAACTACCTTTTCCCACAGATCCTTTGACAATTATTTTTCTTTCCCCTTGACTCAGAATCCAGAAACGTCAGTGCAGCACTGGATGAAAGATGCAAGGGTCTGTCAGGAGTCCAGAAACTCATTGACCTTTTATACACACACACTAATTACAAGAAAACAGATCACAGGTGAGGATGGTTACCTTTAATAGCCATTCAAACCTCTTTGTGTCAACTTGTGTGCATGTTATCAGGCCAAAATCACCAGGGTATGTAAACTTTTGATCAGGGTCATTTGGGTAATTTCTGTTGTCATTATAATTTAAAAAGGTTAAACACAGTAGATTGATAATAAATGGCTTCAGGCAAACACTAACCATGAGTGAAAGAAAAGTTTTTGTGTTATCATTCATATTCTCTGAAAAATGGCCAAGAAATCATAAATTCTGCCAGGGTATGTATGTTTTTATATATATGTCTCAATTTCAAAGCCATTTGCCTACTCTTTTTTTTCTAATACCCAAGATCTCATATCTTTGAGCCCATGAGGCCTATTTATCAATGTGCGAGCGGCCTCAGAGTAGGCGGAAAAGTTATGGAGCTTGTCTTTATACGGAGCTTGATAAATTTGCCCCCGTATAACTTTTTTGAGCAATATTTTTTTGAAATAATGTTATTAGACATTGTTAATGAGTGTAACTGTACCTTGTAACATATTTTTGAAGTGTTTTGTGCAACTTTTTAGTTTCAGAAAACAGTTAACCACAGCTCTGAGATCACGGTAAGGATTGCAGCATAAATGACGATTGCGCTAGTACAATCGTGATTTAACTTCTCTTTTAATAGCAACGCAATGAAAATGGCTCGCAAAAACATGATTACGCTAGCGCAAAACCGTTTGTGAGTAATCTAGCCCTGAATGTCCATTTTAACTGTTTTTTTAAACATTGATGTGCAGATCTAGATTGAGTTTTGATTAAAAAGCAACTAAGAAAGAATTAACAGTGATGTATGGTGTCAATAACTTAACTAGGTCATGACAAATCCTCAAATCCTCAAATCCTTTAATTTCACATACATAGCTTTATTCCAAAGATATCTGTAATGTCCTTTCTTGTCTCCTAAAATAAGACCCTGAGTATTCCTGCTAGCTCTTAAGTCTCAAGTAAATTTGTCAGCTCCAGACCTAATGGGGTATGGGTCATTAAAGACTTAGTATATGAGGGCAAAGAAAATCAAAATGTTCTAATATACAGCCCAGTCATCACTGTGCTTCACATTCATGTACTGCATGCATTACATACAATGGTGCCTGCATTTGTTAAGCTTGTTTGTTCACTCAACTTAAAGATTTAGTAAGCATTCATTGTATAAGACTATTGACACAGCAACAAGTAATTCTACTATTGCATTGTCCTATTGTATGGTCAACTCCATGGAGACAAATGGAAAGATGAGTGTAAAAACATTAAGCTATTTTCTTAACAAAAAGTATAAAATAAAATATATATATTACAAAAACAGCAAAGATTACTGATCAAAATGTAGCATGTCTCAGAGATAAAATATGTTTTTATAGCTTTATATGTGGCCTGTCTGTAGCATTGTAACAATACTTTTTATGCACATAATAAGTCATTTCTGAAATCGCCATTATGCTATTCTTATTACATTGTTAAACATATCAAATTAAACATTTAATCATATTATACTTAAGGACTAGAATTATATTCTAGTGTCTACCAAGGTTTTATCTCTCAACAAAGCCTATATTTTCCTCTTTTAACAATTAAGGCTTAGATGTCTGGACTATGCTGGTTTGTTGATGATAGAATGACTTAGCAGAACAGACAGACTATTAACTAAGTTGAATTCTGGTAACTCCTTTACATGTTGGAATGCAATATTTGGTAAGAAACCAGGTATATATTCTGCAAAAGACTTGAATTGTAACAGTTACACAGGTGTGTAATTAGATATCTGTTAATCACTTCAGTCTTTCATCAAAAGTCTCAGAAAGATGACACTTGATGCAAAATTATATACTTCACTAAAGAGTAAAGAAGTGCATATAAAAATCTGATGATAAACGATCAAAGTAGGAATCCCACAGTTTAGACATGGTGATGTATTCAAAATAAATGTCACCAGCTATTAAATAGTGTACAGATGGAAAATACATAGTAAAAAAATGAATATTGCAGTACAGTTTATTGACATTAATTTCTGAATCACAATAATTGTTTTATTACTAGCTGCGCATAATGATTCTTAATTCATCTGTTCTAGCCCAGGGCTATCCAGCCTTTCCCAGTGAGAGGTTACAATTGATTATTTTTTTTTCAGTTAAAAAAAATAGGACTTCTATTAGCTGAAACAAAAAATATTATTCATCAGCTGTTAATTGAGCAATGCTTTTGTAAAATATATGGCACATTGTTTATGCTTGCAGAACTTTGAGCAACCTATATAAATTTATAACCAGAAGAATAGACTATACCCATGATAGTTGTAGACAACTGCCAGCTACATGGATGAGTCATGTGGGTGGGCAATTTGTGTGTTGCAATAGGCAATGGTAGAGTAGTAGAGGTCAGCCACAGCCTTATTTCACTATAGCATTGCTCAATTATGTATTACACAAAAGTAGATTATGGTGGTATGCACTGCCTGTGAAAAGCTCCAAAATACTTTCATGGGTCAGGTAAAAGCATTATAATATATGAAGAATCCATAAGTCAGATACAAGCCCTTTAAAGCTTTAGCTGTGAACCCTAGGCATATGTTTTGACAATCATTTTTATAAATATACATTATTGTGTGTTTGTGAAGTTTTAACAGATGGAGGTAGAATACCATTCTGAGTTCTTTGGTGATGTAATGTACATTATATTATTTGATACTGATCAGATTTAAATGCAGCATTATTCGATCAGGGCTTGACAAATTTGTTCAAAATCTAGGAGCCAGCCCATAAATTTAGGAGCCATAAACTTTTGACCACTCTTATGAAATAAAATAACACCATAATCTAAAAAAAATAGATTGCTATGTATTTTTCTTGTCAGTTAGAAGGTGGCAAGCTTTTCTCAAAACACTCTCGGCTAGATTACGAGTTGTGCGTTAGGCTTAAAAAGCAGCGTTGGCCGGTCCCAATGCTGCTTTTTAACGCCCGCTGGTATTACGAGTCTTGCAGGTACAGGTGTACCGCTCACTTTTTTGGCCAGACTTGGAAATACCGCAAATCCACTTATGTCAATTGCGTATCCTATTTTTTCAATGGGACTTGCATAGCGCCGGTATTACGAGTCTGCCAAAAAGTGAGTGGTAGACCCTCTCCTGTCAACACTGGTACCGCATTTTAAAGTCAGTAGCATAAAACTCTTAACTAAAGCGCTAAAAAGTACACTAACACCCATAAACTACCTATTAAACCCTAAACCGAGGCCCTCCCACATCGCAAACACTAAAATAAAAAGTTTAACCCCTAATCTGCCGAACCGAACATTGCCGCCACTATAATAAATATATTAACCCCTAAAAGCCACACTCCCACCTTGCAAACATTAGATAAATATTATTAACCCCTTATCTGCCAGCCCTAACATCGATGCCACCTATCTTCATTTATTAACCCCTAATCTGCCGCCCCAACGTCGCCGCCACTATATTAAAGTTATTAACCCTTAAACCTAAGTCTAACCCTAACCCAACCCCCCCTAACTTAAATATAATTTAAATAAATCTAAATAAAACATACTATTAATAACTACATTATTCCTATTTAAAACTAAATACTTACCTATGAAATAAACCCTAAGATAGCTACAATATAACTTATAGTTACATTGTAGCTAGCTTAGGTTTTATTTTTATTTTAAGGCAAGTTTGTATTTAGAATAGTTATTAAATAGTTATTAACTATTTAATAACTACCTAGTTAAAATAAATATAAAAAGTACCTGTAAAATAAAACCTAACCTAAGTTACACTAACACCTAATACTACACTATAATTAAATTAATTCCCTAAATTAAATACATTAAATAAAATTAGCTAAAGTACAAAAAACCCCCACTAAATTACAGAAAATAATAAACAAATTGCAAGATTTTTAAACTAATTACACCTAATTTAATCCCCCTAACAAAATAAAAAAGCTCCCCCAAAATAAAAAAAGACCTACCCTACACTAAATCACAAATAGCCCTTAAAAGGGCCTTTTGCAGGGCATTGCCCCAAAGTAATCCGCTCTTTTACCTATAAAAAAAATTACAAATCTCCCCCAACATTAAAAACCACCACCCACACAACCAACCCTACTCTAAAACCCACCAAATACCCCCTTAAAAAAAACCTAACACTAACCCCTTGAAGATCACCCAACCGGTCCAAAGTCCTCCACGAATCCAGCAGAAGTGGTCCTCCAGACGGGCAGAAGTCTTCATCCAGACGGCATCTTCTATCTTCATCCATCCGGCACGGAGCGGGTCCATCTTCAAGACATCTGATGCTGAGCATCCTCTTCTTCCGACAGCTACAACTGAATGAAGGTACCTTTAAATGACGTCATCCAAGATGGCGTCCCTTCAATTCTGTTTGGCTGATAGAATTCTATCAGCCAATCGGAATTAAGGTAGAAAAAATCCTATTGGCTAATTGGATCAGCCAATAGGATTGAAGTTCATCCTATTGTCTGATCCAATCAGCCAATAGGATTGAGCTGGCATTCTATTGGCTGTTCCAATCAATTTTTTCTACCTTAATTCCGATCGGCTGATAGAATTCTATCAGCCAATCAGAATTGAAGGGACGCCATCTTGGATGATGTCACTTTAAGGCACCTTCATTCAGTCGTAGCCGTCGGAAAAAGAGGATGGTCCGTGTCGGATGTCTTGAAGATGGACCCGTTCCGCACCGTATGGATGAAGATAGAAGATGCCGTCTGGATGAAGACTTCTGCCCGTCTGGAGGACCTCTTCTGCCCGTCTGGAGGACCACTTCTGCCGGATTCGTTGAGGACTTCAGCCCGGTTGGGTGAAGGCTTCTCCTGGTAAGGTGATTCTCAAGGGGTTAGTGCTAGGTTTTTTTAAGGGGGTATTGGGTGGGATTTAGAGTAGGGTTGGTTGTGTTGGTGTTAGTGTAACTTTGGTTAGGTTTTATTTTACAGGTAAATTTGTCTTTATTTTAGCTAGGTAGTTTATTAAATAGTTAATAACTATTTAATAACTATTCTACCTAGTTAAAATAAATAGAAACTTGCCTGTAAAATAAAAATAAAACCTAAGCTAGCTACAATGTAACTAGTTATATTGTAGCTAACTTAGGCCTAGATTTAGAGTTTTGTCGGTAAGGACCCGCGTAGCTAACGCCGGCTTTTTTCTGGCCGCACCATAAAAATAACTCTGGTATTGAGAGTCCACATAAAGGCTGCGTTAGGCTCCAAAAAAGGAGCATAGAGCATTTTTAACGCAGCTTCAACTCTCGATACCAGAGTTGCTTACACAAGCGGCCAGCCTCAAAAAAGTGCTCGTGCACGATTCGCCCATAGAAAACAATGGGGCTGTTTGAGCTGAAAAAAAACCTAACACCTGCAAAAAAGCCGCGTTCAGCTCCTAACGCAGCCCCATTGTTTTCTATGGGGTAACACTTCCTACGTCTGCACCTATCACTCTAACATGTACCCCGAGTCTAAACATCCCTAACCTTACACTTATTAACCCCTATTCTGCCGCCCCCGCTATCGCTGACACCTGCATATTATTATTAACCCATAATCTGCCGCTTCGTAAACCGCCGCTACTTACATTATCCTTATGTACCCCTAATCTGCTGCCCTAACATCGCCGACCCCTATATTATATTTATTAACCCCTAATCTGCCCCCCACAACGTCTCCTCCACCTGCCTACACTTATTAACCCCTAATCTGCCGAGCGGACCTGAGCGCTACTATAATAAAGTTATTAACCCCTAATCCGCCTCACTAACCCTATAATAAATAGTATTAACCCCTAATCTGCCCTCCCTAACATCGCCGACACCTAACTTCAATTATTAACCCCTAATCTGCCGACCGGAGCTCACCGCTATTCTAATAAATGTATTAACCCCTAAAGCTAAGTCTAACCCTAACACTAACACCCCCCTAAATTAAATATAATTTTAATCTAACGAAATTAATTAACTCTTATTAAATAAATTATTCCTATTTAAAGCTAAATACTTACCTGTAAAATAAATCCTAATATAGCTACAATATAAATTATAAATACATTGTAGCTATTTTAGGATTAATATTTATTTTACAGGCAACTTTGTAATTATTTTAACCAGGTACAATAGCTATTAAATAGTTAAGAACTATTTAATAGTTACCTAGTTAAAATAATTACAAAATTACCTGTAAAATAAATCCTAACCTAAGTTACAATTAAACCTAACACTATACTATCATTAAATTAATTAAATAAAATTCCTACAATTACCTACAATTAAACCTAACACTACACTATCAATACATTAATTAAATACAATATCTACAAATAACTACAATGAAATAAACTAACTAAAGTACAAAAAATAAAAAAGAACTAAGTTACAAAAAATAAAAAAATATCTACAAACATAAGAAAAATATTACAACAATTTTAAACTAATTACACCTACTCTAAGCCCCCTAATAAAACAACAAAGCCCCCCAAAATAAAAAATGCCCTACCCTATTCTAAATAACTAAAGTTCAAAGCTCTTTTACCTTACCAGCCCTGAACAGGGCCCTTTGCGGGGCATGCCCCAAGAAGTTCAGCTCTTTTGCCTGTAAAAAAAACATACAATACCCCCCCAACATTACAACCCACCACCCACATTACCCCTAATCTAACCCAAACCCCCCTTAAATAAACCTAACACTAATTTCCTGAAGATCTTCCTACCTTATCTTCACCATAAAGGTTCACCGATCCGTCCTGAAGAGCTCCTCCGATGTCCTGATCCAAGCCCAAGCGGGGGGCTGAAGATGTCCATGATCCGGTAGAAGTCTTCATCCAAGCGGGGCAGAAGAGATCTTCCATCCGATTGAAGTCTTCATCCAGGCGGCATCTTCTATCGACATCCATCTGGAGCGGAGCGGCAGCATCCTGAAGACCTCCGACGCGGAACATCCATCCGGACCGACGACTGAACGACGAAGGACGGTTCCTTTAAATGACGTCATCCAAGATGGCGTCCCTCGAATTCCGATTGGCTGATAGGATTCTATCAGCCAATCGGAATTAAGGTAGGAATATTCTGATTGGCTGATGGAATCAGCCAATCAGAATCAAGTTCAATCCGATTGGCTGATCCAATCAGCAAATCAGATTGAGCTCGCATTCTATTGGCTGTTCCGATCAGCCAATAGAATGCGAGCTAAATCTGATTGGCTGATTCCATCAGCCAATCAGAATATTCCTACCTTAATTCCAATTGGCTGATAGAATCCTATCAGCCAATCGGAATTCGAGGGACGCCATCTTGGATGACGTCATTTAAAGGAACCGTCATTCGTCGTTCAGTCGTCGGCCAGGATGGATGTTCCGCGTCAGAGGTCTTCAGGATGCTGCCGCTCCGCTCCAGATGGATGTCGATAGAAGATGCCGCCTGGATGAAGACTTCAATCGGATGGAAGACCTCTTCTGCCCCGCTTGGATGAAGACTTCAATCGGATGGAAGACCTCTTCTGCCCCGCTTGGATGAAGACTTCTACCGGATCATGGACATCTTCAGCCCCCCGCTTGGGCTTGGATCAGGACATCGGAGGAGCTCTTCAGGATGGATCGGTGAACCTGGTATGGTGAAGATAAGGTAGGAAGATCTTCAGGGGCTTAGTGTTAGGTTTATTTAAGGGGGGTTTGGGTTAGATTAGGGGTATGTGGGTGGTGGGTTGTAATGTTGGGGGGGGGTATTGTATGTTTTTTTTACAGGCAAAAGAGCTGAACTTCTTGGGGCATGCCCCGCAAAGGGCCCTGTTCAGGGCTTGTAAGGTAAAAGAGCTTTTAACTTTAGTAATTTAGAATAGGGTAGGGCATTTTTTATTTTGGGGGGCTTTGTTGTTTTATTAGGGGGCTTAGAGTAGGTGTAATTAGTTTAAAATTGTTGTAATATTTTTCTTATGTTTGTAGATATTTTTTTATTTTTTGTAACTTAGTTCTTTTTTATTTTTTGTACTTTAGTTAGTTTATTTCATTGTAGTTATTTGTAGATATTGTATTTAATTAATGTATTGATAGTGTAGTGTTAGGTTTAATTGTAGGTAATTGTAGGTATTTTATTTAATTAATTTATTGATAGTGTAGTGTTAGGTTTAATTGTAACTTAGGTTAGGATTTATTTTACAGGTAATTTTGTAATTATTTTAACTAGGTAACTATTAAATAGTTCTTAACTATTTAATAGCTATTGTACCTGCTTAAAATAATTACAAAGTTGCCTGTAAAATAAATATTAATCCTAAAATAGCTACAATGTAATTATAATTTATATTGTAGCTATATTAGGATTTATTTTACAGGTAAGTATTTAGCTTTAAATAGGAATAATTTATTTAATAAGAGTTAATTAATTTCGTTAGATTAAAATTATATTTAATTTAGGGGGGTGTTAGTGTTAGGGTTAGACTTAGCTTTAGGGGTTAATACATTTATTAGAATAGCGGGGAGCTCCGGTCGGCAGATTAGGGGTTAATAATTGAAGTTAGGTGTCGGCGATGTTAGGAAGGGCAGATTAGGGGTTAATACTATTTATTATAGGGTTAGTGAGGCGGATTAGGGGTTAATAACTTTATTATAGTAGCGCTCAGGTCCGCTCGGCAGATTAGGGGTTAATAAGTGTAGGCAGGTGGAGGAGACGTTGTGGGGGGCAGATTAGGGGTTAATAAATATAATATAGGGGTCGGCGGTGTAAGGGGCAGCAGATTAGGGGTACATAAGGATAACGTAGGTGGCGGCGCTTTGCGGTCGGCAGATTAGGGGTTAATAAGTGTAGGTAGCTGGCGGCGACGTTGTGGGGGGCAGGTTAGGGGTTAATAAATATAATATAGGGGCAGCAGATTAGGGGTACATAAGGATAACGTAGTTGGCGGTCGGCAGATTAGGGGTTAAAAAAATGAATCGAGTGGCAGCGATGTGGGGAGACCTCGGTTTAGGGGTACATAGGTAGTTTATGGGTGTTAGTGTACTTTAGAGTACAGTAGTTAAGAGCTGTATAAACCGGCGTTAGCCCAGAAAGCTCTTAACTACTGACTTTTTTCCTGCGGCTGGAGTTTTGTCGTTAGAATTCTAACGCTCACTTCAGCCACGACTCTAAATACCGGAGTTAGAAAAATCCCATTGAAAAGATAGGATACGCAAATGATGTAAGGGGATCTGCGGTATGGAAAAGTCGCGGCTGAAAAGTGAGCGTTAGACCCTTTTTTGAGTGACTCCAAATACCAGAGTTAGCCTAAAACCAGCGTTAGGAGCCTCTAACGCTGGTTTTCACGGCTAACGCCAAACTCCAAATCTAGGCCTATGGGTTTATTTTATAGGTAAGTATTTAGTTTTAAATAGGAATTATTTAGGTAATAATAGTAATTTTATTTAGATTATATTATATTTAAGTTAGTGGGTGTTAGGGTTAGGGTTAGACTTATATTTAGGGGTTAATAACTTTAATATTGTGGCGGCGACGTTGGGGGCAGCAGATTAGGGGTTAAGAAGTGTAGGTAGGTTGTGGTGACATTGGGGGCCTTAGATTAGGGGTTTAAAAATATAATGTAGGTGTTGGCGATGTTGGGGGCAGCATATTAGGGGTTTATAAGTATAATGTAGGTGGCGGCGGTGTCCGGAGCGGCAGATTATGGGTTAATCAATATAATGTAGGTGTCGGCAATGTCGGGGGCATTAGATTAGGGGTTAATAAGTGTAAGATTAAGGGTGTTTAGACTCAGGGTTCATGTTAGGGTGTTAGGTGTAGACATAAATGTATTTTCCCCATAGGAATCAATGGGGCTGCGTTAGGAGCTAAACGCTGCTTTTTTGCAGGTGTTTTTTTTTTTCAACTGCTCTCCCCCATTGATTCCTATGGGGAAATCGTGCACGAGCACGTTCAGCCAGCTCACCACTAACGTAAGCAGCGCTGGTATTGAGGTGAGATGTGGAGCAAAATTTTTCTCTGCGATCACTTTTTTGCGGTTAACGCCGGGTTTGTAAAAACCCGTAATACCTGCTCTGTCTGTAAGTGAGCAGTGAGCATAAACTGCTCGTTAGCACAGCATAGCCTCTAACGCAAAACTCGTAATCTAGGTTATTGGTTGGATAATTGGGAACTTGTCTACTTCATATATGGAGCCCATAGTGTTATATATATATATATGGGACAAATGTGTTGAATACAGGGACCCAGTATTTAAAATCAGGCTCTATAGCAAAAGTATCACACATATGTTGTCACGTGTGTTTGGCACATGTAATAATTCCTTATGAGCAAAGACTGTTGAAGAAAGCTTTAAGCGTTGAACATTTTTCACATCTCAGACAGTCATATTGTCTAGAACTACAATACTACAATACACAAGCTGTGTGGAAGTGTCTTGGCCATAAACATCCATGTCTAATCACACAACAATAAGTCTTTAATAAAGAATGGGGCAAACAGAGGAATGACAGCAGCACATACACAAAAATTATAATATGTGTTATGGCACCGATCTTAATCAAAATGCCCAGCAACGAATAACTGTAGCATAATAATAAACAAAGAAGAATATTTTTGTTTAAAATGAAACTTGCAAACATTCATGGTTTTCATTCCAAAGTACAAATTTGTATGTGTTTTTTAAAGATATTTGTGTATTTCAAGCAAAGATACAAGTTTTTACTTGGTTTCACTCATTGTACTAAGTTTGCAGTTGGTGCATCACGCATGTTCACAAGTAAAAATATTGTGTCACTTTGATTTGTTGGATTTTTTTGGAATAAACATGAATATAAGCATATGACTCAACTCATAAAAATCATTGTAAAATAAATGCAGTGCTTATTTTTGCTGTAAGCTGGGTCTTTTCCAGGTTTGGCCAGGTCAGTTTAATTATTTATTAAATGTCAATTGTTTGTGGATAGAGCAACGCTTGGCTAACTTGAAAAAACTGAACTAAACCAACCCCACCTGATATTTTAAAATGGTCTTGCACTGTCTATTTTCGATATTCAGATCCATATACCAACCTGAGCATATCCTCCCATGATTTCCTTGTAGTGGTATACAAGTCAGCATACACAGTCACAGTTTATTCAGGTTCTCTAGCAAGCTGTATGTTATACTATTTTGTTGGTAATCATAATAATCTTTAAGTCTATATCCATATTCTAATGTGTTGTCTGGATTAATTGTAGACCAACCATTTTATTCAGCCCATAATGTATATCTAGACACACACACACTCACTCACTCACTCACACACACACACACTCACTCACACACACACACACACTCACACATTATTTATACAACTAAATGAATAAATGTAATATTTTATGCCATTCTACATATTTTATTTTATTCTTCTTCGGTTATTATCCCATTGGACTAGTTTATTCTTGTGCATTGATAACACCGATAACATTTTTTTTTAGAAAAACAAAATCAATAGGTATTTTTACTGCAATCAGATATTGTTTAGAAGTAGTATATTAGACCAACAAGTTTTCCTTTTATTTAATATATAAAATGATGCTAAAAAAATAATAATAATAATAATAATTTCCCCTATACTTAAATGCTTCATAAATACTTGATTACATCTTAGTAATAAGATGGTCATAGTCTTTATTTCTATAGATGTATGCTTAAAACATAGAAATACATAGAATATTTTGAGAAATTAATATGTATGTAAATACAATGGTTACATTTTGCTGAAGTAGAAAAACCTGGAGTATTGCTGGTTTAAACAGATGTTATCACAACAGCTAATATTTCAAAATCAGTACCTTGCAATGTTTGCATATTTCAGTCTGCAGGGAATGTTAGCTCAGAGTTTTGCCTGCCTAAATATACATTAAGTTGGTATAAATGAGGCATCAACTGCAGGATTAATGTTTCTTCCTATTTTTTCTTTCTGTGCTCACCTGATTTAGCCCCAAGTGCCCCTCCGCAGGCTGTTATCGTTCAGACAGTGGGAAGCAACAATAGCACAAGCATTAGTGTCTCTTGGGACCCTCCTCCCACGGATCACCAAAATGGAATTATTCAGGACTATAAGGTAAGTTCATTATAAAATAATTTCAGCTAAATATGTTACCAAGTAAATTATTTTTTAATAATGTATTTAAAAGTACATTATACACTAGATTTGTCTTTGCATGAATGTTTTGTAGATCTATTTATATAGCCTATACAGCTTTTTTTTTTTTTAAAGTATAGTTTTGCTTATTTTTAAATAACATTGTGCTGATTTTCAGACTCCTAACCAAGCCCCAAAGTTTTAGGAGAATACTGATGTATACCTACTCCAGCTTGCTCCTGTTTGTGTAAAGAGTCTTTTCATATGCAGAGAAGGGGGGGCATCTGCTTTTTTTGCTATAGCACCACTTTCAGTGGGTGTCTCAGCCTAACCTTTTTAACAGTGCTAAACTGGGAACTTCTAAGTACTTTTTTAAACGGTTTTATACTGGATTTTTAGATCAGCATCTGTGCATATTATTCTTTATTCTTTATAGTAGTGTCTATTACATGCAGTTAAATGAAAATTGGTGTATACTGTCCCTTTAAATCTAAATATATATTTGTATATTTTACCATTACAGATGCCAGTATATTTATAGTATATTTTAAACTCTTATTAGCAATAAAACCTGCCATAATGTAAGATGAAATGTATCTTCGTTTTGGATATTCGTAGAAATTTGTTTCCCCAAATATTTGGTGGTTGCGCTATTCAGTTTTTGGTTTGCTTAAAACGAAATGAAAATTAAATTTTCGATAAGCATTTACATTAGTTAGTTAGCTACAAATACTTACCTTAACATGCTCTGGAGAGCACGCTAACCTTATCCTCTTCTTGCCAGAGCACCAGCAGCGCTAAGACCTGGCTTAATGCTCTCATTTCTCAGGACCTGCACTAACTAACTAACTAACTAACTAACTAAGCCTTCTATTAGTGTAGCTGAGGCTCTGACAAGAAGAGGATCGGGTTAGCGCATTCTCCAGTGCGCTAAGGTAAGTATTTAACCCTTAAAAATTCAAAGGAAACAAATGAATACTGGCAAATTTCTTCAGTATTTTTCATTTTCCTTAATTTTTCAATGGTGCATTTGAAAACGAAAATTCAATTTTCATGACGAATGTGCATATATATATATCATGATAGATAGATAGATAGATAGATAGATAGATAGATATTGCAAGTTTTCTCATCATTTAAGAAGTTTCCTCAATGATATCCTTTTCTTTTTTGTTTTTTTTGTTTATTTATTTAGTTATTTATTTATTTTGAAATCAATATTGCATCAAGATTTATTAGCCCCTATGTAGATATTAACCTCAGATTCACCCTTGTCAATATTTACTGTTTAAATAAATTATTCTTGATACTACTACATGCATTCCTGCATGCCTTGTATTGAATTTAAAACAAATTGAAATATGATTTCACATTCAAGCAAAAAATATATAAGGAAATGATTTAGGCCAAAGCAAAAATTCATTAATATGATTGTAATCTGTTTTGTATAGAATGTATGAGATAAATGTTGAACCTGGTCATAGATTACTATAGTGAAAAATGTTGATATTGTTGAATATAAATGCAAAGAGAATGTATGAAGTGTACACTGTGAGATTAACCATATGCATTTTATTTTAATTCAGATATAACTTGTGCAGAAATTGTTCTGGGCAGGGGGAAATAAAATGCTGTAAACATAATATCAGTAGCACTATGTATAAACAAGCAGCAGAGAGTTTCATGTTATACAAGTAGTATTCTTAGATATAAGGACTAAAATACCATGGGGGAGATCATTTACCCCTCTTGTTTTTTTTCCTTTAGTCACTTATGTATGCATTTTTTTTTACTGTGAGAAGATACTAGCCAAACAATACCCAAATATCAACTGCAAAACAGGTATTGTTTAGCATAAAAGTGATTATGTTTTATCCTGTTTCACATTGAAACATATGATTTACTTGGAGACTTTAAATTCTTTATATTTTCAAAATTTCTTCTCAATCTTCTGTTTGAAAGAAAGCTTCTCGAAAGTTATGAATAATAAGTATCTCATGGTTTCAATGAACTAGCAACTAGTGCAAAAATATTGTTACCTTCAAATTATAATATGGAAACGTGGACTCATATGTCTTCCATATTTTGTAATGCAGTGCATGACCTCAGGGGTGGGGAATAGAAATTGCTATTCCGTGCTTTGTTTTTAAAGTATTCATGGACTGATGAATTTGGATAAATGACAATGTTGGTGGCACACAGAAAGAAAATTGTTTGAAACTGCACAAACATCAAATAGTTGCTAATGATGAGTGAACGTCATTCTTCATTCACGAATTGTGGTTGAATGGCTAAGGAGATTCCTTTTTATTAATTCTAAAAGATATTCGGGAGCACAGTTTCACATGATCTACAAGCTGTTGCTAGTTTGATAAATTAGTTCCTATATGCACTTGACCATATCTAAAACAACATATAACCATGAACTGTGTAAAAAAACTAAACAAGGGTACCATGTATCTCAGATTCATTTTAGAATTCAATAACTGTATAGCTCCTAATATAATTAGATAAACTCCAGCATATGCAATGTGCTACCTTGTTTCTCTATGGGAAAAAAAAAAAATCTGCAAAATGAATATGCATTACATTGCTTATGTTTAGTGTGTAATATGCCTTTTACGTAGGACTTAAAGGGACATTATACACTCATTTTTTCTTTTCATAAATGTTTTGTAGATGATCTATTTATATAGCCCATAAAGTTTTTTTTTTAAAAAAAAATGTATAGTTTTGCTTATTTTTTAAATAACATTGCTCTGATTTTCAGACTCCTAACCAAGCCCCAAAGTTTTATGTGAATACCGTCAGCTACCTTCTCCAGCTTGCTCCTGTTTGTGTAAAGGGTCTTTTTCATATGCAAAAGAAGGGGGAGGGGGGAGTGTCTTATTTCCCACTTGCAGTGGGCTTTCCAGCTGCCTTTTCAAAAGAGCCAAACTGACAGCTTCTAAGTACGTTTTTAAACAGTTTTATACTGGATTTTTATATCAGTATCTGTGCGTCTTATTCTTTATAATAGTGTCTATTACATGCAGTTATATGAAAATGAGTGTATACTGTCCCTTTAATCAAATACTTATGGGCTTAAAGGGACATAACATTTAAAATCTATAATTTCATATAAAACGTTTAATTATTCATAAAGGGAAAAATGCAATATATTTCATTATTTCCTTTCCCTGTAATTTAATTGTAGTCTTTCCACTCCCACAGGAAGGATGAAATACAATTTGCACTGTGATTGGTTAATATGTTCAGAAGTTTGTTTAAATCAGTCAATAATTGGTCACAACAAATAAACAAAAACAAACAAAAAAAAAAATTAACAATATATACAAACTGTGCACTGTCAGACAGCTGCCAGTAACTAAGATGGTGGATACTAGTAAGAGGGGGGTTAGAAAGCTGTTTTGGGGGGATCAGGGAGGTTGGAGTGTAAGGGGGGGATCCTACACTGCAGAAAAATAAAGCCAATAAAAAAAAATACAAATGCTCTAAAGATTCATATTGGCAGAATGCCTGCCAGTACCTAAGATGGTGGTGTCCACTGGGGGTCGATTTAGTGAAGAGACCTGTTTAGGAGGGATCGGGGGGTCAGCTGGGAAGGAAAATCTCTACACTACAGCTAAACTTAACCTTACAAGCTACCTGATTAACCCTTTCACTGCCAAGTATTTTAGAAGTGTGGTGCACAGCTGCAATTACAGCCTTCTAATTACAAAAAAAGCAATGGCAAAGCCATGCATGTCTGCTATTTCTGAACAAAGGGGATCCCATAGAAGCTTTTATAACCATTTGTGTTATGGCTTCATATACGATTTCTAAATAATTTCTGCAAGAACCACAAAATTTGTGAACAAGTTAGCAAATGTTTTAATATGATTGCATTATGCGGCAAAACGGTGGCATAAAATGTACCAAAATGAGCATAGATTAATAACTTGGGTTGGCTACTAAACAGGTAAATAATAAAATAATAAAATATAAAAAACAATGGCTCTATTTCTGTTTAAATGGAGTGATGACAAAAATGCTAAGTATGATCTGGTCTTTTGGGAAAGTTTTTCTCAGAAATTTCAATCTGCTATTTTAATTGCATGTTTGTAGTTTCCTTCTAGATTCAGTCACATTGGATTTAGATGGTTTTGATAACAACTATATTATTTTAATTTGCTTTGTTATTTAAAGACATGTTACATAAAATATAAGTAAAAAAATAGTAAATGTACTCGTATCTGTAAACAGAATAGATAGTATAGATTTATAACAAATTTCAATAGTATTATCTTGAACTATTTTCTTTGCATTTTGTTTTTTTCCAGATTTGGTGTTTAGGTAATGAGACCAGATTTCACATAAACAAAACTGTGGATGCTGCAATACGCTCAGTGGTGATTGGCGGTTTGTTTCCTGGTATTCAGTACCGAGTAGAAGTTGCTGCGAGCACAAGTGCCGGTGTTGGTGTAAAAAGTGACCCTCAGCACATATTGATAGGTAATATTTTTTTCGCCAATGTTCTGTTACTCACAGCTAATAACAAACAATTATTTTATGCAATTATTTAAAAGAAAATGCATGCTTAGGTGAACACCCCAGGGCTCTGTAGATTTTGGAATATCTCGGTTTTATTTTATTAAAATTTTAACATGACATTTTAATCTGTACAGGGACATGCAGACACACATGGGCATGCGCACATGCATGTGCACAACTACATTTACATATATGGATTTCTTAAATATACATTTAAGTAATATACAAGCAAAGAGCCCCATGATAGCACCTAAGTATATTGGCTGTAAAAATAATATAATTAAATAACACATAAATCATGCAAATTGAGTGCCTACCTGATAAGAAAAGGCAATGATGAGGACTGTGGTATCTGAGTTCTGATGAAACTATAGCTGATCAAAGGGTATAAGTTAATTGAACACTAAAGTCAAAATTACATTTTCATGATTTACAATACCATTTTAAACAACTTTCCAACTATCTAAATATGCACACTTTTTATATGCACACTTTCTGAGACACCAGTTTCTACTGAACATGTGCAATTATTCACAGAATATATAAGTATGTGCATTTTTTGATTGGCCAATGGCTGTCACATGATGCAGTGGGAAGGAAAATGGAACTAACTTTGAAATTTGTCAGAAAAAAATTCAAACTGTGTTTTTGCATTGTCTTTTATACATGCATTGATTATGCTATTTCTATTGTATTTATAATAGTATAAACAGTATATAGTATTATTGATGAAAAGGTCTACTTGAGGCCTAGTTGAAGGCTGAGGTATATAAAGCTGAAGGGCTTAGTTTAAGGCTGAAGTAAGTAAAAGTGAGATTAGAATTGTTCATACAAAGGGCTCCATGTACTAACAGGTGGGCGGACAGCTTCTCGACTTGCAAAGCTGTCTGCCCGCCTTCACTATATATGGGCAGCGGACCTGTTTGCCCGCTGTCCTATATGTATATTACACACTAATCACAGTGTGTAATGCCCGCCCCTTCATTCGCGCGGCCAATCCCGCGACTGAAGGGGCTGTTAATCACTGCGAGTGAGCAAGGTCTCTGTGATTTTCCCTCGCCACATTGCCGGAAGCAGGCTCGTATATGCAAACCTGCCCCGCAAGGGCTCTGGATCAGCTCTTGCTGCTTCGTTCATGGAGCCCAATGGCTTAGTTTATAGTTGAGGAAAGCAAGTAATTTTGCCCTACCTAAGGCCTGGAACATTTTGTATTATGTTTTGTTTTCCTTACAAATCTTTATTTTTTTTGAGGAATGCCTCATGGCAGAATGTTACAGGACATTTTCTCTAGACAAGTTGCTTATTACACTTTAATGTTACAGTTCTCTGTAAAGAAAGCATAATAATAAATTAATTTCCAACCAGTTTTGTGAGTGGCCCAGCAGTGAAAAAGTTAATTAGAGCAATCAGCAAACACTACACAATGCAAACTGCAAGGTGTGTTTTTCCCTTATTAACTGTTTGACTGCTGGGCCACTCACAAAATTGGCCTTAGATGGAACACTGTTTCCAACACAACTTTTATGTGCTGATTACAAAAAAGGGTACACAAAAAGTAAACAAATGTATCTTGGATAGGAAGTCATGCTAGTTTTCATTACCTTTGTGCAATTTAATTAACTGAATTGCAGTTCATTGCTGCTAACATTGACTAAATTGTATTTTAGGGGACAAAGCTCCTGGGTGTTGTATTTTTTCTATTTTTAATATTGTCACACGTTATATAAATCACATTTAAATGTAATGAACATAAAAACACAAGGTAACCATGCAAAGCTCATTTTTTCTTTTTAAATCAACGTGTGCTGTTTTGTGTGAAACATTCCTAATAATATGCAGCCTTATCATTAAAATGGCAAACAATTTGTTTTTCTTTGTTGCATCTGGAAGAGGGCAGTTTAAAATGCATTATTTTTTTATAAAATGGATGTTCTTGCACTGAAGATAAAACAATATTTTGCATTGTATGAGGTTTGTAACTGTCACTGATAAAGCAGCTTAAAGGGATATAAAACCCAATTTTTTTCTTTTATGATTAAAGGGACAGTCTACTCCAGAATTTGTATTGTTTTAAAAGATAGATAAACCCTTTATTACCCATTTCCCAGTTTTGCATAACCAACACAGTTATAATAATATACTTTTAACCTCTGTGATCATCTTGTATCTAAGCCTCTGCAAACTGCCCCTTTTTTCAGTTCTTTTGACAGACTTGCAGTCTAGCCAATCAGTGCCTGCTCCCAGATAACTTCTCGTGCACGAGCACAGTGTTATCTATATGAAAAACGTGAACTAACACCCTCTAGTGGTGAAAAACTGTTAAAATGCAATCTGAAAGAGGTGGGCTTCAAGGTCTAAGAAATTAGCATATGAACCTCCTAGGTTAAGCTTTCAACTAAGAATACCAAGAGAACAAAGCAAAATTGGTGATAAAAGTAAATTGGAAAATTGTTTAAAATTACATGCTCTATCTGAATCATGAAAGTTTATTTTGGCCTAGACTGTCCCTTTAAGATAGAGCATGTAATTGTACACAGCTTTCTGTTTTACTTCTATTAATATTTTCTCTTCATTTTCTTGATATCTTTTGTTGATAACAGGGACATAAGCTTAGGTGCCTGCGTTTTTCTGCAGCACTATATGGCAGCAGCTTTGCAAGAATGTTATCCATTTGCAAGAGCACTAGATGGCAGCACTATTTCCTGCCATATAGTGCTTCAAGATGCCTACCTAGGTATCTCTTCAACGCAGAATATCATAGGAACGAAGAAAATTAGATTAAATAAAAGTTTTTTTTTAAATAGTGTGTCCTATCTGAATCACAAAATAAAATGTTTGGGTTTCATATTTCTTTAAATTCTATCAGCAAGGAATATGATATGTCTAGAGAAATTTACTTTTTGTTGCAAATAAAATAAACAATTTTAAAGGGATACTAAGCCCACATTCTTCCTTTCATGATTCATATACAGCATATCAGTTTAAGCAACTTTCTAATTTACTCCTATTATCAATTTTACTTCATTCTCTTGCTATCTTTATTTAAAAAGCAGGAATGTAAATCTTAGGAGGCGGCCCATTTTAGGTTCAGAACCCTGGATAGCACTTGCTTATTGGTGACTACATTCAGGCAACCCATAAGCAAGCATAACCCAGGTTCTCAACCAAAAAATTGCACATGCTTAAGCAGTGCTCTTTCATATTCATGATGGAATTTTTAGAGTTTAGTGCCTCTTTAAGAGCAAAGACTAACCCATTGGTAAAACACAGTGATTAATGCCTTAGACCATTCTTCCTTTAATCGATTAAGTAGAAAGAGGGCCCCTCTAATTACCTTTTAATATCAAAATAGCACTGAACGTGCCCTTCCACCTTGCAAATGTCTCTCTGGATAAGAAAGAATTAAATTGCATTATGTATAAAGTAAATAGGATTACATTTTCCTCTATGGACCCCCAAGGCAGTGGTTTCTCATAAACTCATCGTCCAATGACACCCCCTCCAAAATTCTGCTAATCTATTCACTAGCCTAAATACATCCCAGCTTTTATTGGTTCAATGAGAAACAAAAACATGGTTTACCCACACTTTACTATGTCTTAAATTTTTAAAGGTTAAATACATATATTATTTTATATTACTTCATAATGATACAACAGAACTCCTTTTTAAAATGATGTCTTCATTAAAATAACAAATGTATCACATAACTAAACATGGTAACAGCGTGTTCAACCAGAAAAAAAAAATGCATTAGGCTTTTCTTGCAATTCATTTAAAAATTCCCAAGGAAATATGAGGCCTACATTAACTGTTAATTGATTATGCAATAAAAGTAAGAAGTTTCTGGGATAAACCTTTAAATCTTTTCTTGCTATTTGTCTCCCTTAGATCCCTGAGCAGTGATCAGAAATAATGACTAATATTGGTACATTGGAAGCGAGTAACCTTTACATTAGAATGTGCTGTAGTTACATTTAAATAATATTCCTAAGAGTATTACGTATTTTTAGTTGATGTTAGGGAAAAGATAAATAATTAAGTAAATGTAATAATTTCTACAATATAGAATGTTTAAATAAAACTGCAGTGCCAAAATGATTTGCTATATCATGTATATTGTTCTATAAGATATTGCTTTATTATACATCTTTAAGGCATTCTTGGTAGGGGGTTTGCATTCCTGGGTGAAATATGTGAATTTCTGGGTGGATTTGTTGGTAGGATCTGGATGTTGGCTGTGATTTTATGTATGTTTGGTGTCTTAAGTTTTTGGGTGGATTCACTGATATAGTTTGTAAATTCATAGGTGGTATTTGCATTTTTGGGTGGATCTTGTGTGCTGCTTGCTTGTGTATTTGTGGTGGGTTTGTGCATTCCTGAGTATGGTGTCTGCTCTAATAGGTGAGTGTTTGGAGGGCCTTGATGTCTATGAGACATGGGTTATAATTTAAAAACAGAGCTACCAATTAGTTATAATCTACCTTGTCACTAGTAAATTATCATCTTTGTAAATATTGTCCACATATGCATGCCATGTTTACTCATCTAAAAAGAAATTAAAGTCATTTTTTATTTATTATATCTAAAACAAAGCATTTTAAATTTAATACATATATATATATATATAGACACATTTTTTTTAAAAGACTCAAAGACATGTGATTTGAAAGTAGACTCGCAAAACATTATTCTCTATAATGGCTATATTTGTTTATTGAAACACATGCCAAAATAAATGTAATTTTGTTTGCTTGCTTTTTCGGTTAAATGATAGTTCCTAGTACACCCATTGGATATTTTTTTTCTACAGAATAATAAAAGCCACATGAGGAAATAAGTATATTGGACATAAAAAGACCATTGGCCCTTAGGAGCCATTTTTCTACATGATTATGTTCAAAATGGCAACTAATTGTTTCTTTAATGATCCCAGAATCTCTGCCTCAACAATCTTTTATGGTACCTTATTTCATATCATTATTACTTGGTGCTTTGAAAGTAATTACAAAATTTACATTATTTTTTTTTTAAAGTTTTTTTTGTTGTTGTTCATTAACTCCACTGAGTTGTGTAGTGGAATAAATAGATCCTAGGGGTCACATTGTCTGCCTAGGATTTAGCTTTGTAGCTTAATTGGATTTCATATTAACCCTTTTACTCTGAACTCTAAATAAATAAAGAATAAAATAATAAATATTTGCTCATGTAGTTCATTGAACTATTTTTTAACATAATTTAAGAAATTATTGGCTAGTTAACCGATTGGCTATTTAATTTTTTCATTATATTAGAACGATTCCTTTGCTTAAATTGTAAACTCTCTAGCAATAGGCAAATTCACATTAGTGTAAAAATAATATATGTATTAACATAAGCCATTTACTATTTTATTTTTTTACATAACATGTTTGAAGAATAATTTTGAGATATAATTATCACATGGATTTGAATTACTCATTTACTCATGAATATATAGATATATTAATAACTCCTAAAATGTATGTTTTAGTATGATTTTTTGAGATTAAAAAAAACCTTTATTTTCATATTCATGTTACATACTCATGGAAAAATGTTACAGCAAACATCTAATGCAATATTTTTTGCTTGATAAATCTTAAATGAGTAGAGATCTATTAATAGCAACAGAGGGAAACATTTTATTATAATATTAAAAAAAAATTCAGAATTTTCTAATGTTCATGTTTTATATTTTTACAAGACTGAATAAAAATGAATAAAATTATTTGAATACAAATCAGCTCTTATTAGATTGATGCTAGGATCTGGAAACTGTTGCCTTTTATAATCTAGGTTTGATGTAATAATTATGAGAAACAGGAAGTAAAAAAAGTAAAATCTGAACTGTTGTGAACAATATTGTTTCATCCTGCACGTGTATATGTGTTTATATGTGTGTGTCTGCGTGTAGATAAACTTAATTTAGTTTTAGGTAGTTAAATCTATTAAAAGAACACTGCAATTTCAGCAATTTAAACATTTTCATGCCCATCTCTCTTAGTTTGCTTAATCAAAGCAAGAAAACCTGCAAACTTTCACAGATATAATTGCAGTCAAATCTGATGTGTCTAATTAAATTTTGGTTCAACAAATTAGTTTTATTCTTCATTACCCACCAGTAGGAGGAAGACATTGTATATCATTACATCTTTGTCTGCTAAAACAATGGAGCGTTACAGGTCATCTCCATCCCTTGTCTTTGTTGTAATTACTATCTGACAGCATTGTTACACTAGCACCTGCTTTAGGAGAAATTATAGTACAGACATATTGTACCTACAGGTTTAAGTGTGTATTTGTATATACATTTTTATATGTTAAAATGCCTCACTAATAAAATGCAACCAACAGTGCTCTCATTTATTTCCCCAATAAATTATAATTTCTTAGAACAAACTAGCATCTGCATTAATATACAGATAATAAAATGAATTTCTTTAAAAAAAATATATATAATCCAACATTGGCAAAATAGAAAATAACTACCTGCTACAGTATATTAACTTCAAGAATATGTCTAAGACTGTGCTTGTGATTAAAACTTTTATTTAACCTTTATTGTCACAATAAGTAAATGATGCATTGCAGGTTTCAAAATTGTATACAGATCAGAGTGCAAAAAATGTTTAATTGGATTGTACCATATTATCATAAGGGCAAAATTATCAATCTAAACTTTTTTGGGTAACAAGAATTATTTTTATGTCACCGCGTAATCATTTGATTTAATAATAAAAAAAAAAAGCAAAAAAAAAACAAGCAAACTATATAAGCCTGTTTATAATGCCAACTATTATAGACTATGGTATAATCTATCTATATCTATATATATATATCTATATCTATATATATATCTATATATATATCTATCTATCTATCTATCTATCTATCTATCTATCTATCTATCTATCTATCTATCTATCTATATATATATATATATCAAAATCTAAAATCAAAACAGCCTGAAATGTATATTGTACTTAAGTATGTTCTCTTGTTCTTAGTACATATGTCAAAAATATTTTTTTGCATGGTGAAATATTAATTAAAAGCTTGTTAAAGGGAATTCTCGGGCAATGAATTAGAACATGCAATTTTTGCCCAATCAACGTTGTGTTCAACCCCTTTAATCTCTCTTGGAGCTATATCACACACCTGATGATTGTGTGTCTGCCATGGATGATTGTCTCACTGTCTGCTTTCTGTCTGGAGTTAAAAGCATAGAGCTGTGGCACTGAAAGCAGAAAAAAAGTTATTTAACAAATTATAGCATGCAATTTTTACATTCGAAAAATGTCCATTTTATCAAATTAATTAATTCTGCATCAGTTGTGTACTTTTAATGCTCATTGACCGATAAGGCTAAATGATACAGCTTTATGGGTGGAGAAGATCATGTCTCTGAAAACCTCACATGAAAATAATGATTTTTTTCATGACTGGAACATGTATTAAAAAACTTAAAAGCTTTATTTTAAACATTAAACACTAAATAAATAATTGCTTGAATGTTGAATTTAAAGCAAAGATTAGCCTGATAAGGATTTGTACATGTATTTTTAAAAATTATATTAATTGTTTAAATAGTGAAAAAATAAGGGTAACATTTTAATGCTCCTAGAGTAGTGGGTGCCGCCATATTGCAAGTTAGGTTACCTTTTCTGCTGAGGCCAATTAGGAATGATTATAAATGGCTTGCTAGGGTGTGCAACCAATAACTCTGTGGAATATAGCTGTGTCAGCAATTCCATGTTTAACATTAATTGGAAAGTCCACAATATTCTGAATTAAATTACAGTAGAGGAGAACAAAATAAATAATGAAAGTATATTGATAAGTTGTTTTACTACATGTAATTAAACAAATATATTAATAACTTGGGGTGTTTGATATCCCTTTAAATGATAATTCAATACTATATATTAGAAATAGTTGTATAACATTTTGGTGAAGAAAGATTTATTATTGTTGTTTAACATCCAAAAATTATTATTTTGTATTCTAGGAAATCGCAATGAAGTTGTAATTACTGGGAATAATAATAGCATAACAGAGCAAATCACAGATGTTGTAAAACAGCCTGCATTCATAGCCGGAATTGGAGGTGCCTGCTGGGTCATTCTGATGGGATTCAGTATCTGGTTATATTGGCGCAGAAAGAAAAGGAAGGGGTTAAGCAATTATGCTGGTAAGATATGAGATGCTACATTAATTATTGCATGTTATACTATAAGAGTATACACAGTAAAATAATTAGTTAATATTCTATACAACATTTAATGATGTATGTGTATAACATAGAAGAAAAAATATAATGTGTGTATGCTATATAATTAATTGTGCAACTGTAATTTCATTCCAAAGCCTCTACATGTTAGTATTTGTCTTATTGAACATAAAATAATGAAAATATGCAGAGTATAAATCTCTAGAGAAATGCTAGTTTACTAGCTGCAGTATTTAGAGGGCAGCTAATTAACCTATTTACCACCTAAAGTATTGTAGATTTGAATTATTTGGATGATTGACAGCCCCTGCTCACATGCGGCTTGTGCAATGTTAAATGTTTCAATGGATGCTTGCCACGAGACCGGGATGGCAAGGTTCATGATAGCAAATTTCCTCTACCCAGCATATGATAAATGGAGCCCACTGGCAGTTTTTTCTTTATGGCTTCTGGGCTGGTTAATTCTTTGATGACACCAGTTTATAATAATTTTCAGTCTAAACTTTTTCTTAAACATGCTGTTATATAAAAGGGACAGTCTACTCCAGAATTTGTATTGTTTAAAAACATAGATAATCCCTTTATTACCCATTTCCTAGTTTTGCATAGGAAACATGGTTATATTACTTTTTACCCCTGTGATTATCTCTGCAGACTGCCCCTTATTTCAATTTTTGACAGACTTGCATTTTATCCAATCAGTGCTGATTCATAAGTAACTTCATAGGTGTGAGCACACTGTTATCTATATGGCACGCATGAACTAGAGCTGTCTAGCTGTGAAAAACTGTTAAAATGCAAAGGCAGCCTTCAAAGACTTCAAAATTAGCATATGAGCCTACCTAGGTTTAGCTTTCAACAAAAAATACCAACACTACAGAGCAAATTTGATTATAAAAGTAAATTGGAAAGTTGTTTAAAATTGAATGCCCTATCTAACACCTAGATTTAGAGTTTTGCAGCCAAAGGCGTGCGTTAGCTACGCGTGTTTTTTTTCTAGCGCTGCTTCTAAACAATGCTGGTATTTAGAGTTCTCTGAAGGGCTGCGTTAGGCTCCAAAAAGGTAGCGTACAGGCATATTTACCGCCACTTCAACTCTCAATACCAGCGTTGCTTACGGTAGCGGATAGCTGGAAAAACGTGCTCGTACACGATTCCCCCATTGGAAACAATGGGGCAGTTTGGGCTGAAAAAAACCTAACACCTGCAAAAAAGCAGCGTTCAGCTCCAAACGCAGCCCCATTGTTTCCTATGGGGAAACAGTTTCTAAGTCTGCACCTAACACCCTAACATGTACCCCGAGTCTAAACACCCCTAACCTTACACTTATTAACCCCTAATCTGCCTCCCCCGCTATCACTGACCCCTGCATTACACTATTAACCCCTAATCTGCCGCTCCGGACACCGCCGTAACCTACATTATACCTATGTACCCCTAATCTGCTGCCCCTAATATTGCCAACACCTACATAATATTTATTAACCCCTTTTCTGCCCCCCCAACATCGCCGCTACCTTACCTACACTTATTAACCCCTAATCTTCCGACCGGACCTCGCCGCCACTCTAATAAATGTATTAAACCCTAAACCGCCGCACTCCCGCCTCGCAAACCCTATAATAAAAAGTATTTACCCCTAATCTGCCCTCCCTAACATCGCCGCCACCTAACTAACTAAATAACTTTCGTTAGAATAAAATTATATTTAACTTAGAGGGGTGTTAGGGTTAGGGTTAGATTTAGCTTTAGGGGTTAATACATTTATTATAGTAGCAACGAGGTCCGGTCAGCAGATTAGGGGTTAATACTTAAAATTATATTTAATTTAGGGGGGTGTTAGGGTTAGACTTAGCTTTAGGGGTTAATACATTTATTATAGTAGCGACGAGGTCCGTTCAGCAGATTAGGGGTTAATACTTGAAGTTAGGTGGCGGTGATGTTAGGGAGGGCAGATTAGGGGTTAATACTATTTATTATAGGGTTTGAGAGGCGGGAGTGCGGCAGTTTAGGGGTTAATAAATTTATTAGAGTGGCGGCGATATGCGGTCGGCAGATTATGGGTTAAAAAATTTTATTATAGCGATGTTGGGTGCCTCGGTTTAGGGGTACATAGGTAGTTTATGGGTGTTAGTGTACTTTAGAGCACAGTAGTTAAGAGCTTTATGAACCGGCGTTAGCCCAGAAAGCTCTTAACTACTGACTTTTTTCTGCGGCTGGAGTCTTGTCGGTAGAGGGTCTAATGCTCACTTCAGCCAAGACTCTAAATACCGGCGTTAGAAAGATTTCATTGAAAAGATAGGATACGCAATTGATGTAAGGCGATCTGCGGTATGGAAAAGTTGCGGCTTGGAAGTGAGCGTTAGACCCTTTCCTGGCTGACTCTAAATACCAGCGGGCGGTAAAAAGCAGCGTTAGGACCCCTTAACGCTGCTTTTGACGGCTACCGCAGAACTCTAAATCTAGGCGTAAGTTTGAAAGTTTCATTTCAACTAGACTGTCCCTTTAAGCATTTTTTGTGTGTTCAATGTCCCTCTAATGCTTACTCCCATAAGGCAAATAAAGTTAACACATTTTTGTATTGCACTACACAAAATACAAATCTTTTAAATGATCATTCAAATGGTAATATTGTACTATACTTTCTCTTGAATAAATGAGCTATGGCAGGTGTTTGAACTTTGTAGTCTGGTGTTAATATTCATGTATGATATGATGGGGATACTAAGGAACAGGAGTCATGTTAAATACAAAGTAACAAGAAAAATTGGATTAGAAAATGCTGTGCTAATTTGATGTGGGAATGAAGAATTAGTAGGACATATGAGATGTGACAATCTTTCTTTGTTATTTTACATCACTTCACATATGAACTACTTTAGCTGTTGTCATACAGAAATTGTAACCATGGCATGATTCTCTCTTAATGGTTGTTCATCAACAAGCTGCATTACTATATATATATATATATATAAAAATAATATATATATATATATATATATATATATATATAGTATGTGTGTAATGTGTTTACACTTATATATGTAAGATATCTGTTTCTTTTGATACATGTATGCCTACGTACATACAACTATATGTCTATCTATTTACATACATGGATGCAAACACGCATGTGCACACATGCAGCATGCACAACACAGACACTCGTTTATGTAACCATTACATGGTTTATAAATTTGTAAATATATATATACTGTGTATTTATATATATATATATATATATATATAAATAGATATATATATAAATATGTGTATCGTGTTTAATCATAATATCAAAATGTTATTTTTTTAATTTTGTGTGTATCATTTTTATTTTAAAATCACTTTTTAAACCTCCATTGGCTGCTGGCTGGCTACCGCTTCGAACAAAGTCATTACATCATGATGTTCTGTACCACATTCATTGCTAAATACTTTATACAATAAAAAGATGTCCTTTAGCTCATAAAAGAGTTGTGTAACAATCTGTCTTTACTTTCTTGTTTTGCAGTTCAGTCCTTCACCTTTACCCCTGCAGGTACTGTCCTTTAGTTTGTGTACTTCATTTATCATCATGCCATCTTTATCATTTGCTCTCAGATTTAAATATAATTATGGTATATTAACCAACTATCTGTTAATTACAAATATGTTCATCTAAAATAAGCATGAAGCTCACCTACTTAAAATTATCTGGAATAGAATGGCAGTAAGGTTTTTTGAAGTTATTATTCCTAACTTTTAAAAAAAAAAAGTCTTTTGGGAATGCTTAGAGCGTGTCCATGGAAACGTTAATTCAAGCAGTCATACAGCATCCTAAAGGCTAAATAGTTTCAGAAACATTATATTTTTTTCTGAGAGATGTATAATTCATTGAGCCTGCTTCAAAGATTAGATGAAGCATAGTGTATAGGAAGTTATTCCAAATGTCTAAAAAGCCTATGATTATTACTTCACTGATTCTGTGCTAGATTTACATTTTACACATCATGTACCCTGCAACATATACTATTAACAGATAACATTTATACAAAATGGGCAAATATGTCCTTTTTTTACATCCTTTACTTAGATTCCCCAGATACTACCATACACCACAAGGTTGCACTTGGCTCAAAGAAGGGGATCTGGCACAAATCAGGTATTCCCTTTTAATATAATAATAACAAAATATATCAACATTTTTCTGTAGACAATTCCCACAAGATACTACTTCTTATATTTATTTATTTTTTATTATATTTTTACAATATGTTTTATTTTTACATTTTACATGAATGGATACATTTTCCTAAATACCCTAAAACAGTGTTTATTTTTATTATTGTGTCTTGCTATATTTCTAGAAGACTAAAATAATATTTATCTGGGGATATTTTTTAAATAGAAAGCTGCACCTTATTCTTTCACACTTTTATAGACATTTGATCTCACTTATTTACATCCATATTTTACATGTGAAGCAAATCTCCTATGTCATTATATAAATTGACTCACAGCTATTGAGATATATAGATAAATAGATTAATGATAGATAGATACTGTAGATAGATGATAGATAGATAGATAGATAGATAGATAGATAGATGGAAGGACAAACATATATTTTTCAAATCTGGAAGCAAAAAAACAGCCACACAGCTATATAGGTAAATATTCACTAAATATGTCCTGCAACAAAACCACTTTCTGAAATACAAGTCTTCCTAATTCCCTTCAAAGTGAAATTGTAGAGACCACACTGTTTAACTAAATTATTTGAGTACATTGAGAAATTATGTAGTTGCTTTCTATAAAAAGCATATACTGATTTTATATAGATAATTTAAAATATCTTATACCATATCATTGTTCAGTATAATTACATTCAGGAAGAGATTTGTAAGGAAAATCAGCTGATGAGTATGGCAAAATGACTGCCTTTAGTAGTTACCTTAAAAGTACATTAAATTAATTTAGCATATGTATAGTAAATATCAGAAATTAATTATGGTATTGCAAAGGAGCTGCCTTATAAAATAATTATTTTGTTAGTATTTTTTTTTTCTTAGCAAATTAAAGGTACTTCTGAAAAACTTCATGGGTATTTGAATAATGTTTTCATCATTTGCTGTAGCCAATACAAATAGAGATGTATATGGGTCCTCCACTGCTTTAAAGGGACACTGAACCCATTTTTTTTCTTTTGTGATTCAGATAGAACATTCAATTTTAAGCAACTTTCTAATTTACTCTTATTATAATTTTTTCTTCGTTCTTTTGCTATCTTTAATTGAAAAAGAAGGCATCTAAGCTTTTTTCTTAGTTCAGAACTCTGGACAGCACTTTTTTTTATTGGTGGATGAATTTATCCACCAATCAGCAAGGACAATCCAGGTTGTTCACCAAAAATGGGCCAGCATCTAAACTTAAATTCTTGCATTTCAAATAAAGATACCAAGAGAATAAAGAAAATTTGATAATAGGAGTAAATTAGAAAGTTGCTTAAAATGTTATGCTCTATCTAAATCATAAAAGAAAAAAAATTGGGTTCAGTGTCCCTTTAAGTAAATAAGTAAACACTGAGTAGCATATAGCAATAACAGTACATGTGTATATATATATATATATATATATATATACAGTGTCCCACAAAAGTGAGTACACCCCTCACATTTTTGTAAATCTTTTATTATATCTTTTCATGTGATAACACTGAAGAAATGACACTTTGCTACAATGTAAAGTAGTGAGTGTACAGCCTGTATAACAGTGGAAAAGTGGAAATGTCCAAATTGGTCCTAAAGTGTCAATATTTTCTGTGGCCACCATTATTTTCATGCACTGCCTTAACTCTCTTGGGCATGGAGTTCACCAGAACTTCACAGGTTGCCACTGGAGTCCTCTTCCACTCCTCCATGATGACATCACAGAGTTTGTGGATGTTAGAGACTTTGCACTCCCCTACTTTCTGTTTGAGGATGCCCCACAGATGCTCAATAAGGTTTAGGTCTGGAGACATGCTTGGCCAATCCATCACCTTTACCCTCAGCTTCTTTAGCAAGGCATTGGTCATCTTGGAGGTAGGTTTGGGGTCATTATCATGTTGGAATACTGTCCTGCGGCCCAGTCTCCAAAGGGAGGGGATCATGCTCTGCTTCAGTATGTCACAGTACATGTTGGCATTCATGGTTCCCTCAATGGACTGTAGCTCCCTAGTGCCAGCAGCACTCATGCAGGCCCAGACCATGACACTCCCACCACCATGCTTGACTGTAGGCAAGATACACTTGTCTTTGTACTCCTCACCTGGTTGCCGCCACACACGCTTGACACCAAATAAGTTTATCTTGGTCTCATCGGACCACAGGACATGGTTCTAGGACTCAATGTCCTTAGTCTGCTTGTCTTTAGCAAACTGTTTGTGGGATTTCTTGTGCATCATCTTTAGAAGAGGCTTCCTTCTGGGACGACAGCCATGTAGACCAATTTGATGCAATGTACGGCGTATGGTCTGAGCACTGACAGGCTGACCCCCAACCCTTCAACCTCTGCAGCATTGCTGGCAGCACTCATAAGTCTATTTCCCAAAGACAATCTCTGGATTTGACGCTGAGCACGTGCACTCAACTTCTTTGGTCGACCATGGTGAGGTCTGTTCTGAGTAGAACCTGTCCTGTGAAACCGCTGTATGGTCTTGCCCACCGTGCTGCAGCTCAGTTTCAGGGTCTTGGCAAACTTCTTATAGCCTAGGCCATCTTTATGTAGAGCAACAATTATTTTTTTCAGATCCTCAGAAAGCTCTTTGCCGTGAGGTGCCATGTTGAACTTCCAGTGACCAGTATGAGAGAGTGTGAGAGCGTTAACACCAAATTTAACACACCTGCTCCCCGTTCACACCTGAGACCTTGTAACACTGAGTCACATCACACCGGGAGGGAAAATGGCTAATTGGGCCTAATTTGGACATTTCCACTTAGGGTTGTACACACTTTTGTTGCCAATGGTTTAGACATTAATGGCTGTGTGTTGAGTTATTTTGAGGGGACAGCAAATTTACACTGTTATACAGGCTGTGCACTCAATACTTTACATTGTAGCAAAGTGTTTTTTCTTAAGTGTTGCCACATGAAAACATATAATAAAATATTTACAAAAATGTGAGGGGTGTACTCACTTTTGTGGGATACTGTATATATACACATACACATTAAATACATATTATGAACTCACAAATTAAAAAATAAATCCCATAAAAAGGTATAGTTAGATATATAGATAGATAGATAGATAGATAGATAGATAGATAGATAGATAGATAGATAGATAGATAGATAGATAGACAGATAGATACATAGATACATAGATATACAAATAATAGTCTATTATATTAATGTATCCCTTTAAGTTTGTATTTATTTATTTTTTTATAATATATAAAATGCAAAAATAAGAAACACAGGCACCTAAATAGGGAATATATAGCAAAATATTGAAATGTCATTTGCTTTTATAAAGGAGAACTTTACATAAAATCTTGCTTAGTAGAGTATAGAGTTTAATAGCAGTAAACAAGTGAGCTCTTTAGAATTAGGTTTAGAATGAGGTAAACTGATAGAGTTAGACAAGATAAGCTACATAAAAATTCCAGAGCAGTTTTATAAGGTGAAGTTACTCTCAAGCAAAATCAGCTACTTGATTCTGAATGAAATCTGAAAGTGCTGCCCCTCATTGATTAAATAGAGATTGGTTTGGATCATTTGCTTCAAGTATTCACTCAGTAAGCGTAATCAGAAAACTATACAGGTTTCATTATTCTATTTTTAATTTTCTTTTTAAGTTTATTACAAGAATATTTTGCATTTTAAATAAGCAAATCTATCAACTTGCCATTTAGATTAACACTGTTGCTGACATGATAAAATAAGCTGTACGCAGGCTCAGTTCATTCTATAGGATTCTCTAAGTCACTTTGTTTTGATGCACCTGCGTGTATAATATGCATAGGGTGTTGTGTGTCTTTCAGTAATGCATTTGTTTTTTGTCTCATTGCTTGATTACGTGTGTCTTGCAGTTTGAAGTAATTTTTCTTTTAAAATATAGATCTCATAAAAACTTGTATATTCATTTATGACTTTTTTGAAACATAGCCAGTCAGCATCCATGTTCTAGATTCTACCTCAGATCTACTCCAGATCTTATTATATTAAAGAAGTGTTTGGAAATAAAAGTTGAAAACATTTAAGGTGATTAAAATGTCAATTTAAATATATATATATATATTTTTTTAATGTATATAATTTATATATGTATATACAAAAATATACACTTGTTTAAATTGTGTGTGTGTATATATATATATATATATATATATATATAGATATCTATAAACAAACACTGCTAGGCCTAGTACTCACGGTAACCTTACTGAACCGGGGAGCACTACAAGTAATTGCATATGTCAAAAGAAGGAAGACACTCTCTGGATTTAAGTAGGGGTAATCTTTATAATCGGTCATGACGTTTCAGGGTTTTATCCCCGTCTTCAGAACAACCTGAAGACGGGGGATAAAACCCCAAAACGTCATGGGGGATTAAAAAGATTATCCCTACTTAAATCCAGAGAGTGCCTTACTTCTTTTGACATATATATATATGTGTATGTATATATATATATATATATACATACACACACACACATTCCAAATAGCACCCTCTCACTAATATAGCAATTGTCTCTGGATTTAAATCAGTCTCAAATTTTAATGCATGATATTTATATGCCTAAGACAACAAAACATCACACTTGAGAGTGCTTTAAATCCAAAGTGTGCATATATTTTTGGACTTTGCATATGTGTGTGTATATATATATATATATACACACACACACACTTTAAAATAGTATTTGGAAATAAAACTTGAAAATATTTAAGGTGATTAGAATGTTAGAATCTTATATCATAGTAAATAATATTATTTTGTTTGCACAATTAAGATAACAGAAAATTAAAATGAGAAATTATTTAATGACTTAAGTAAATTATTAAAAACATTAATAACTGTTTCTTTTTTTTCATGAATCGTAAAGTAACTTTCCAAAGAGGAGATGGAGGGTTAATGAGCAATGGAAGGTATGCTTACTGTTCAGCTATATATTTTAGGTTAAAGAAGGAAAGAATACTGACAAAGATAGTCAACTCCATTGAATATTATAGTAAGCTACAGTGAATGTGGTGATCTATCTAGTTCACTCATGCCCTCTCTCCCTTATGCCTTTGAAATAAAAAATAGACATAAACATCACCAGCAATGTGTTCATTTGTTACCAGGATGTTTATTGCATTAATTAGATATTAGCAAATGAAGTTGATGTTGTCTAAAAATCCTTATTGGTTCCTTCTAAATTGCGGTGAGTGAGAACAATTACTTCTAATCGATCACAAAATAAATGATTCATGAATGATAAATTGTCTGTAGATTGATAGAACTAGATTTCCCTTCTTTGCTTACTCAATTGAAATTGATAAAACTTGATAACATACCAATATATTCTCATTTACATTCTCTTTGCCAATATGGAGATAGTAATTAGACCTGGGTAATAACTACCAATCTCTTAATTAATCAATATTTAGAAAAAAAAGGAGATTAAGCCTAATGAGTGCTAGTAAATGTTGCAAGGAGAGTGTCTGTATTTTATTGCTGTTGCCTTGGAAACACATGTTTCTCATAGGGATTGTGAGTGAAGGGATCTATTGGAAAATGGCAGTCATTATTAATGCCACTTTTTATTTAAACAAGCTCAACATATTTTTCCTACTTTAAAGACTACATTTTAAATAACACTTGCTATCATATTATTATGCCCATAGCCTCCAAAATATTTATATATCTATACTATAATCGTGTTTGTAATGTGTGCGTCGGTGTCGCTAGTTGCGCACGCATCCTTAAAGGAATGCTGGCAGCATGAGGCAGCCAACAGAATGGTGGATTCTTTCATCACCCTGCCATTTTCGGAATTCACTGGGATGCAGTGAAGGCAAACGGAGCATTACAAAAAAGAAAGAAAGAATCGCAATAAGTAATAAAAAACAACTAACCGCCCGCAAAATAAGTATTTTTTATAAATAACCTCCTGTACGTTAAGAAAACAATAACTTACCGCCTGCACGAAGTTTTAAGAAAAAAAATACCCAATAAATGTATTAACCCCCAAATCCACCAACCACAACATCGCAAATTACCTAATACATCTATTAACCCCTAATCCGCCAACCCCAACAATGCATTAAATCTTATTTACCTATTAACTCCTAAACCACCAACCCCCACAATGCAAAAAACTAATTTAATGACTAAGCCCCCTAATCTAACACCCCCTAAATTAACCCCTTAATTACATAAAAAACTACATTACAATTAAAATAAAATACAAAAATTATTTTACAAAATTATAAAAAATAAAAAAGTCTAACATTACAAACAATATTAAACAACACTATCCAAAATAAAATAAAAAAATTAAACCTAATCCCTATGAAAATAAAAAAGCCCCCCCAAAATAAAAACACCCCCTAGTCTAATACTAAACTACCAATAGCCCTTAAAAGGGTTTTTTGTGGGGCATTGCCCTAAATAAATCACCTCTTTTACATTAAAAATAAAGAATGTCCCCCATAACAGTAAAACCCCCCACCCACCCAACCGCCCAAAATAAAAAACTTAACACTAATAATCCTAAACTACCCATTTCCCCTAAAGGGGCATTTGTACGGGCATTGCCCTTAAAAGGGCATTCCGCTCTTTTTCACTGCCATTAAAAGGGCATTCAGCTCTTTTTGAAATTGCCCAATGAACCCTAATCTAAAAAAACAACCCCCCCCAAAAAAAACACTAAAGCCCCATATAGGTACTCATAGTTTCAAAAGTCTGGCGGAGAAGGTTTTCTTCCAGGCGGGTCCACCATCTTCATCCACAGAGAAGGCGGTGTGGAACTGAGATCCGGAATGGACTTCCCAGATGTGGCGATCCTGGCCAGTGGTCATCTATGGCGGCAGTCCTCGGCGGTGGTGGTCCTCGCCGGCATGGAGGCTTCTCTTCATCCGATGATCAAACATCCAATAAGATTTCAGTAGCTCTCATCCTATTTAAAAACTTAGCCAATAGGATGAGAGCTACTGAGATCTTATTGGCTGATTTGAACAACCAAAAGGATTTCAGTAGCTCTAATCCTATTGACTGTTTTAAAAAATTCAGCCAATAGGAATGCAAGGTACCCCAAATTGTTTGCGGTATCTTGCATTCAAAATTCAGTATACGATGGACATCGGATGAAGAAGAGCCTCCATTCTACCAAAGACCACCGCCGAGGACCGTCGCCGCAAAGGACCTGCGCAGCTGCAACAGATGACCACCACCGAGGATCACCACATCTGGGAAAACCGCTGTGGATGAAGATGATGGACACGCCTAGAAGACCTTCTCCGCCAGACTTCTGAAACCGTGAGTACCTATTTGGGGCTTTATTTTATTTGTAACCAGGAGAAATAGAACTAAATATTTGCATCAAACCATCTGCATACACTTGTAACCAATTATGAGCAGTTTTGAACATATTATAATAGACTAACTTATTCTTATTTATTTTTCCTACTTTAGTCGGCCAGGACTTTTGAATTCAAGTGACCCTAGCTATCCTTGGCTTGCAGACTCATGGCCAGCGTCCAGCATGCCAGTTAACAACAGCAACAATGGACCCAATGATCTTGTTAATTTTGGCTGTGGAGGTTTGTGATTTAGATTAAATCAAAGTTCACAGTTGTTTGGGCATTTTGGTGGTTCTTAAATATGTTGATTATCTTGTCATAGAAAAGAGGGGTCAAAGTTTTTTAGAGTTGCTCAGCACTGTACAATCTCCACTTACATGGCTGGCTAACTCAATTTATAAATTGAATTAATTGTATTAATTGAATAATAATATCTAATTTTATATAAAAAAAGTTACATAAAACTATCCAAAGATATAATATGTTGTGAAAAAGTATTTTTCCCCTTCCTGATTTCCTATGTCTGCCTTTCTATCTATCTACCCTATTATTTCTAACATATCCAGAATTAATATATGATGATGCTTTTAGTGGTATCTTAATATTGCCTTTAGAAAGTTGGCCAGGACAATAAAAACAAATTCCTTTGAAAGTCAGTCCTATCAATACTGTCGTTAAAATGTTGAGCTCCACATTCTCATATGAATTTAGATCTTGTCACTCATTATATTAATGATTCTCCACATTACTGGTCACCTATCTTTAGACATGTTAGTAATATCATTGTGGTTAGAGTTCTGGATAAGATTAGGGTTGCAGCTAGGATTTGGGTTAGGGCTGAGATACGTTTAAGGCTAAAGTATCATTTGGCATCCTAGAGGTTAACAAGGTTTGTCATTTGTGGTACCAATGTCACCCTCAACAACATTGATGCAAGGCAACATATATAAAGTCACTAGTTAAGTTGTGGCCCTGAAAAAAGTTACAGCTTCAACATTGTCTCAGCTATGATATTGTGGATAGGATTACATTCTGTCATTTAACCATGACTAAAGACACATGCTGCTAATTGCTTTAAACTTTAATATTGTAAGGGAGTTTGTTCAGAAGGAGAATTCCTCATTCTTTTTTTTTTCACATTGTTCTTGAAGTACATCATAATATTATGGTTTATAAGATACTATAATCACATTCTACATAACTCAGAACTAGATGTGATATTACTGCTTAGCTTTCATAGAGCATTATTTCTAAGAAAATTGAACATAACTCTTGGTTATTTGTTTAATTCAATTTTCATTACTTTAATTTAATAAACCATAAAATAATTCCAAGCTTCAGTTCCAGCTCTGATGAAGTTGGGAGATACAAATTAACAAATAATTTAAGTTAAATTGTGTATAAACTCTCATTATGTTTAATTGCACAAATTACAGTGCTGTGCTAAATTCCATAACAACATGTTTATGCCTATGAGAGAATATCTTTTCAGATACTGTAAAAGAAACAACTACAGGCTCTGTGTTAATAATTGAATTTCCAGTAACTAATGCCTGTCATTGCAAATGTAACTGGATTTTTTTTTACAAATATAGTTGAAAATGTGTGAAAGCAATCATGGCATATAAACAGAATTTCATAAGAATTAAAGGAACATGCAACTGTAAAGTGTTCTTTGCTGTAATGTATTCCCAAAACGTCATTTACTTGCTGGAGTTTGTTAAATTATTTACTCTTATAGGGGTAGAATTATTAAATGCCAGGCAGACATAATTTGCTGTAGTGAATCATGTCTGCCCAACATTGCTAAATGCAGACAGCAATGCCTCCCCCTGCACATTCGCGTCCCATAGGCTGCTAGCAGGGGGTGTCAATCATCCTGATCAGACATGGTGGCGGACAAGTTAAGGAGCTTTTTAATTTCAGTTTCAGATGAGCCAGAAACTTTGGGCGGAGACAGCAGCATCCGCTGCTTGTTAAATATAGCCCATATTCTTTACCTTTATTTTGTCATTATAAATTGCGGTTTTTCTTTCCTAAGATATGGTGAGTCCACGGCTTGAGTAATTACTATTGGGAATATCACTGATTGCCAGCAGGAGGAGGCAAAGAGCACCACAGTTAAACTGCTAAGTATCACTCCCTTACCCAGAACCCCTAGTCATTCTCTTTGCCTTCAGTGCATGGAGGAGGTAAAGTTTAGGTGTCTGAAGAAAAATTTTGATTTCATCTACAAGCAAGTTTTGGGGTATAGTCGCATTCCATGTCATTCCTTGCAGTCGGGTAGTGGTGACTTTAAAGCATTTAGGAACTTGTAAAGAGGTACTTACTGTGTTTTCCTAACAATTGCTGCCCTAGTTTAGAAAGCCAGAGTTGGCTACTCTGTTCTTTCTTTTTTAAAGGTCTCTGTGAAGAACTGTGTCTTCTCATACCTTGTAACTGTCTACATGCCAACAGCGGAGCAGGTAAGTGCTTTTTCTTCCAGTTAGGGAGACCAAGCACTTAACAAATTAAAAGACATTGCTTTTTTATTGGGACATAGATAATCCTGTTGTATGGGTTACACTGGGGCATGAAGCAGGCACTGTAGCATGTGTGAGACTAACATTTAAACTCTTTTAAAAAGAAAGGGTAAAATGTTTTTATTAGGCTTTATTTTCTGACATATATTTACGTGATAAAACAATATAAGTTTAAACTGAAAGTAAGACTGAATTTTCTATTTCAGCAGCTTATTCATTTCCCCTTTGCTTTAAAATAAAATGATGCAGCATTTTAAACTGTCAAGTTTAAAAAACGGATATTTCTGTTACTCAGTGTACCAGGAAGCTATTTTTAGTGCCTCTCTGTGTAGCGGCAGTAATTTAAGCTCGGCAGTTGTGGTCACATGACCGGCTTTACTTCATAACGTTTCGTAGAAAAAAAGTTGTTTTTCTCCATTTCTGGTGGATCCGGTCTTAATTGGTAGCGGTAAGGCACCTCAGTAATTGAGGTGTGGGGTTGCCTGAGGGGTAGTTTAGAAGTTTATTTGATGTTGAAGTTTTTTCTTAACTTTCCTCCCATAATTTTAGTTGGGGATCGATCCTAATTTGGAATAAAATTTAAAGTGTAATTTTTCCTTGGCTTATTTTAATTGAATATTAAAATCTTTGAAACTTATCTGTATAAGTTTATTTACTGTTTCATAACATGTCTGATATGGAGCAAGAGCCTGCTCTCATGAATTCATGCTTATTATGTTTAAATGCACAAATTGCAGCTCCTATGCAATTTTGTTCTTCATGTGTCAAGAAAACCTTGCAAAATAAAGGTAACATTGTTGAGCCTAATGTCTCTCAGGTTGATGTTGTTAAAATAATATCTCAGCTTTCTCCTGCTACGTCCCAAGCCTCAATGGTGTCACATGCAGTGTCCTGCAGTTCCTCTATTACTCCTAGAGGAGTTTTTTTTAAAAGCAGAAATTGCTGCCCAGGTATCTTCAGCGGGATCTGCCATTCCCAGATTACAGGGAAAACGCAAGAAGAAATCTAGAGATTCAGAAAGTAAAGTGCCTGTCCTCAGTTCTGCTTTCCAAGTTGCCCTTTCTCATAAGTCTGATGATGAGGATACACCGGGACTTTCTGAGGGTGAAATCTCAGATTTGGACAGTATAATTCCTTCTTCTGAGACTGAGGTGGTATCCTTCAGATTTAAGCTTGAACACCTTTGTGTATTGTTAAAGGAGGTTTTAGCTACTTTAGATGACTCTGATACCCCTGTCGTTGTCACTCCTAAGAAATCTAGTAAAATTAATAGTTTCTTTGATAACCCTTCCACTTTGGAGGTTTTTCCTGTGCCAGACCTTGCTAGGGAAATTATCTCACAGGAATGGGAGAAACCAGGGGTGTACTTTTCCCCATCTCCCATTTTTAAGAAAATGTTTCCTGTCTCGAACTCCATTAAAGACTCTTGGTATACTGTACCCAAATTTGAAGGGCCCATTTGCACTCTGGCTAAGAGAACCACTATTCCTATTGAAGATAGCTGCTCTTTTAAGGATCCGATGGACAAGAAGCTAGAGGCTTATTTGAAAAAGATTTATGTTCATCAAGGTCTCCAATGGCAACCTGTGGTGTGTATTGCCACGGTGACTAGTGTGGCATCTTATTGGTTCGATGTCTTGTCTGATTCTCTTCAAGTAGAGACTTCCTTGGATGAAATTCAGGATAGGATTAAAGCTCTTAAATTGGCCAATTCCTTTATGGCAAATGCCATTTTACAGGTTGTTAGACTAGGAACTAAAACTTCTAGTTTCACCAGTTCTATTGCAGGAACAGGGTCTCGGGTTTTACTCCAATCTATTTGTAGTTCCCAAAAAAGAGGGAACTTTCCATCCCATTCTAGACCTGAAGTGTCTAAACAAGTTTCTCAAAGTTCCATCCTTCAAGATGGAGACTATACACTCCATTCTTCCTTTAGTACAAGAGAGTCAGTTCATGACAACCATAGACCTAAAGGATGCATATCTTCATATTTCTATTTACAGGGATCATCACAGATTCCTGAGATTTGCCTTTCTGGACAAACATTTCCAGTTCATGGCCTTTCCATTTGCTCTAGCCACGGCTGCCAGAATTTTTTCAAAGGTTCTGGGGGCCCTTTTGGCAGTGATCCGTTCTTGTTGAATTGCTGTGGCACCCTACCTGGACAACATTTGGTTCAGGCGCCACCTTTTCAACAAGCAAAATCTCACACAGAGATTTTGTTGTCTTTTCTTCATTCCCACGGATGGAATGTGAATCTGGAAAAAAGCTCCCTTTCCCCTGCTACAAGAGTAGAGTTCTTAGGGATCATAATAGATTCTCTATTGATAAAGATTTTTCTGACAGAGGTCATAAAAACAAAATAATTTCCTCTTGCCTCTCTCTTCAGGCTTCTGCTCATCCTTCAGTGGCTCAATGTATGGAGGTAATCAGTCTGATGGTGGCTTCCATGGACATTATTCCTTTTTGCTCTATTCCATTTGAGAGCTCTCCAGTTATGCATGCTCAGACAATGGAATGGCAACCATGTGGATCTATCTCAGAGAATACAGTTAGATCAGTCATCAAGAGATTCTCTCCCATAGATTTCTCAGGAACATCTGTCTCAGGGCACATGCTTTCGGAGACCTTCCTTGGTGATCTTTACCATGGACGCCAGCCTGCTGGGCTGGGAAGCAGTCTGGAACTTGTTAAAAGCTCAGGGCCTTTGGGGGGCGGAGCTTGTCCGTGCCGGAACATGGCCACTCAGTGATAGAGCTCCAGGCTGAACGACTCTTAACCTTCCTGTAAGAGCTGGAAACGGACCTTGCAGAGTGTTATATTTTGTCACTTGGAGTCTGGGGAAGCTGTGGGACATTGCAGAGAGTGAGATGGCATGAACCCAGGTCTCTGTAAGATAAAACCACCTGTGCACTTATCATCACAGGGGCTGTTGCCATTTTGCCACGGTATATAGACCGACTAATTCAGATGCAGCTCATATAGTTATTGTAGCCATGCTGAAAAGAAACAGACATAACGCTGTGCAGATATTCAGCCTAACTACCGGTCCAGACAAAGGCACCCCAGTATAGAACTTGCTTGCGACGAATGGCTAACTACGCAGTAACAAAAAGCATATTGTAGAGTGGAGCGGCCATGCTTTCAGCAGCAACGGAAGGGTGAGATTCAGTATGCTTTTTCACAGCAGCAATGCTCATTCCCAACCTAACCTCCACATGAAACTCACCCTCATCCCAGCTTGTATGTAATCGTACCATCCCATAAGCCAATGTACATCATATAATTGCTGAATAGGCACATAACCCACAGATGCAGGAGCTACAGCTCTTATATGGAAAAGCAATAGCAATCCTACTGGGCCCCACAGACGTTCCTTTGGGTCAATCTGCATACATCTCAAAAGCCTAATACAAGCTTTCTAAACGGGCACTCAACATTAAATACATTCACTGTGCTGGACTGTATAACACAATTGCTGAGGAGGCGTTCTGTGAGTTTAAAATGGCGTCTAAAAAAGGCACTAAAATGGACAAAAATAATAAACAAGCTGCCCTACCTATATCAGTGAGCAGCTTTTTGGCACTAATGAGAACCCTACTCTGGAACGTGATGGCAGGGGCAATTTACAACCCTTATCAGGAGCAGTACAACAACATGCTGCCCCGGTAGATCATATGACACAATTGAAAGCTGATATAGCCAACCTCCCTTCCAAATCTGATTTTGACTCCTTGAAAAATCTAATTAAATCAGAACTTACAACTATAAGAAAGGAAATCTCTGAAATTGGATACAGAGTTGAAGATTTGGAGGACACACAAGAAACACTGAACTCATTGGCTGACTCAATTACAACACAAACCAATATACATGAGGTTAAACTATCGGCCCTACAAGACAAGATAGATGATTTAGACAACAGAAATAGCAGAAACAACTTAAGGATCTGAGGCATACCGGAGAAGATTGCTAATGCTGACTTAGAAACATATATTCAAGATCTGTTTTGTCATCTGAAGAAGGATCAGTAGGCCCCAAAACCCACAGATGCAGGAGCTACAGTTCTTATATGGAAAAGCAATAGCAATCCTACTGGGCCCCACAGACGTTCCTTTGGGTCAATCTGCATACATCCCAAAAGCCTAATACAAGCTTTCTAAAGGGGCACTCAAAATTAAATACATTCACTGTGCTGAACTGTATAACACAATTGCTGAGGAGGCGTTCTGTGAGTTTAAAATTGCTTCTAAAAAAAGGTATAAAATGGACAAAAATAATAAACAAGCTGCCCTACCTATATCAGTGAGCAGCTTTTTTGGCACTAATGAGAACCCTACTCTGGTACAACGTGATGGTGGGGGCAATATACAACCCTTATCAGGAGCAGTACAACAACATGCTGCCCCAGTAGATCTTATGACACAATTGAAAGCTGATATAGCCAACCTCCCTTCCAAATCTGATTTTGACTCCCTGAAAAATCTAATTAAGTCAGAACTTACAACTATAAGAAAGGAAATCTCTGAAATTGGATACAGAGTTTAAGATTTGGAGGACACAGAAGAAACACTGAACTCATTGACTGACTCAATTACAACACAAACCAATATACATGAGGTTAAACTATCGGCCCTACAAGACAAGATAGATGATTTAGACAACAGATATCGCAGAAACAACTTAAGTATCCGAGGCATACCGGAGAAGATTGCTAACGCTGATTTAGAAACATATATTCAAGATCTGTTTTGTCATCTGAAGAAGGATCAACAGGCCCCCGAAAGTGGAACTCGACAGGGTTCATAGGGCCCTTCAGCCTCCTCCCCCAGATAAAGCCCCACCAAGGGACGTGATATTAAGATTCCTCAGATATTAAGGATAAAGAAGACGTATGGACACTAGCCCGTCAACTAAGGAACATCACATATCTTGACCACCACCTCCAAGTCTTTATGGACCTGAACCCAAATACATTGCAAAGAAGAAGGGAAGTTGCCTTTATAACCAGAGTGCTCAAGGACAGAAAGATAAGATACAGATGGGGGTACACCTTTAGCTTGGTGGTCACACATGACGGAAGTGTATTCACCTACAAAGAACCCCAGGACCTTGAAGTTCTCTCTAAGGGTTTAAATATTTCTTTTAATGTCCCTACAGAATTTGACTCTCAGGGGAATAGGGAGGCTGGAGAGGCCTTGGATTCCAGACCATTGCAAGGAAAACACCGCTGGCAGGTGGTAAACACCAGCAAGTGCAAAAAGACAAAAATACCAACTACCTACTTACAGCAAAATCAAAAGGTCACTTCTCTCTGCTTATCCTCCTTGATCTGCAGCCTTTGACACTGTTGACCACCCTCTCTTCGGCATATGTGACATAGCCCTCTCGTGGTTCTCTTCCTACCTGTCCAACCATACCTTTAGTGTAGCCTTCTCTGGGGCCTCCTCTGCCCCGTCACCACTTTCTGTCGGAGTACCGCAAGGCTCTGTCCTCGGTCCCCTTCTCTTCTCAATCTACACGTCATCACTAGGTTCACTAATAAAGTCCCACGGTTTACAATATCATTTGTATGCCGATGACACCCAAATCTACTTCTCTGCACCAGATCCACTCTCTCATTCTCTCCCGCCTCGATTACTGCAACTCTGTCCTCTCTGGTCTCCCCACCTATCACCTAGCTCCTTTACAATCCATAATGAATGCCTCTGCCAGACTCATCTTCCTTACACGTCGCTCTTCATCTGCTGCACCTCTCTGCCAATCCCTTCAATGGCTTCCTCTTGCCTCTAGGATCAAGCACAAAATTCTCATTCTGACATACAAAGCCCTCAACTGCACTGCTCCCCCCTATATCTCAGACCTTGTCTCCAGATACTCTCCCTCCCGTCCCCTTTGCTCTGCTCACGACCTCCTACTCTCCTCCTCTCTTGTCACCTCATCACACTTCCGTTTACAGGACTTCTCCAGACTGGCTCCCATCTTGTGAAACTCTCTGCCTCGCTGCACAAGACTCTCTTCTAGTTTTAAAAGCTTCAAGTGCTCCCTAAAGACTCTACTGTTCGGGGATGCATACAACCTATGCTAACCTTTCTTTATACCAGTTCCTCTCCTCCATTGCTATCCCCTGAACCCCCTTACCATGTAAGCCTAAGAGTCCAGCTGTTTGTTGATCACCTTCTCAAGAGCTGACTACAACAGTGCAACTCTTGGCAGGGCCCTCTACCAATTTGATCCCTATAATTGTTTTGCTGTACTCCGCCTATGTTGGCGCTCTACAAATAACTGATAATAATAATAAATCTTCTTTAGATGATGCAATGGTTTCTACCGCACAAGAGACATGAAGCTGAACGTAAAAGGATGAGATTGTGCCAATCTTTAAAATGTTTATGATATATGGAAACAGTTGGGTGGTGATGAATATGTTAGTATAATTACATGAATGGGAAATGTTTATATTTTATGCTTTAACAGAGGTTAAATTCATTAATATGAACAAGGGTAATGACGTTGTTTTGCATCCCTCCTAATTTATGGCATTGAGTCATTTTTTTGTTCTTATAGATTGTTTTATAGTTGTTAAATGTTTTTTTATATGTTAATGTTTGTTATAAAAAACTGCATATGCCGACATACCAACTTTTTAAGTACCAGATTAAGAGAGAGCACATGACGTATCATGGGGTTTATGTCACACATATAATTCAAGAGAGTTTATCTTATTGCCAGTACTGTATTCTGCACAACACATGGAATCTATAGATAAACAGAAGGGCATAACCTTCCTCACGGTTAATGCAAAGGGCCTCAATAGCCCTTTTAAAATGAATACAGCTATGAGAGATTTCAATGAACAAAAAGGTGACGTGATTTTCTTACAGGAGACGCACTTCTTACAGAATAGAGAGCCACACATGTTTAGATATAAATCCGGGTACTCTTTTTATGCCTTTAACATTGCTAAAAAGGGAGGAGTGGGTATACTGTTTAGAAAGGGGGTGTCATTCCAGGTTCATAAATGTATAAAAGATAAATTGGACAGATTCCTCATACTAGTGGGTACCTTATTTCACAAGCAAATGACATTGGTCAACGCATATGCACTGAACACAAAGCAGGATATCTTCCTTAAAACTTTGACCAATGCAATATTAGACATTGTAAAGGGCTCCTTAATAGTGTGCGATGATCTCAACTGTACTTTGGACCCCACAATGGACAATTACACAGGGACAACATCTACTTCTCACGCAGTTATTCATAGGCTCAAAAAACACCTTAGAGATATGGCTCTGCATGATGTTTGGAGGATACTAAATAGGAAGGTGAAAGATTATACATTTTACTCACACCCACATGCCAGATACTCGAGGATAGACTACATTCTAACAGACGTTACTAGTTTAGCTTGGGTAAAGTCCTGCAAGATACTTCCCACAACATGGACAGATAATTCCCTAGTTAGCTGCAATATGCGATGGGATACAAGAGATAGAACTAGTTACGTATGGAGACTGGAAGATAGACTCTTAGATGACCCCTTATATGCAGAAAAAATAGAGAAAGCTTTACATGATTTCTTTCAGTTTAACTCAGATGCCGAGGTGGACGCTAGATATCGCTGGGGTGCACACAAAGCTGTTATTAGGGGGGAACTAAAGAGTATGAGGGCACATCAATTAAAACAACAAAGGGCTTATTTAAACTCGGTGCTAAATAAAATAGAAGACCTAAAGAGAGTTCATAAACGGGATCCACGAGACATTCACACATTGGACCTCTTAACGGATTATAAGAGTAAACTTAACATGATTTTTGATAAGGAATGTAAAATCACTGCACTTAAATTAAAACAACAGCGCTATGAGGGTCAAAATAAATGTAGTAAGTTATTTTCTAGGAAGTTGAAACGTAAAACAAATAAAACTTACATATTAAAGGTTAAGGACTCGGGGGGGGGGAGGGAGAGCGCATCATCTGCGCATATCGCTGAGGCATTCCGTGCATATTATGAAAAACTATATAACTTGCGAGAGTCTCCACCAGAGAACATTGATGCATTTTTAGATCAACTGGTGCTCCCGGATATAGGGGAGGAAGAAAGGGCTCGCCTTAACGAACCTTTCAATATGAATGGAGTAAAAAGCATAATTAGGGACCTGCCAAATGAGAAAGCCCTGGACCCCGACGGCTTCACGACTTACTATTTTAAAAAATATATAGACATTCTTTCACCCCACATGCTAGGTTTATTTCAAAATCATCAGAAAAAAACTCTTTTCTGGAGGAATCCCTAGCGGCACACATTGTGGTGCTCCCTAAACCAGGAAAGAAAGCAGACAGAGTAGAAAACTTCAGGCCCATATCCTTACTTAATAATGATATTAAAATATACGCTAAATTACTGGCCAAAAGGTTGAATTCTATCATTCCACAGATAATAAATAACGATCAAGTAGGGTTTGTAATTGGCAGAGAAGCAAGGGACAACATGGTGAGAGCTATTGACCTTATAGATTATGCGGTATCACGGGATGTCCCACTGGTCCTGATAGCCACAGACGTGGAAAAAGCTTTTAACCGCGTCCGGTGGAGATTTTTGAGGGAAGTGTTGGAGAGATTTGAAATAGGGACCTTATTTATAGCAAAAATAATGACATTATATAGCTCCCCCTCTGCACGGGTACGGGTGAATGATGTACTGTCCCAACCTTTCCTGATCAGCAATGGCACGAGACAGGGGTGCCCTCTGTCCCCTCTGCTGTTTGCCTGTGCAGTAGAAGCCCTGGCAGTGACAATTAGGAATGACACAAGTATTAAGGGAATTCAGATTAGAGAAAAGGACTATAAAATTATGTTGTATACAGATGACATCTTATTTACTCTCACGGACCCACTCACATCTCTACCACATATACTACAACACTTGAAAAATTTTCAACTCGCATCAAACTTTTTGATTAATAAAACAAAATCAGAAATTCTCAATGTCTCTCTTGCACCAACCCGCCTTAATCAACTAAAAGAGTCTTGCCCTTTTAAATGGCAGGAGAAAGCTTTAAAATATCTAGGGATCCTACTCACAAAAAAACCCACAAGACTTATTTCAGATCAACTACATTCCCTTGCAGAGACAAATAATAGCTGACCTCTCTTCGAGATCCTTACAGACTTTCTGGTTGGGGAGAATAAATATTTTCAAAATTAATGTTCTACCACGTATATTATACGTCTTACAGGCCCTACCTATTCCCTTGCCACTAAACTTCCTCTCATCCCTGCAGTCAAAAGTTTTAGATTTCATCTGGGACAAAAAAAATGCTAGAATAAATAAACGTATTATGTGTACTCCACTGCTGAGCGGTGGGTTGAGAGTACCTGATCTGGTGAAATACAGATATGCTACCTATCTACAAAGAATCCTAGACTGGTTCTATAATTTTCAAAATAAGGTTTGGGTACAATTAGAGCATGAGATGTTGAATATTAAAAACCTGGGAGCCAAGTGTTGGACTAGCCTGGGCTATACGAACAGGGACAGTAGTCTTCACTTGTTGTGCTCCGAGACTTTTAGAGTTTGGAGCAATATATTATCAAAGTTCCCATATATATCTTCCAAACATTCCCGCCTGACTCCTTTATCTGAAAAAGTAGATTTTACCGCGGGTTCACGCTGCTCACATTACACCTCTAACATGACAAATAGAACTTTGCAGGTGTTTCAACTGGGAAATAAACAAGCTTAACGCACAAGGGGGGAATTGGTGGAAGAGGGACTGCTGATGTTTAAGGACTGGTTATTTCATCATCAATGCGTTTCCTTTATTTTTAGACATTGTGACAGGAAAAATCTAATCAGACCATTGACTCAATTTGAAAACATGTGTACCTCCCCAAAACCAATAGGTCACTCTTTATCCCTACTATATAAAATTTTACAGATACAACCTCTGGGTCATGTCCCATACTATTTAGAGAGATGGAACAATGAACTTGGTGTGGATATTAACCAGGGGGAGGCAAAAAGGGTTTTTTATAATATCGCAAAATCTTCTGTGTCGGCTAATTTGACTGAATTAAACCTCAAAATACTCCATAGGTGGTATATGACCCCAGTTAGAATACACAAGCTCTTTCACACACAGACTAATGTTTGCTGGCGGTGCGGTTTAGAAAGAGGTACCATGGCCCACATATGGTGGTCGTGTAATAGTATAGCTCAATTATGGGAATGTATAGCTACAGAGTCCTCCAAGGTATTGGGTAGACCTGTGTTACCAGACCCTAAAATATGGCTATTTTTACAATATCCTAAAAAATTTACAACAGTACAAAAAAAATAAAAAAAAAATGCTATGTATTTTAAGTAACAGTATGAAAAATCTTTTAGCCCAGAAATGGAAGTCTCGAAATGTACCAGATGTGGCACAGTGGATACACAAATGTAACGTATGGAAGAATATCACTATATGAGGGTTAGACGCACGGACCTGTACGCACAGATGTTCTTAATGTGGGGGATTTGAGAATCAGGGTCGAGATAGTGGCGAAAACACACAACTATAAACAATTTAGAAAGGGGTTCTGTGAGACTCGCTGATAACATGTGTTGGTATTGGGTAGTGCGTAATGTGCTCTCTCTATAGAATGTTTAATCTGGCTTGCAGTTATGTTTTCAAAATGTTTTAAAAATGTTATATATGTTAAAAATATATATATACAAAATGAAATCCAACATCCTTACCAAGGGAGTCTTCACAATTGTAATTCTTACATGAAAACCATATTTAATATGTATGTGATGACCATTGAATGTATGTGTGAACTATGTCTTTATTTTGGATATCCAATAAAATAAATTAAAAAAAAAAAAAATCAGGGCCTTTAGGCTTGGGAGGAGTCTGCTCTTCCCATCAACATCTTGGAGTTGAGGGCGATTTACAATGCTCTATTGGCTTGGCCTCAGTTGTCCTCAGCCCAGTTTATCAGGTTCCAGTTAGACAACATAACCTCTGTAGCTTACATCAATCACCAGGGAGGAACTTAGTGTTTCTTAGCAATTAAGGAGGTTACTCGGATTCTTCAGTGGGCAGAGACCAACAATTGCTGTCTATCTGCCATCCACATTACAGGAGTAGACAACTGGAAAGCTGGTTTTCTGAAAAGACAGACTTTTCATCCTGGGGAGTGAGAACTCCATCCGGAGGTGTTTTCCAGCTTAGTCCTCAAATGGGGGGTGCTGGAGTTAGATCTGATAGAGTCCCATCAAACCGCCAAGCTTCCAAAGTATGGTTCAAGGTCAAGAGATCTGCAGGCCATTCTGATAGATGCTCTGGCGGTTCCCTGGGATTTCAGGTTGGCATACCTGTTTCCTCCATTTGCTCTCCTTCCATGAGTCATTGCTCATATCCAACAGGAGAGGTGTCAGTTATTCTAATAGCCACTGCGTGGCCTTGCAGGATCTGGTTTGCAGACCTAGTGGAGATGTCATCTCTCCTACTTTGGAGACCTCTGAGGAAGTGCCTCCTGATTCAGGGTCCCTTCCTTCATCGAAATCTTGTTTCTCTGAAGCTGGCTTAATTCTGTCTAAGCTTGTGTTTTCTGAGTCACTCATTGAGACCGAGCCTGTTACTGTTAGAAATATTTACCATAAGATATGGCATAAATATCTTTATTGGTGTGAATCCAAGGGCTACTCTTGGAGTAAAATTAGAATTCCTAGAATTTTATCTTTTCTTCAGGAAGACCTAGAGAAGGGATTGTCAGTCAGTACCCTGAAGGGTCAGATTTCTGCTTTATCAGTTTTACTACATAAACGTTTGGCGGATGTGCCAGATGTGCAATCTTTTTGTCAGGCCTTGGTCAAAATCAGACCTGTCTTTAAGTATGTTGCTCCTCTTTGGAGCCTTAACCTTGTTTTTAAAGTTTTACAGCTGGCTCGGTTTGAGCTGTTGCATGGAAGGTTTTGTTTGTTGTTGCTATCTCTTCTGCTCGAAGAGTCTCAGAACTCTCAGCTCTGCAGTGTGATTCCCCTTATCTTATTTTTCATGCAGATAAGACGGTTCTTCAAACTAAGTTAGGTTTCCTTCCTAAGGTTGTTTCTAATAGAAATGTCAATCAGGAAATTGTTGTTCCCTCTCTGTGTCCAAATCCTTCTTCTTCCAAAGAACGTTTGTTACACAATTTGGATGTTGTACGTGCTCTTAAATTCTACTTGCAGGCGACTAAGGATTTTCACCAGTCATCTGCCCTCTTTGTCTGTTTCTCTGGGAAACGTAAAGGTCAGAAAGCTACTGCTACTACTCTTTCTTTTTGGTTACGAAGTATAAGTCATTTGGCTTATGAGACTGCTGGACAGCAGCCTCCTGAGAGAATTACGGCTCATTCCACACTTCCTCTTCTTGGGCTTTCAAAAACTAAGCTTCTGTGGAATAAATTTGCATGGCTGCAACTTGGTCTTCTCTACTTACTTTTTCCAAATTTTACAAATGTGATACTTTTGCCTCGGCTGATACTTCTTTTGGGAGAAAGGTTCTTCAAATGGTGGTGCCTTCTGTTTAGGACTGCCTGTTTTGTCCCTCCCTACTTATTCGTGTCCTTTAGCTTGGGTATTGGTTCCCAACAGTACTTACTCAAGCCGTGGGCTCACCATATCTTAGGAAAGAAAAACATATTTATGCTTACCTGATAAATGTATTTATTGCCGGATATGGTGAGTCCAGGGCCCCACCTTTTATTTTAAGACAGTTGTTCTTTTGACTATAACCTCAGGCACCTCTAAACCTTGTGTTACTCCTTTTTCTCCATTTCCCTTGGGTCGAATGACTGGGGGTTGTGGGTAAGGGAGTGATACTTAGCAGGTTAACTGTGGTGCACTTTGCCTCCTCCTGCTGGCCAGGAGTGATTTTCCCAACAGTAATTACTGAAGCAGTGGACTCACCATATCCGGAAAAGAAAGAAATTTATCAGGTAAGCATACATTTTTGTTTTTGCTTGTTGACACCAACAACTGTGCTGACAATTTCAAAGCTGCAGTATAGCTTATAGAAAATCTTTTTAAACAATAAGCGGTAGAAGAAACCAACCCTCCAACAGGGGTTCGCAACATAGAGAACTCAGCCCATTTGAATGAGTTTCCTGCCTTAGGGCCAGATTACGAGTGAAGCGTAAATGTTTGCACCCGAACGATAAAGCATCCTGCAGCAGCCTCCTTTTGTTTAATGGGAAATAAGAAAGGTGTGTGTCTAGCATTGTACGCAGTCCCCCATGATCCGCTCCCGGCCTTGAAATCACATGATTTTTTTAAGCAAGTATTTACATCAGAACTTTGTGTTAAACACTTGCCCCAGGCATGGAGGGGTTAAATAACAACCAAACAAAAACAAACAAAGCACTTTTATACATTTTAGACATTCTCTTTCAAATAGAACAGAAACAATTAGCATAATGTCTATTTTATTTAAAAATATCCTATTAGATTTAACACAAAAAAAATAATAATTAATTTCTCTTTATTCCCACTCAGCTACATATATTTTGACAAACTATCATAATTGAATTGAACTTTTATTTAAGGGGCATACTTGGCAAAATTATTAAACTTTGTTAATTTATTAAAAGTCTAAAACGTTTATCACTTTCTTCATTGTGTATATTTTAATTATATGAGCTTTTAATACAATATATTGCTTTGATATACCCTATATATTTATTTTCTTTGGTGCGCAATGGTACATTGCTTTGGAATGACATCACATATAATGATTGAAGAATGCTTTCCATAGTTCAGAAAGATTTAGTATCCCATTGTCACCCATTCAGTAGGTTTTTTATTGTTTTTTTTGGAAGGGGGATCTTCTAAGATTTGTGGATTCATTTTCTCATTATTTGTCAATAGGCCAGACAGCTTGACATGAAATGAAGTATGGGAAAAAAAAAACATTCTTTTGTAGTGAAATATTGTAAACTTTTTTTTTGCACTAGTAGGGATAAAGAAAAGGATGGTTTAAAGCAGTGATATGTGAAGGACATATAGAAGTCCTGTCACCAATGCTGATAGCAAGGCAACTGCTGTATATCATCTTCCCTTCGTTGGCTCGTGGACTCTTTCTTAGCAGAAATCCAAACATATTGAATGACACTTTTATTTTTCATCTTAAATCTTGATAGTTCCAGACCTCCTGTGCATCTCTGATTTGTTTAATTTCTCTATGTTTAATGCAGATGTGCTGCCTACAGTGCCAGGCCAAGGAGACAAAACAGCTACAATGCTCTCTGACGGGGCTATTTATAGCAGCATTGATTTTACTACTAAATCAAACTACAACTGCCCAGGACAAATTGCGCAAACCACACCGTATGCTACAACGCAGATATTACATTCCAATAGCATTCATGAGCTAGCAGTTGACTTGCCTGACCCACAATGGAAATCTTCACTTCAGCAAAAATCAGAACTTACTGGACTTGGTTACTGCCTAACTGACCAAGGAAAAGGAAATAACTGTAAGTACAAATCGTTATGCTTACATTTGTTATGACTGCATGCTTTGCTATAAGACATTTGTGAAGTATAAGCTAAGTATTTCACTCTTCACCTTTACTAATATAAAACATATTGCATGTCATCCATACTGTACTAGTTAAATAGTTTAATTCTTACCCAGCCTAGTATTTACATTTAAGCAGGTTAGTGGACTGATTTATCATCAACACCCCTGCTTAAAATGCTAACTGCATGTGGTGCATGCGCTTGTGCTATGTACTAATCACATAATGCCACTGTGACCTTTGCCCTTTAACCCTTAGCCTTACTTTACATTCCTGACTATCGAATGGCTGAGGGATTGTCTAATAGAATACCACACAACCAATCACAGGATTTCAGCACCACAAGCTCACACAACAGCTCAGAGAGAAGTGGCAGCCTTTCAGGTTGGTTTGCTATATACAAAAAAGCCTATTTGTGCTTGTATTTTGCTTGATGTAGGACAACTGTATGTTGTTAGAATAATATATTTATCAAGCTTTACTAAAAGAGTGCATGAAGCATTATTTTCTAACACTTATGATTACATTGATTGATTTTTTCACGCTGCTTATTTTTTAATTCTCCATAAAATATTTGTGTATGCATTGTAAAATAACTTTGCACTGTACTTTTAATATATTCCTGCATTTTACCTGTGGGAATGTTTTTTTTTTTTACTGCTCTTAGTTAAACTGGAGTGCATCTTGTATAATTCAGACAACAACCCTGCAACATGATATATAGGGGCCACATTATCAAGCTGCAAAACATAAGTTAAGACCGCTGCTCCTTAACTTATCCGTCATCTCTGAGGTGGCGGATAGCAATCATCCTGATCAGATACGATCGGGATGATTGACACCCCCTGTTAGCGGCTGATTGACCGCAAATCTGCAGGGGGTAGCATAGCACAAGCATTTCACTAAAAACGCCTGTACAATATTAAATGCCGACAGCATATACTGTCAGCATTTAGCAATGTCGGCGGACATGATCCGCTACAGCGGATACTGTTTGCCCGATACTTGATAAATCAGCCCTATAGTGATTGTTTGATCAGTGCAGGAATTCATATATATCTGTTCCTAATTGGCTGAATCAGAAGAGATAAGATAAAAAATACTAAAATGCTTTTCAATGGGTATGTCCCTGGACTACAAAATAATGCTTTGCTAGTTATAAATGCTTATAAAACATGTATTACGTACTTGTACAGTACTGCTATTAATTGCTGTATAAGTGCTCCCAGTCCTTAGTTATTAATATCACATACCACATTTTTTTTAATGAATTTTTACAGGAAAAAGTTAAAACCAAATTTCAGCCTTACAACATATCTTGCTAGCATGTAAAATATATTAATTTATAAAGACAGCAATGCAGCTTTTGAGGTCAATGCAATGTTATTTTTAGGCTTTGACACCTTTTAGTAAATTGCTTCAGACACAAAAACCAGATATAAGGAAGCCAGGATATAAACGTATATGTTTATTCAATAGTGTAGTGGCAAAATTGAAAGTGGAAGGATTAAGCACGCAGTGCATGAACCTGAAAAGGGAGCAACTGAGCTAAGCAGATTAACATATTGAAGAAGAAATATAGACAAGCAGGTGGCAGATAAAGATGTGCTTATAAGTGAGAAATGTTACAGATAGAAAAAGAGAACGTTAAGATGGAATTTGAAAATCCCTTCCCCAAGAGTTTGTACAAAGGGACATAAAACCCAAACATTTTAAACAACATTCTAATTTACTTCTATTATGACATTTTCTTTCTTCTCTCAGCATTAGTTGAAAAGCAGGGCATAAGCTCGGGAGCCTGCAAGTGTCTGGTGCACTAAATAGCAGCAGTTTTGCAAGAATGGTATCTATTTGCAAGAGAACTAGATGGCAGCACTTTTTTCTGCCACCTAGGTATCTCTTCAACAGAGAATATCATGGGAGTGAAGCAAATTTGCTAATAAAAAAAAAAACTTTATTAAAATTATTAATATAATTTATTAAAAAAAATGTTCTAAGTATAATAATCTTAAATTCCTTTAAAATATATAATTGAGTATAGTAAAATACATTTATTATTGATTTGGCAACTTCTTTTTTCACTGTGTACATGATTAATGGATGCTGGAGTTCATACTACATAATCAAATATTCAGATTAACTATCTCTGCAACATGCTGCACAGTAATTGACCTGAGTTCATGGCAGAAACTTATTTAAATCTGGTTGTAATTGGCCATAGCAAAAGAAACAAGCTAACAGTCTTCAAGACGTCTTTCAAGGTATATATTCCTGGGTTACTCTGAAATTGCAAAACCTGCAAAATGTTGCAACCAATTAATTGTGAAATGTTAAATGTGCATAACAATGTTATTTTATGTAGTTTGTCTGCAAAGTATTGCTGCAGTTGTGCAAAGCAAATATAAAATACTTTGTTATAATCCATATACTTAGAATTAGATCTAAAAATTAACATTTTCCCAAAGATCTCAATTAAAATGATATCTTCCATGTTGTTTTATTCAGTGGCTTATTTTATAACATATAAAATGAGACCTAAAATTAAAACTTTTATATAAGAAAGATAATTTCTTACTGACGTATATTATAATATATTCAGAATAATACATTAAGTATGTTCAATATATCGTTTCCACGAAAACTAAAGCATATATCCTTAAAATTCTTATTTCTTCTGTTACTCCATGTTGAATATGTAGTTTTCCTTATAGGTGGAAAAGGAGGGAAAAGGAAGAAAAATAAAAACAATTGCAAATCCCAGAAAAACAATGGATCTAACTGGGCAAATGTTCCGCTACCACCACCACCTATTCAACCATTGCCCGGTACTGAGATTGAGCATTACGGGATTGAACAACATGAAGCAGGGTAAGGCTTGTTGATTTATAGTTATGTAGTTTGATAGATGGTGATGCTGGTCCAAAGGGGTCACAAAATCATTGTTTTGTCTCCTTAAGAGGCTGTGGATAAGAGTTTCAAGATAGTGCAGTATGCAAGACACAAGTTTTCCCCAAATGGTAAATACTCACAGGGAGGCAGATTGTACATTTTGGCTGATTTATTGTAATCCAATAAAAAGATCAAATCTCCATTATGATATTGTTTTTATTTCTCTTGAAATATACATGGTAACGTTGAAACGTGTTGATTAAATTAATGTTGATGTTTGATATTTTAAATATTTTATAACGGAGCTATGTTCTTGTGCAGCTCTGCTCCCCTGTTCTCAAGCAACCAGTCGCACAAGAGCAGGGCCTGTCAATCACCCCAAATGAATGAGTTCAGGGTAATTTATTGTCACCCCCTTAGAGGTGGTGGAAAGATTAAGTAACTGGAACCCATAGTTATTACAAAGTTTTTCCTTAATGTTTTGACTTGAATGAAATGTTACATGTTTTTTTCCGCAGTTGATTATTGTACACTTACATAGATATCATTGCTTTCAATGTAATTCAGTCTATGAGATATCTTCACCCTATTCCTTTAAATGTTGATTCTCATATGCTGGCATTAAATTCTCCACTTTAGATATGTCTATGAAATATAACATTTGAAGGAATTAAATATATGATTCAGCGGCTGTTTCTCTAAGACATGTAAAGTTTTGAGTCATCATGACTAAATTTATGATTATTTTTCTAAGGGCACAAAAAAAAAGCAAGATTTATGGTTGTGACCTGCAGCTGAAAAAGGAATCAATTTACCCTTAAATTATTTTGTGTTTGTCATGCCTTAAAGGTGCATTGTACTCAAAAAGTTTTATTATGCACAGAAAAAAACCCAGCATTTAAATATGTTTAAATATTTTACCTAAAAAAAAAATACAAAGTAAAAGCTATTTAAATGTAAACTAAAATGAATGCAGCAATGTGGGCTAATAGGAACAAATCCCACAGACCTACTGGTGGAAAAGGACACACCACTACACACCCATATGGTCTGCTTCCTGCCCGCAGCCCCTCTGTGTCTGGTTTTAAAGGGACACTCAGTCAAAATTAAACTTGTATTATTCAGATAGAGCATGCCATTTTAAAAAACTTTCCAATTTACTTCTATTAACAACATGTGCACAGTCTTTTTAAATTTAAACTTTTTGAGTCACCAGCTCCTACTGAGTATGTGCAAGAATAAGTGTGTATGCATTTGTGAATGGCTGATGGCTGTCACATGGTATGTGTATGCATTTGTGATTGGCTGATGGCTGTCACATGGTACAGGGGAAGTGGAAAAAGACATCACTTTTAAAATTGTCAGAAAAAATCTACTACTGATTTGAAGTTCAGACTAAGTGCAAGATAACAGAGCCCTGCTCAGACACGCCCACAGAATATCTGAAATGCTCACAGACCTCCCGTGCATGGGAATGGACCGCCCACAGCTCCACTCCTTTGTGTGTAACCTTATCCTCCCATGCATAGTTACAAATCGTCACTAGCCCCCCATGTCCCAGATATCATCTAGCAGATGCTGGGAGGTATGCAAACGTAATAGGATAACCCTGAGACAGAGTATGCAGGAGAAGCAGTAGTGCTTTCAAGAAAAAAAACTGTAAAATCCTAGTTTAGGTCAAACAAAGAAAAATTACTGTTTAATAGAATAAAATATAATTTCACATATTACAGCTTTTGCTTTGTAATATGTCAATACCTAAAACTTATAACCCTTGACCCTTTTAAGACTAGGGTAATTTGCACATCAAAGATGATTTTTTTTGGCTTCTGTGTTGTGTAATCTTATAGCTTCTTTGATTGATTCAGGGGGCTGTGGGAGTGGCATACAACTATCTATGAAAAAGATCTTCTGAAGATCTTCTTTCTGAGAAACTCACACGACTTTACACAATCTGAATATGTATAAAGGTCTTTAAGCCCATTTGTAGTATATATGAGGACAGTTTTCTCTGTTCCCAACTCCTTGGGAAGAACCTCTAGCACCTAGGGGGTTAAGTGAAAAGCTTGATTTGTTGGTCACATTTGCGATTGATTAGTGTCTAATGCATGCTTAACAGTCAACATTTTTGTTGCCAAGTGAATTCGTTAAACTGAGCTGTTTTGATGGGAAAAATTACTTTGGCAGATGCATAAGATGCCTTTAGCAATGATCTGATAAAACAATACTGTTGTTTTATTGTTTTTCTTACAAACAATCTATTGATTTACATGTTTGCAAAAAAAAACCTTAAATGTCAAGCACTGGTTTAATGTTTTATGAAAAATATTGATAAATGTGTCCATCTACCAGCACAAGGTGATTAAAAAGTAGAAATAAATTGATAACCTAGTAATTACAGTATAATAAAAATTACTAACAAGTTAAAAGGTTACCACAGTACCATTCAAGTATTGTCAGTCTGCAGAAAGTGCCAAATAAATATAAAAATATATTATATTATTTAAAAACTAAACACTGACAGCTTGTAAACTTTGTATCCTCAGATACATTTTCCAGAAATAAAACCACATTGAGCCACATATACAGTAGCTATGGCAATTGTTCCTATAAGATGAGATCACCACTTGCAGTTTGCACAAACTCGCAGTAATTTACGCTCTCCATATTTTCAATGGGAGGCATTGAGCGGCAATGTCCGCTCGTATTGCAATAACAATCCCATTCAAGGCTCAAACTTTTTACCCCTTATCACTTGTGCGCAACAGTTAGTACTCCACTTGTAATCCAGCCAGAAATGTGCTAATACATTAGAACATTTCATTTTATAAGGCACTAACAACCCCTGTTTGTTAAGCTCTGTTGTTCAATTGCTGCTGCTGACTGTATCACATGGCGTGTCTGTTTAGCTCCAGAAGTTTCTCTGTGGCTCCAAAGCAGTACTTTAAACACCTAGACTTGTTCCTAATGTCCCTTTAAGCAAAGTTACTTAAGAGAATTGAAGAATCAAATTAAATCATATATTAACTCAGCATACATTTCTGATTAAGTAAAAGAAAAACACAAACATATAACAAATAGAATGCTGCATGTTTGCACCAGTCATTTGAGATTCAATTGTAAACCAAATATTTTTTTACAAAGTTTACATTTTAATTAACTGTATGTTTTATGGAGACTCTACTTTTATAGGTGCCTAAGAAAATTCAAATATATATATTAAAAAGGATAAGTAGACCACCAGTGCCCTTCATTTTACGTATTAGCTAACAATTCAAGGGTAGCAAAATAAACCTGAGTTATTTTTTAAAAAATATTTTTATTATAGATTATATCTTATAACGGTACATTTTATTTTAAGCTATGATAGTGATGGATGGTGCCCTCCACTGCCTGTGCAAACCTATTTACACCAGGGCTCAGATGATGAACTTGAGGAAGATGATGACAGAGTCCCAACGCCACCTGTTCGTGGGGTGGCTTCATCTCCTGCAATCTCCTTTGGTCAACAGTCTACTGCAACACTGACACCATCTCCACGAGAAGAAATGCAACCAATGCTTCAAGCCCATCTGGATGAACTATCAAGAGCTTACCAATTTGACATTGCTAAGCAATCTTGGTAAGTTTGTACTGGTACCGCTATGCTTTCTGTCTTTCTGTCTGCCTGTCTGTCTCTCTCTTTCTTTATCTCTCTATCTCTCTCTCTCTGGATAGAAAGAAAGAAAGGCAGACAGACAGACAGATAGATAGATAGATAGATAGATAGAACTTGACTTTTAAACAAGAAAACAAATCTTAAGTATGCAACAATATTTCTTTCTTTTTTCTTCCTTTCTTTACTTCTTTCTTTTTTTCTTTCATTGTCAAGTGCCATGTAATATTGACAGTTCCATTTGTTTCTAAACATTGATATGTTTTCTCTTCTAGGCATTTACAGAGCAATAACCAGCCTCCTTTGGCCCCAGTTCCACCACTGGGATATGTTTCTGGAGCTTTTATTTCAGACTTAGAGAAAGATGTTCAAGATCAGGATGAGGATGAAATTGAAGATGAATCTTTAGAAATTACAAGGCCCCTTCGAGGTTTAGAACACACTCCAGGCTCTAGTATGGACAATTTAGACAGCTCCGTGACAGGTAATTCTTCATAATTTATTGTGCAACACACATTTGTTAAAATTGTATTTTTTAACAATACATAAATACTATTTAATCCATATTCAAACTAAAGATGATATTTAAAGTATATTGATTTTGTGCAAGATATAATAAATTTGGTTATAATTTTTTTTGTCATTTGTCTAAGTAAAACAATCTAAAGGGAAGTCAGGATCATCAGTTTGTCAAACAATCATATTTAAAAAGTATTTTCTTTATTGTATACTGTTATAAATATCAATTAACAATAAATATTCAAAATCCTCAATAATGTTAATGTTTTAAAGGGATATGAAACAGTGTTCCTTTGGTAAAAAAATGTTAAATCAAAGTAAACATAAAAAGATATTGGGTCAGATTACAAGTTTAGCACTATATATCACTGTCATGAAAGCGATATTAGCGCTCCGCTGTGCGCTGGTATTACAAGTTTTCAGCAATGCAAATGCGACCTCGCGTTCATATTACTGGGAAGCATTGTGCTCATGAGAGCTCGCTTCCATAGGCTTCTATGGGAGCCTCTTTCTGATGTTGTCACAGATGGCATCAGAACATTGAGCAGCGAAGGGGGTAAGTAGTTCGGCGATAGCAACAAAGTTAAATATATATATGTATATGCTGATATTCATATATATGTATGTGTTAATATGTGTATATACACATATTAACACATAAATATAAATATATATATATATATATATATATATATAAGCATATACATATATATTTACACACAGTTCCCATTAACCGCAATGTAAAGGCACTTTTCAGTGCCGTTTTTTTTTCTAGCATCTCACTTCCACCAACTAGTGTATTTTGGTGGCATTTGGGGCACAGCTATAAAATTAACCATCCTAACCAGTTTATAACAGATTGACAGTGCTAGTTCATGTGTGCCATGTAGATACCATTGTACTCACTTCTGTGGATTTTCCTATGAGTCAGCACTAATTGGTTGAAATAAGGGGGGTGTCTTGCAGAAACTTAGATACAAGGTAATCACAGAGGTAAAAAGTATTTTAAAAAGTATTTTAATATAACCATGTTGCTTATGCAAAAAAATGGGGAAGGGATTTTTGAAAAATAAAAAAGAATTTATGCCTATATTTCCTGCCACCTTTTCACTGCCAAAAGTGGTCACATTAAAATATTTTTTTTTTCACAAACTTTGGGGGTTTTACTGAAATTATTTACATGCCGCATATGCAGCCATAACACAAATGTTTGTTAAAGTTTCTGTTGTTCAGAAATAGTAGACATACATTGCTTTACCATTGCTTTTTGGTAATTAGAAGGCCACTAATTGCAGCTGTGCACCACACTTTTGAAATTACTGGCAGTGAAGGGGTTAATTAGGTAGCTTGTAAGGTTAAGTTTACTCTAGTGTAGAGAATACCCTCCCACCTGACACCTCCCACCCCTGACCCTCCTAATCAAGTTTCTTCTCTACCTCACACCTCACTGGTCACCATCATCTTAGGTTCTGGCAGACAGTCTGCCAATGTGACTTTTTTTATTTTTTTATTAAATTAATTGTTATTGCAGTGTAGGATTCCCCTAATTACCCTCCCACCTCCCCGATTCCTTCCAAACAGCTCTCTAACCCTCCCCCTCTAACTAGTGTCTGCCATCTTAGGCACTGGCAGCTGTCTGCCACTACCCAGTTTATATACATTTCTATCAGTTTTTTAGTTGTTGTTTTTTTAACCAAAAACATATATCTGTAGTGTAGCAGCCCCCTCACCCCAACTTCCCTCCTCCAAGCCATCATTTTCTAGGGCCCCTCTCTCCCCTCTAATAAAATATTTTTGATCCCTCTTACTTTTTGTAGAAACATTTTTCTGCAGTGTAGTGGTCCCACCTGTTTGTGCCCCCCTCTCCTCCGCCCACCCCACCTCCATCAATGGGCTGCCCACTCGCTTCCCTCTTGATGCTCTCACACCACCAATGATTGGCACCCACGCTACCCGATGCAGAGAGTGAAACAAAGTGTCTCTCTCTGCATCAGTTTCTCTGCACTGCCCCACTTGTGGGGCATGCAGAAATAGCACAATATCGCCATTTTTAGCAAGATTGTGGCAGAAAGAGGACCAGGACAGCAGGGAATGGTGCTGGTCATTAAGGGGTTAAGTATTGCACCCTGCTTATTGTTTTTTATTACAACAATGAAACAGACTGTTCTGTTTTATACTCCTTTAAGAAGCAGATCCTGTTCCTTATCCTCTCTGGCACCTCAGAGGTGGTGAAGATAAATGACTCCCAACCTTTTCAGGGTTAGTGCAAACAAAGCTTTTCAGTTTTGATAAAAAATAAAATAGAAAACTAGACTAAAGACTAAACATGCTATAGATTTTTGTATATTTTCTTAGATAACGTACATGATTGTTGCTATTTTTATAGAAATCAATTTTTTTATAGAAATCTAATGGCAATTCTCTTTAAAAAAAAAAAAAAAAAAACGTGAAAAAAAACCTAGCAAACATTTTAAAAGAAAAAAGGTGGGTTGCTTAATTTGCAGAGCTTTTAGTCTCTCAATTTAGTAACATTGTATTGTATGTGGCAAACCTATAATGAAGTATAAGAACAGATCAAGTTTTAAGAATAATGAGCATGTTAGTGGCATTCAACAGCATGTAACTTACTGTAATACAACATATATCCATATAATAATATACATGTGAAGAAATACTAAAAAGGGGATTGGATTTTTTTATATTATTATAATTAAAATGATAATTTCTGATAAAGGGTTAGATTACAAGTAGAATGCAAACACTGCTAGAACAAAATCCATACTGTTTCCATGTTTGTGCTTAAATTATAAGTGGTCGGTTATTTATATTTATTTATTTTTCAGCCCAGTGATAATTTTGTGAGCGCTACTCATTGCTCTAGAGCAAACAAATTGTTGCTCACACAATAACTAGCTAAGGCAGAAACAAAAATTGATCAACTACATAAACTTTTCCTTAACATCGGCCCTTTACACTATTAACCCCTAAACTGCCACAACCGCCAATGTAAACAACACCCATACAATATTAACCACTTTGTAAAACAACCCCCCTATAACTATTAACCCTTAAACCACCACAATATCCTGCACTGTTAAATCCCCAAACTGCCAAAACCCCAATAAAGAATATAAAACCTACAAAATTAACCTCTAAACCACCACAACCACAATGCAAACAAACCATCTACTCTATTATTCCTTAAACTGCAACAACCCACAATGCAAACAACCCCCTACCCTATTAAACCCAAAACACCTAATCTAAGACCCTCTAAGTTACATTTAAAAAGGTCTTTAAAAACAAGCTTACTACAAATAAATAAAACATTAGTGAAAAACATCACCAAAAAATAAAATATTACAAAATTCTCCATAAGTAAAACCCTATCCTAAAAAAGTAAGGCCACCTCTAAAAAAACATATCATAACAACTAAAGACCACTTAAAAACTAAAATTTGCCTAAAAAAATCTAATACTAACTATTAAAGGGACAGTCTACACCAGAATTTTTATTGTTTTAAAAGATAGCTAATCCCCTTATTACCCATTACCCAGTTTTGCATAACCAACAAAGGTATAATAATATACTTTTAACCTCTGTGATTATCTTTTATCTAAGCCTCTACAAACTGCCCCTTTATTTCAGTTCTTTTGACAGACTTGCAGTTTAGCCAATCACTGCCTGCTCCCAGATAACTTCACGTGCACAAGCACAGTGTTATCTATATGAAATACGTGAACTAACACCCTCTAGTGGTGAAAAACTGTTCAAATGCATTCTGAAAAGAGGTGGCCTTCAAGGTCTAAGAAATTAGCATATGAACCTCCTAGGTTAAGCTTTCAACTAAGAATACCAAGAGAACAAAGCAAAATTGGTGATAAAAGTAAATTGGAAAATTGTTTAAAAGTACATACTCTATCTGAATCATGAAAGTTTATTTTGGCCTAGACTGTCCCTTCAACTAAAATATCACTAAAAAACAAAAAGCACCCTCTCATATAAAATGTGTGGCCACCAATTAACAAATAGCACCCAGGTGGTGAGTCTTCCTAGCAATGCTTTTAAACAAATGATACCTAAATAATGAAGCAAATTAGATAATAGAAGTAAATAGGAAAGTTGTTTAAAACTGTAAGCTCTGTCTGAATCATGAAAGAAACAAACGTGTTTCTTGTCCCTTTAAGGAATGATTTGTTTAGTTTAATTCCATTTTAAGTATGCAGGAGGTACCCCAACTTTTCTATAGTAAATACTGCAGTATTCATATTTTAATTATACACGGTAGTTTCAACAGGCAAAGGCTACTATTTCAAATAAAAAAATAAAGGTAAAATAGCTAATTGCAAACATTTATTTCATTTAATTTTATTGATTGTTCAGGGTTATTTCTATTAGGATTATGCCATTTTATTCCTTTAGATTGAAGGAAATAATGATTGGACCGTACAGCAATGATATATGAAAATATTTTATGAAAGCAATATGGTGATGCCAGTTTAAACAGTATGGCATTAAAGAGTAGGTATAAAATATTGGTACACAAATATATACACACACACACACATACACACACACAAAGAGTGTGTATGTATATATATATATATATATATATATATATATATATATATATATATATATATACAGGGAGTGCAGAATTATTAGGCAAGTTGTATTTTTGAGGATTAATTTTATTATTCAACAACAACCATGTTCTCAATGAACCCAAAAAACTCATTAATATCAAAGATGAATATTTTTGGAAGTAGTTTTTAGTTTGTTTTTAGTTTTAGCTATTTTAGGGGGATACCTGTGTGTGCAGGTGACTATTACTGTGCATAATTATTAATATTATAACGAAAAACAAATATATACCCATTTCAATTATTTATTTTTACCAGTGAAACCAATATAACATCTCAACATTCACAAATATACATTTCTGACATTCAAAAACAAAACAAAAACAAATCAGTGACCAATATAGCCACCTTTCTTTGCAAGGACACTCAAAAGCCTGCCATCCATGGATTCTGTCAGTGTTTTGATCTGTTCACCATCAACATTGCGTGCAGCAGCAACCACAGCCTCCCAGACACTGTTCAGAGAGGTGTACTGTTTTCCCTCCTTGTAAATCTCACATTTGATGATGGACCACAGGTTCTCAATGGGGTTCAGATCAGGTGAACAAGGAGGCCATGTCATTAGATTTTCTTCTTTTATACCCTTTCTTGCCAGCCACGCTGTGGAGTACTTGGACGCGTGTGATGGAGCATTGTCCTGCACGAAAATCATGTTTTTCTTGAAGGATGCAGACTTCTTCCTGTACCACTGCTTGAAGAAAGTGTCTTCCAGAAACTGGCAGTAGGACTGGGAGTTGAGCTTGACTCCATCCTCCACCCGAAAAGGCCCCACAAGCTCATCTTTGATGATACCAGCCCAAACCAGTACTCCACCTCCACCTTGCTGGCGTCTGAGTCGGACTGGAGCTCTCTGCCCTTTACCAATCCAGCCACGGGCCCATCCATCTGGCCCATCAAGACTCACTCTCATTTCATCAGTCCATAAAACCTTAGAAAAATCAGTCTTGAGATATTTCTTGGCCCAGTCTTGACGTTTCAGCTTGTGTGTCTTGTTCAGTGGTGGTCGTCTTTCAGCCTTTCTTATCTTGGCCATGTCTCTGAGTATTGCACACCTTGTGCTTTTGGGCACTCCAGTGATGTTTCAGCTCTGAAATATGGCCAAACTGGTGGCAAGTGGCATCTTGGCAGCTGCACGCTTGACTTTTCTCAGTTCATGGGCAGTTATTTTGCACCTTGGTTTTTCCACACGCTTCTTGCGACCCTGTTGACTATTTTGAATGAAACGCTTGATTGTTCGATGATCACGCTTCAGAAGCTTTGCAATTTTAAGAGTGCTGCATCCCTCTGCAAGATATCTCACTATTTTTTACTTTTCTGAGCCTGTCAAGTCCTTCTTTTGACCCATTTTGCCAAAGGAAAGGAAGTTGCCTAATAATTATGCACACCTGATATAGGGTGTTGATGCCATTAGACCACACCCCTTCTCATTACAGAGATGCACATCACCTAATATGCTTAATTGGTAGTAGGCTTTCGAGCCTATACAGCTTGGAGTAAGACAACATGCATAAATAGGAAGATGTGGTCAAAATACTCATTTGCCTAATAATTCTGCACTCCCTGTATATATATATATATATATATATATATATACACAGTATATTAATAATATGTCCCTTTAAGTGTAAAGTTTTACTACAATAACTTTTCATCATTTAGTTATTTAATTTCTGAGTACTTGAAAATATATGTTATAGCTAAAAAGAATATATATTTTTGAAAGAATATACATGAGCATTATATTATCTTCTGTCTCTCTTGCGTATTCAGCAGGACTTTTATAACTCACTCTTTCTAAGTTCCTTTGGAAAAAAGATATTGCAGACAGCGCCCCATTTGAATTATGGATATATTCGACATACACATGCAAATTGGATATTTTTGAAAAACAACTACTACTTATAGAGTAACATGAAAAATGCCTAGTATTAACGTCATTAGATACATTTAACAACCATTAATCTTTCACAAGGAACATGTAATAACCAGGTACCTAATTTCTGGTTTTCCTTGTGTGTTGCATATAAAGAATGTGTTTTCTTATCTCCACACCACAGGACAGAAAAAACATAGTAGCTGCCAAGGAAGAAAGATGTAACAGAAATGAAGCGACATCATCTATTAATTTAAATTCAGTTTTCTATTAAATTAGACATATTCATATATGTACAGTATCTGTCACTATAAAGCTAATCATGAAGTTAATTTTTTTAAAATAGCTGCATTTTTTAAGATTGCACTGTTGCAGTTAAGTTAATCATAGTTATATAATGACAGTATCAAAGTAATGGCCTACATTACAAGTAATACCAATTGAAAATATTTTAATTTAACTTAATGATATCATCTTAACATTAATATTATATTATGTATTCCAATATGGTCACAATTCAAATAATAGATTACATGCAGACTATGTTAAACATCAGCAATATTTCTCATCACGTGTAAATCCCCTATGCATTTGTTTGAGAAATATTGAATGATTAGTTAACCTTTTTGCTGTTAGTATTAAAGAGTCATGAAACCCATGTGATTCAGATAGAGCATGTGATTTTAAGTAACTTTCAAAATTACTTTTATTATCTAATTGGCATTATTCTCTTGATATCCTTTGTAAATGGAGCAGCTATGCACTACTGGAAAATAGTTAAACACATCTGGTGCTCCAATTCAAAGAGGCATACTTTTTCAAATAAGGATGTCAAGAGAATGAAGAAAATTAGATAATAGAAGTAAAGTGGAAAGTTGTTTAATATCACATGCTCTGTCAGACCCATGAAAGAAAATATTTGGGTTTCATACCCCTTTAATTTCTGGGGATAAAAATATAAATGCTGGTGTTGTATTGATGCCTTCATGAAATCATATACTGCCAGATTACTGTAAACAAGAAAACAAGACCACAACAGAAAATCCTAACCACAGTTACCCTTCATATTAAAGGTACAGTAGTTATCTGTAATTACAAGATATTTCTTTGTATTGAATAACATTTCAGCAGTCTAAAGATTTTTAAAACAAATTATCATACTTTTTTCCACTGCCATTGTTTTTAAATCTCCCAGCTCCACCCACTGTTTGCTTTATTTGGAGGAGTCAGTTTGGGCTTGCATAAGTCAAAGCTAGCCACAGTTTTAATGTTAGTATAAAGTACATTGTTTTCCAGTTGTTTTCAGCTAAAACCAATAAAGGAAAGATTTGTAGCATGTTTAACCTTGAGAAGTCAGTAGGGTTCATTTGTAAGTTCTAAAAATTAGAAATACCACAATTTTCAGAGCTAAATCAAATGAAATGGTGGAAAAAAAATAATGAAAATCGTCCAAGCAAGTCCCACCTAGTATATGTTTCATTCCAAATTCTGATTCCAGTGATGATTGGATTTTTTGTTTTTTTTAATCTGAATTGAAAAATGAAGCTTTTCCGCCCTAATGGACACCCTTTTTATTAATCTTAAGTCTTTGCCACCGAGAGGCCTGACAGTAAATGTTTTTGGCTCTTAATGACTGTATAGGAAATTTTATTAAATTTGGTTTTCTAAAACTTTCTGATTAGTTAAGTAATTTATTAGGGCTAAAGGGATTTGTTCAATGTTAGCACTGATTAATCTCCTCTTCTAATTGGTTGAGAAAATTGTCCTTACCAATATTTGATTTTTGAAATTGCAAATCTTTAATAGAATATAGAAAAAATAAATAAAGAACAAGGTTAATTCATAACACGTAGCTTGAAATGGCCCATATAATATGACAATAAATTTAGAATTTGCATAATGCTTCTAACATTTTTAAGTCCTGTGGATGTCAAAGGTTTAATTGATGAACCCAATGAACATAAGAATAATTGTTTTATTCTTCAGATAGTTAGGCAAATTGCATTAAATAAAGAAAATGTGGTTTCTGAATAAAGTACATGCCTTGAATGGGAAGAACAGCTAGTTTCTGTGTCTCATAAAAATGGTAATACAACAATTAGCACAGTCATATTCTAAAACACAGACTTTTGCTTAATGGATCTAGTTACACACATTCATCAGCAAAAGATAGACTTAGCATAAAATGACATGTAAATGAATTGATGACTGACCGTAAATTAATTTTAGTACAGAAGATGTAATAGAGAGACACAGCTAGATGCCACTTTATCTCAGTATTTTATTGCTCAGCAACTACTTAATGCTCTATATGCAGCTGAACATACTAACAAACCTTATACAGATTAAATATACAATTATATGCACTTATTTGTTGTCATTTAAAAAGCTATATTCTATATACTCTAAACCTCCCATCATCTTATTTTTTACCAGCTTTTGGGTCCACAATAGAAACTGCAGACCAGATCCATGCCCTTACCACCTTAGCTTACCAGTTATTAGGGCCATTATCTCACCTCTATCTCATTCATTGAGGGTGGTTGACGGGCTCTGCATTTATGTAAATAATTGCATGAAAACAGATAGCAGCACTGCACAAGGATTTCCTTATTCAATGATAAATACTGACAGCAGATGAACAGTGTTACATTAAAATGGGTGCACAGGTTCCCTAGATGGGAACCTTGTGCGTCGGTCAGTTGAAAAATAGGGGCCTATATCTTAACCCCTTTGCAACATAGAGGAACATAATACTCATATTTGGATGGAGGAGAATTTAGAGGATCACTGTAGAAGCTGCAATAACATAACACATTAGAAACTAGGCTCATTTAAAATATGGAATGGTACTGAAAGTGTGCCTCTCTCTCAGCCAAAAATAAATATGGGAGCATCCCTTTTTTATTAAAAGAGAATCATCTTCTTTAAATAAGGTTCCACATGACCTTCTATACCAGAGGTGGTTCTGGGAGGTATACACCTCAATCATTATTTTTGTGCCCCCAAACCTCTAAGGTGCCAGTTTAATTTTAAATGTACCACTTTTTCTTACATGTTTACGGTTTATGTAGAAAAAAAAAAAAAAGAGGCAAAGGAGCAAGAGGCAGGATTTAAAACAAAACAAATAAAATTAGGACTTGGTGTAAGAAAATGAGGTCCACCACCTGTACTCAAAGCAGACTTTATATTTAGCTTTATGTCAAGTTTTTGCACCTCTGAATTATGGATGATATGAATATAACATTTTCTGAAACGGTTAGACACATTGGGGCTGATTTATCAAAGTCTGGTGGACATTATACACTGTAGCCTATCATGTCCACCAGACATCACTAAATGCCAACAGCATACACTGTTGGCATTTAACTTTGCACATTGCAATGCCGCCATCTGCAGATTTGCAGCCAATCGGCCACTAGTAGAGGGTGTCAATCAACCTGATGGTACACGATTGGGCGGATTGATGTCCGCAGTCACAGAGGCAGCGGACCAGTTAAGGATCACCGGTCTTACGACTGCTGATTTATAACTGCTGTTTCCGGCGATCCTGAAGGCTCGTGCGGAAACAGGAGCATCAGGGGCCATTCGTCCCTTGATAAATCGTCCCCCAAGTTCTAAATATAGTGGGTACTGTTCTCTTTCTGACAAATAAATCCATAAACCATCTAAATGTTATATGGCCAATGAAAAAAATATATAAAGAACTAATTTAATTGTCACCACACTGAAGCCCCGATCGCTATGTCGAATGAGCCTGTTAAAATATTCCAAGCTCCCGACATAGCGGCATCACTAAGAGGCATTTACTATACATGCCATTGTTAGGTGATGCTAGCTATAGATAAGACCCAGCATCGCCACTTATATTGGCATTGTATAGTAAAGGATCCTTTGAAATATAACTGTTGTGCCTGACCACTAATCCTAATACCCCTAAACTGAAGTACCCCATGATCGCAAACTAACACTACATTTATAAATATCTAAACTGCCACATAACCACTGCGAATATCTATCCTATTAACCCTTAAACTGCTACATACCCATCGCAAGTACTAAACTATTAACCCCTATACTGCTACATACTCACTGCAAGTGCTAAACTATTAACCCCTATAATGCCACACACCACCGCAAATAATAAGCTATTAACCCCTATACCACCACATACCCACATTTACTAAACTATTAACCCCTATATGCCACATACCCACCGCAAGTACTAAACTATTAACCGCTATACCATCACATACCCCAAATGCAAACTAACATAACACCTAACCCCCTTTAAACTAAAAACCCTTAATTTGCAATTAAAAAATAAATATCTAAGTTACAAAAAAAGATTAAACCTATTTTGTTTTGTTTTAATGAATATTACATGTTTGTTTGTTCTTAGATCTATTTACAAACCTATTGACTTTCCAATATATTTACAATATGGTATACAACATAATTCAGCATTGTGAGCCAAATCATAGTCATAAATACTGTTCCTTCTTCATTAAATGTGTCTTTTGAAATGCTCGTCAGCACTTGTTTATTTTTTTATTATTGTGAATAATAAATGTATTCCTTTTTTAGCTAATAATTGCTAGATGGACCATCTTTATAATCTAGTTTGTGTTGTTGGCAAATGCTGGTAGATCGGTGTTATTTACTTTTCCATTTATTTACATTTGTTCAAAGCATTCACAAACTGAAAAGTCCAAAATAAGATTATATTTCTTTAAAATGCATAAAACAGCAGATTTGTTTTTCTGATGCAACTTTTCTTGTAATTAAAAGTTGTGATTTCTTGTTTCTAAATTAGTGGCTAATGCATATTAAACATATGGCATGAATATCTCACTTTCAGATTCAGACCAAGTGTTTATGTTAAGGCTGAAAATATGAAGAACAGTAACAGCTTGAGTAATATGTTAGCAAATGCAATTTGCTGTCTGGTTTATAATGGTATTAAAAGTTTTCTAACTAGTTTTACATTTTTACAAAAAATATAACACATTTATTGGTATACATATGTGTATATTTCATTTTGATTTTTACTATCTCATTGCAATAAAGTTTTTTTTTATTTGAATGTCAACATGAAAATGCTTTAGTTCAAAATAGCAGGTGCTTAATGTCCTGGTGCCATAATAATGCCTCTCATTTAATTGGTAATTCAAATGTCACAGAGATTGGATAATGAATGTGCTTTAACAACATTTTCTTGCATTAAAGAGCTTAAACTCTGTCTTGGAAAATGAAATTCAAAATTTGCTAGTAAGAATGTTGAGATGGTCCAAACTTTGAATCTTCAGCTCCATTATGGAACCTTGAAATTTAGCATTTTCTCTTATGGTAAAAACAAAAAAACAAAACATATAACAGTAAAATTTGATTCACTTCAAACCAACTTATAGAGGTTGTTAATTCCTGAAACTTGGCTGGAACAACAGTTTATAGATAGTTCATAGCCCTTAAAAAATTGCTTTTCTGCTATTCCCCATTTCCCATAAAAAAATACACACTACATGACCAAAAGTATGTGGGCACCCCTACTAATTAGTAAGTTTGATTGTTTCAGCAACACTCTTTGCTAACAGGAGCATAAAATCACAAAAATAGTCATGAAATCTCCATAGATAAACATTGGTAGCACAATCGGTCATAATGAAGAGCTCAGTGACTTTAAAATGACACTATCACATGATGCCATCCAGCCACCAAGTGCTAGACCAAGCAAACTTTCAAAGAGGGCCATAGGGTGTTGAAACATGTAACGTGTAAATATTGCTGGAAGCAACTACGGCACAAGAACTGTGCTTTGGGTGCATCATGAAATTAGTTTCCATGGCCAAAAACTTGTACACAAGCTTCACATCAACATGCACAATGCCAAACATTTTCTAGAGTGGTGTAAAGCATGCCACTGCTGGACTCTGGAACACTAGAAACTTATACTCTGGAGTGATGAATCACGCTTTAATATCTGGTATTCTCATGGAAGAATCTGGGTGCAGCAGATGCCAGGAGATTGCTACATACCGGAATGTATAGTGCCTACTGTAAGTTTGGTGGAGGTTTAATGGTCTGGGACTGTTAACAGTAAATTGGGATAGGCCCTTTAGTTCCAGTGAGGGTCATAGTACTGGTACAGGAAACAAATGCATTTTAGATAATTGAGTGTTTCCATCTTTGTAGCAACAGTTTAAGAGAGTCGCTTTCCTGTTCCTTCATGACTGTGCCCCTGTGCACAAAGAATGGGAACATATTTTCACAGACATACTCTAAAACATTGTGGAAAGGCTTCCTGGAAGAGTTTCAGCTGTTATAGATGCAAAGGTGGGACAACTCTATAATAAGTCCCAGATGGTCAGGTGTCCACATACTTTTGGCTATATAGGGGATATATTAGTACAGGAAAGAGACAGTTGCATAGGAAAACACACTTTGTGTTGCAGATGGAGAGAGGCAGAGGATTTGTGTTTCATGAGGAAATGAAATGCCAGAAATGACTCTGGCTGTTAAACAAAGCCCTGTTCTAAAGAATAACATAATATTGAAATCATTTACCTTCACTTTACAAGCTGTATGTACAGTTTTTGAATTCTCAATTCTATCAACAACTGTAATTAAATATCATTTCTGAAAAGGTCTTTGATGGGTGTGACAGATTCTCACCTTTGTGTTTAAAAGCTATATTTGAAAATTCTTTAACAAGCTACGGGTCATCAAACATGACTTTTTAATTTCTGGACAATAAAAAATGTTTGCAACTCATTAGACCCCCTACCTTTATTTTTAGGTTCAATGGTAAATGGATGGGGTTCTGCATCTGATGAGGATCGTAACTTTTCTAGTCATAGATCTAGTGTAGATAGCTCATCCGATGACTCCATATTTACAAGCGGCAGCTTTTCACAATCACTGATTGCAGCTGCAGATAAAGCTGGGTTTAGGCTAAATGGAACTAGCCTATCAAGAACAGGTTTGTCAATTTATAATTGGTGCATAAAGCATGGGGGACGGCTCTCTTCTCCTTGAGCTTTCTTTCCATAATCTCGTGTCATGCTGCTACCTTTGTATAATATGCATGGCAATTGGTGGATGGGCCCTCTCATGAATAAAAAATGGCTTTTCTCATGCTGCAAATGAGCATAATCTTCTGAATTCTCATTCTCTAAAATCATTCTCTTGACGCTTTTATTACTATCACTACAGCATTGCCTTTTTGTAACTAATAAGCAATTCTTTACTTGAAACTTATTTTTTTAATCAAAATAAAATATTTTACAATGTTAAGCTCATTGCTTAATGCTTATCATGCATAATATATATTTATGTTTCTCTATATTTAATTGGTTTGGACATTATTTTTATTTAAACCATGCAATTCCTTTTGTATTATCCAGTAGATTGTTAACATATTAGTATTGCTGTATTGGACTGATTTTAATATTTTCACAATAGTTTAACTAACCAGTCCCGTACAGGACGACATCTGGTTAATGAGTATAGCAAACTAAATTAAAATGTAAAGTTGTTATGCTGGTAAAATTAAAATAATAATAATAATGAAAAAGTATAAAACAAGAGATACAACACATTATATACCAGAAACTGAAAATATATGTTCCGGTGTAAATGAAAGAAATCAACAAAATCTATTTTAGCAAAATCACATTTTTGTTTACCGGGTAAATAATTATGGTATATAATAAACAAAAATAAACAAAAATGCATAATAAAAATGTTTTTGCAAATTCGAATTTTAAAAATGATCAGATTGTTTTGATAGATTGCAGTACCAATTCAAAAATAGGTAGCTTTGTAACACTTATTTGTATGTATATTTTTTTTCTTTAGGAAAAATGCACTCTTTTTCTCAGAAGCCCAGACCTGCCAGTCCATTTTCTACTGACAGTAATACAAGTTCAGCCATGAATAATAGCCAAAGACCACGGCCAACAAAGAAACACAAGGGTGGCCGACTGGACCAGCCACCTGTACTTCGCAGAGATGGAAATGCAGATGGTATGATCTGTTACTATTATTATTTTTGTAATATGGGTAACTAAGTATATAAACTCTTCAATAATATCTATTACAAGCCTAGCTACCCTTAATAATGTATTTATAATGTATTTACTGTTTACAGTAAATATGGACATGTAGCTATGCAACAAAAAGATATATACACATTATTTGTTTAATACTATAGTTACCTATAGTCAACTATAGTTTTATTTTAATCTGGAATGAATTAAATCATGCCAATAATAGTTGGTATTTTTAATACTGGATTGTCAGAACTCATCAAACTTGGATTTTATTATATATTTTATTTAAATTTGTATTCAGCTAATGTACTGGGTTTGCCTGACCTGTCCATACCAAACCAGATTGACAAAATAAGAGATTGAGCACACAATGATAATGTAATCTACATAATTGTCTTTAATGACCCCTAAAGAATGTTAATTCCAGATACTTGTCAGGTACAACAGTTTATAGTCCTTTTATTTGGCATTATTTGCTCTGAACCTGCAGTTCCCCCAGTGGTACTTTAACTATGTGTTTAACCCCTCTATGGAAGCTATACACATATAGTGCTAAAATGACATTCTCTAACAAATAAGAGTATAATTTATTTTATACTATAATGGCCCTTTAAACTCTGGCATTAATGTAAGTTTCTAGTTGATGATGTTTGTGTTTAAAGTGAAGGTAAACTTTGATGAATGAAAACCCGTTTTTTAAAAATACTATTAAAAACAGGGGCACTTTCATTCATCAGAGTTTAGAAAGCAGCCGTTTTGTTTAAAAACATACCTTTCTTCTCTTCACAGCCGGATCAGCTTCTCCCGCCCGGAGATCCTCTCTTCACACGTCAGCAATGACTAATCCGGCTTCCTCCAATCACGGCTTTCCCCCCAAAGGTAACATTGCCTGAGGCCATGCCGTGATTGGAGGAAGCCGGATTAGTCATTGCTGACGTGTGAAGAGAGGATCTCCGTGCAGGGGAAGCTGCTCTGGCTGTGAAGGGAAGAAAGGTAAGTTTTCAAACAAAACGTCTGCTTTCTAAACTTTGATGAATGAAAGTGCCGCTGTTTTTAATAGTATTTTTAAAAAACGGGCTTTCATTCATCAAAGTTTACCTTTACTTTAATGTGCACGTGTAGTGTGTTTGTGTGGTGGGTTCAGTGTGTATAACATGTTCATAAACACATAATTCTCAAGAACAGTGAATTTTCTTCTGATACATGTAAACACATAGATTACAAATTGTTAAATGGACATAAAATTCATTTCTTTCTTGATTCAGATAGGGGATGCAATTTTTAAATATTTATTTAAATCCAGCAGAGTGTACAGTCAAAATAAATTCAACCTCTTTGTGCCACGCAGGGCCAGGTAAACCACATTTCGGAGAACCTCAAAAAACAATTTAAAACAATAACTTCATTTTATCTTAATAAATTGGTCCCCACAACGTAAAGTTTGTACACTAAACTGGAGTCTTTTCTATTTTATTTATACTGGTTAAAGAAACGAAAAAAAAGAACAAATTAAAACAAAACAAAACAAGCAGTCAACCAAACAAACAAAAGGAGAAGGAGAGAGAAGAAAAAAAAAAAAAAGGGGGGGGGGAGGAAAGAAGGGGGAGGGAGGAGGGGGAGGAGGAAGGGGAAGTGGAAGAGGGAAGGGGTAAAAAAAAGAAGAGGAATATAGGGATGTGAGAGAAACCCCCCCCCGCGCCAGAACACCTTCAGATCTCTACCAAGCACCCAGAAGGACCAGTTCCGAGTTCCTAAAGGGGAATATAAGGTCATGCATTTCTGTGTCTTGTAGTGACTTGAAGGCAGACCATTTACTAAAGAATCGTCTAATGTCTAAATCGTTATCTAGGTTAGTATCCCTTTGTTCTAAAAGGCATTGTTTTTTCAGACAATTCTTTATCTCTGAGATAGATGGTATTGCCCTCGTCTTCCATTTTTTGAAGATAAGATATCTAGTTGCTAAAATAGATAAAAATATCAGTTTATTCTCTGAGTTGTGTTCCCCATGACCAAAAACAATCAATAACTGTGTAAGACCCGGATGGGAGATCCTAAGGGTTTTGTTAATCCAGAACTCTAATTTATACCAGAGGTGTCTTATTCTGGGGCAACTCCAAATCATGTGTATTATGTCCGCTGCGGGGAGTGAACACTTTGGACATTTGTTAAAGCTAGCATAATGAATTTTGTCGCCTTTTTTGGGGGTGAAGTATGCATTGTGGAGAAGTTTAATGTGCATCTCACGCCATGTAGCTGAGAGAGAGACCTGAGCCACTTTACAAATTGAGCTTTGAATAGTTTTTGTATCAATAGTTGATTGTGGTAAAAACCTATTCCATAAAGCAGTAATTTTCTCTAGCTCTACAACGCCTTTGCCTGATTTAAGTAGCTGGTAGCATGGGGAGATGGACCTAATGCCATTTTTGAAGAGAGTAATCCAGCCTTCCAGTTTTCCCATACTCCAGCTCCATCCTACCTCGTTCACTAGTTCGAGTAGAAAGTGTCTAACTTGTAGGAATGCAAAAAATTCCTTATTGTTGATGTGAAACTCTCCTTTTAGCTCGTCAAAGGATTTGACAATGTTCCTTTCTGGGTCCCAAAGTTGTATCACCCTGCTCAAGCCTAGGTCTTGCCACTTCCTAAAGGTTCCTGAACTGACTCCTGCGGGGAATTTCGGATTTCCCTGTATTGGAAGATAGTGAGAAATTTTCCCATTTAGGGATAATAGATTACTTATTCTCCACCAGGCCCTTAGTGGATTAGAAACAGATTTAAATCTTTTGATTCTGCCTGGTAGATCTTTTGGCGGGCAGTGAGCCAGCGCTATCAGCTGATACGGGCTACACATATTCTCTTCCAGGAGTTGATTCGTAACATAGTTACTCTGGGATATCCAGTCGGCCACCACGCGGGCTAGAAAGGCATGATTATAGGATCGAATATCTGGCAATGCAAGGCCAGCACTCTCTTTTGATAGAAAAAGTTTATTTAGGGATATCCTAGGTCTTTTTTCCTGCCAAAGGAATTTGCTAAGTGAGCCATTTAGGCAGCGAATGTCTTTCTCCAAAAGAATTAATGGGACGTTCTGGAGAACGTAGAGAAGTTTTGGGAGCAAGATCATTTTAAACAAAGCAATCCGTCCGGATAAAGATAGCGGAAGAGATTGCCAGTTTTTAAGTTTTTCCCTGATCATTTCAAAAATCGGAGAGAAATTAAGATTGTACAGGTCCCCCTGGGATGAAGGGATTAAGATTCCAAGATATTTAAGAGATATTTTAGAGACGGTAAAGGGAGTATCATAAAGAGAGTCTTTGTTTTGTCTCAACCATAGCAGTTCCGATTTTACTTCGTTAATCCTATAGCCCGAAAAGGACCCAAATTTTGTTGTGATGTTTAACAATTTGGGGATGCTGGATTTAGTATCTGAAAGAAGATCATCCGCGTATAAGGCAATTTTTATAACTTGCTTCCCCACCTTGATGCCTGGAAGTTGTTGCCTAACCATAATTGCTAGTGGTTCGATTGAAATGTCGAAAAGAAGGGGAGAGAGGGGGCATCCCTGGCGCGTTCCCCTTCCGAGAGTTATCTGTGAAGAAGCTATAGAATTGACAATCAGGGTAGTGTGTGGTTCTTTATAGAGATTCATAATGAATTCGAGAAATTTACCTTTGAAGCCAAAATTTGTCAGAGATGAAAAAAGATGGTCAAAATGTATCGAATCGAATGCTTTCTCTGCATCGATCGAAAGAATAGCCAGGTCGGGTGCCACCCCCTCCCCCCCTCCCTCCAGTGCCTCCAGTTTCCTAAAATACTCCGTAACAAGTATGGCCTCTCTGATTTTAGCTGAAGAGTTTCGTCCCCTAAGAAACCCCGCCTGGTCAGGGTGTATTACCGTGGCAAGTGGTGCTTGGAGGCGTTCAGCAAGAATAGAGCAAAATAGAGCAAAATATCTTATAATCTCCGTTCGGGAGAGCTATGGGCCTATATGATTCTTTGAGGGAGGGATCTTTCCCGCCCTTCAAGATTAAGACAGTATTGGAAGAAGAGAAAGAGGCGGCCACCTGATTGCCTTTGATGTACATACTGTTGTATAAATTGTTGAGATAGGGAGTAATCTCAGAATTCAGAATTTTGTAAAACTCATTTGGGAGACCGTCTGGTCCGGGTGATTTATTATTGGCAAGATCTACAATTGTTTTATTTATCTCTAATTCAGTGATTGGAGTGTTTAGGGAATTAATCAATTCCGTTGATATTTTTGGGCAGGATATTCGACTCCAGAATTGGGATGCCTGTGAGATATCTGAGCCTCTACTTAGATAAAGATTCTGATAGTAGCTGGTGAAAGCTTCCGCTATTGCTTCTGGTTTATCAAGAAGAATACCATCCTCTTGAATATTTTCAATGAGAGATGTTTTCCTTTCCCTTTTTACCAGATTTGCCAGTAGTTTGCCAGATTTATTACTGAATCTATAGATTCTGGCTTGGAGTCTAAGATCCCTCTGTGTTTCCTGGAAGATTGTAAATGTGTCTCTTGTGTTTTTGGCCCGAATATATTTTGCCCAGTATCTAGGTGATTTTTCAAGTAAATAAGAGTTATATGAATTAATCACTGAGCTAGTAATTTCTTGCTCCCTTTGTCGTATTTTCCTAAATCTTTCCGCGCTATAGGCTATGATTTCGCCCCGGAGGACTGCCTTAGCAGCCTCCCAGAAAACCAGGGGCGAACCTATATAGTCTTGATTATGATCCAGATAATCCGCAAATTTGAGTTTAAGCCAATTCTTAAACTTCAGATCATTTGCGAGAAAGGAGGGAAATAAGAAGCGTGTTGGTCTCTTATTATAGCAGCTAGTCTGCACCTCGAGTGAGATGGGGCCGTGATCTGATAAAAAGATAGGAGACAAGCCTGCTTTTGCTTCTGTCAGTCTTATTCTGTCGCTGATGAGAAAAAGATCGATTCTGGACAATGTTTTGTGCGCTTTGGACAGGCAGGTGAAATCTCTGACATCGGGGTTTTGAAGCCTCCAGATATCTCTTATTGCTAGGTTGTGCATAATTGATTTTATTAATTTAGCTTCTAAGTTATCCCGTTTTTGTTTAGGCGACTTACCAGAAATTCTAAGTCTGTCTAATGGGCACTGTGGAGACATATTGAAATCACCTCCTAGTATTAGGTGTCCCTCCTGAACAGAGAGAATTTTGGCCTGGATCTTGTGCCAAAAGCTGGGGTCTAATTTGTTGGGGGCATAAACATTGCATAGTGTGTAGATTGTTTTGTGGATTTTAGCTTTAATTATTACAAATCTCCCATCAGGGTCTATATCACTGTGAATAACCACTTGGCCAATTTTCTTCCCAATCAGGATCGCCACCCCTCTCTTCCTTCGCTCTCCCGGGGAGAAGAAAATTTCTTTCACCCATGTGGATTTGAGTTTCTGAGATTCTTCTGTTGTTAGATGTGTTTCCTGCAAGAATGCTATATCGGCCCCTAATTTCCTCAGATGCGTTAGAATGGCCTTTCTTTTAATTGGAGTGGAAATCCCACCCACATTCCATGAAACTAATTTAAGGTTTGCCATAGGTTTTTAACTGGGTAGTATGACTGAGTCCAAATGTGACTGGCGCGGGTGGGAGGGGAAGGAAAGGGAAGGAGGGAAAAAAAACAAAAAAAAAAACAAAAAAACCCCAGAGTTTTAAACAAAAAAAAAGAAAGAAAACCAGGAGGGCTTAAAGACCCATCTATCATTGCTTTCCTAAGACAAGGAATCCTGCTCATGATAAAGAAAAGAAAAAAAGAAAAAAAGATGAAGGGAAGAAAGGAAAAAGAAAAGAAAAATAAAAGTGGGAAAAACAGCGGAAGATAAATCTCTTTCCCCTTTTTCTCTTTCCCTTCCATTTTCAGCCTGGTGTATATGTGCCTGAAGTGTTAGAGCCTTTCAAATGTTGTTCTACTTCTTGAAGAGTATTGAAAATAAATGTGTTCTCAGCTTCTTTGATTTTGAGTTTTGCAGGATAGATTATGGTGGCTTGGTAGCCCTGTTGGATCAATTTTGTGCACATGGGGGCTAACACCCTCCTTTTGGATGATGTTTCAGCTGAGAAGTCTTGAAAAAGGAGAATTTTCGATTCTCCAATGGTAATAGGCTGATTCTTACGATAGAATTGCATCAAGGTAACCTTATCTTGAAAATTCAAGAGTTTAGCAATTACTGGTCTAGGTCTATGATTTCCTTTATTATCCACCCAGGGTCTACCAAGCCTATGTACCCTCTCTACTACTATCGGGGGATAGTTAGGTGGGAGTTTGAGAAGCTGAGGTAAATGCTCAGAGATGAAGGAGTTTAGGTCCTCATATCTTTTATCCTCGGGTATCCCTATCAGGCGTATGTTATTTCTGCGAGCGCGGTTCTCAATATCTTCGAGTTTAGCCTGAATTACGTTTAGAGAGTGTTTAGTTGAATCTAACTTGGTGTTATGTGATATGGTAAGATCTTCAAGATCTGACACTCTCTGCTCAATTTCATTGATTCTGCCTGCGGACTGTCTGATTTCCTGAGATAGGAGAGTGATATCTTGTCTGATCTCTGACTTTAGTGCATCAAAATTAGGAGCTAATGCTTCCATTATTCTGGTGACTAAATTTTGCATGTCCGATACATCAGTTAGGGAGGATGTGATAAGACGTGATTCTTGAGGTTCAACTAAGGTCGCTATGGTGTTCTTTGCTCTCCTGTCTTTGTGTTTTGCAGTCATGACTGGCGAGGGAGTCTTAGCATGTGAGTGAAAAAATTTATCCATGAGACGCTTCAGTGAATGAAAAAGGAGAAATCGTGTTTAAAAAAAAAAAAATTGTCGAGGTGCTAGAATAGGGAGAGAAAAGTGGGGGAAGGGAGTGGGGGAAACTGTGAGGAAATGTGAGGGGAGTGCGTGCTCTACTTTAAGCCTGATTTCAGTTAGTGAAAAGGAAAAAAAAAAAAAAAAAAAAAAGGGGGGGGGGTGCAGATGCAGGCCGCTGGAAAAAAAAATTATTCAGGGGCCAAGGGGTGATTGGAGACACGCTCGCCAGGACTTATAGATTTGGTTTAGAAATATTAAGGGAGAGCCACTAATTCTAGGCAAGATTACTCCTTTTAAGTGTTAGCTGTTATTTTTGTTTTATTGACTGTGCCCGTAACCCTGTATCTTAGGGAACCTTACCAAGGAGTATCGAACTCTATGTGTTATCTAGTTTTGTTTAAAGTGAGCGAATTGTTATCAGATAGAAATTGTTTTTAGATCAGTTGAAAAATTTACCAGGCGTGACCAGGTGGTCCTAGTAGGTAGCACCAGAGGCTTGAAACCTGGGCAGCTCTTATGTAGCAAGAGCTGCAATAAGGACCATTTCAAGGAGAAAAAAAAAAAAAAAAAAGAAGACCCAATAGATGCTTAGCTTATAACATTAAACATTGAATCTGCATTCTTATATTTCAGAGCAGGAATAGCAGGGGGAGAGGAAACTCAAAAGTAGGTGCAGCCAATAGGCTGCTCAAAATTTATTTTTATGTATGTAACCACAGCTCCTAGGGAGTTTAGACTATAGTGTAGAGAAGTAGAATAAACGAATCATTTTAAGTCATGTGTTTTTAGGTAACCTGTGGCTATTTAGCCTGCGGTATAGTAATCCTAAATACTAATAATTGCAACTATGTTCTGAGATACAACATTCAGTATATATATTCTGTCACTGCCCCCCTTATCCTAGAGGGGTGACTTCAATAAACCTGGAAATTTATATGAATTTAACATATTTATAACTTTTGCCTGTTTAAAGCCTTAATCTATTCCACCCGTCTATATAACATGAGCTCTTATAGTGCAATAGGGCTTAACTCTTTACAATTATTTAAACAGTTATACAGATATGTGAGCTTTCAAGGTGGTGTAAGTCCTAATCAAATCCCTGGGTACTTTTTAAGAGCTTCTTGCTCCTTTATCAGTTCCAGGGCCAGACCCTGTCAGTCCTTGTATATATGTTCCCTTGAGGTGTCACTGGCAGCCTTAAACAAGAAAGAAGGAGGAAAACACAGGGTGTATCAGCTCTAAGGTGCCTGTTTAGAGACTTACCCCCCCCTTCGCGCGTTATCCAGCCACCCCAGAAGTCCGTCGTCAGCTCAAATATTCCGGCAGGCAGCCCGGTTCCAAAGCAAGGACTGCTATGCCTCCTCCTTTGCTCCAGCTGGTCCGGTGAGCAGCGTCAGTGCCCCTCGCAGATCGTTGGGACCGGGGGAGGCAGCAACACCAGCCTGTGCAGCAGGGCAGTCTGTAGGGGGTGCCCCCGGGCCGAGGTCTTGCTCCGTGCTTGGGCCTCGTTCCCTCCCACGCAGCACCGGTGGGGGAGGGAGGAGAAGAAAGGAGCCGATCTACGGGCCGTCGGAGGGGCCACAGAGGTGCAGGATGCAGCAGCGGGACGCCAGCGGGGCCGCAACAAAGCGGCAGGCGGATCCGTGGATCAGCAGGAAAACGGCGTAGCCACAACGGTGGGTCAGATGGAAAGATGAGGTGTTAGCAGAGCCGCATCAATGCGGCAGACACACATTTACAGTGGTAGGAGAAAAACCGCCAATAGAATCACCGCAGTGCGGCGTGCTTGGAAGGAAAGCTATCCAGCAATTTAGAGTTAGTTGTCGTGGGGTGGCTGGCGCACAGGGGGAGTTTGTCCTGTAATTACAGTGAAGGTACTCTTTAGCAAGCAGACAGGGTCCCAGCAACTTGGGTGATAAATATATCGGCAAAGTTCAGGCCCAGCAAAAGAGCAGATATGGTGAATGTTTGTGATTTGTAGAGAAAAAAGTCCAGATAGATGTAGGTAACAAAGGCCAGTGGGATGATAGGCCACTGGCATGGGTTCCGGAACAGATTTTGCTTGACTGTCCACGCAAATGTATCAGCCCACAGTCAGGGGCTGAGGGCTGGGCGCATAGAGATTTACCGCCAGCAGGTATGGGACTGGAGCTGTTGCTTGGGCTACACCTGTGCAGCACACCTGTGTAGCTCCACCTCCACCGGAAACCCAGGGATGCAATTTTAAACAACTTTCAATTTACTTAATTTTCTTTGTACCCTATGATGGAGTAGCAATGCACTATTGGGAGCTAGCTGAACACATTGGGTTAGCTGGTGACAAAAGGCATATATATGCATTCACCAATCAGCAGCTAGCTCCCAGTAGTTATTTGCTGTCCCTGAGTCTTTGTAGGTATACTTTTCAACAAAGAACATAAAGAGAACAATGCAAATTAGATAGTAGATGTAAACTGGAAAGTTGTTTAAAATTGCATGCCCTATCTGAATCATGAAACTTTAATTTTGACTAGACTTTCCTTTAACATGGATTTTAAAATTGATTCAGTGGTTTCTCTAAAAGCTAGTATAATGTCCAAAACTTAAATACAATATGTTTTATTTCTTAATAGACTTGCCCCCACCCCCTGAACCTCCACCATGTCAAAACATAAGGCAGCAAGTGGGGTCTAATCAACGCGGGGGAAATATGTGTGGTCCCACAGAAAGGAAAGCAAGTTCTCTTGAGAGGCATACAACAAATACAGATGACACAAAGACCTCATTGGAACGCCATGCAAGAACATCCTTAGAGCGACAGCGACAAACACAAGAATGGCTTGGCTCCACGGAACGTCAAAATAAGCAAGCTTTTGGATCAGGTAAAAAAATAAAAATATAATCATAGTTAGGAGTTACAACTTTGTCTGTTATTAATAAGTAAATATACTGTGATATATAGTTAAATGGACATTAACCCCTTAATGACCACAGCACTTTTCCATTTTCTGTCCGTTTGGGACCAAGGCTATTTTTACGTTTATGCAGTGTTTGTGTTTAGCTGTAATTTTCCTCTTACTCATTTACTGTACCCACACATATTATATACCGTTTTTCTCGCCATTAAATGGACTTTCTAAAGATACCATTATTTTCATCATATCTTATAACTTACTATAAAAAAATATAAAATATGAGGAAAAAATGGGAAAAAAACACACTTTTTCTAACTTTGACCCCCAAAATCTGTTACACATCTATAACCACCAAAAAACACCCATGCTAAATAGTTTCTAAATTTTGTCCTGAGTTTAGAAATACCCAATGTTTACATGTTGTTTGCTTTTTTTGCAAGTTATAGGGCCATAAATACAAGTAGCACTTTGCTATTTCCAAACCACTTTTTTTCAAAATTAGCGCTAGTTACATTGGAACACTGATATCTGTCAGGAATCCCTGAATATCCCTTGACACTTTTTTTTTTAGAAGACATCTCAAAGTATTGATCTATGCCCATTTTGGTATATTTCATGCCACCATTTCACCGCCAAATGCGATCAAATAAAAAAAATTGTTCACTTTTTCACAAATTTTTTCACGCACTATAGGTTTGTCACTTAAATTATTTACAAACAACTTGTGCAATTATGGCATAAATGGTTGTAAATGCTTCTCTGGGATCCCCTTTGTTCAGAAATAGCAGACATATATGGCTTTGGCATTGCTGTTTGGTAATTAGAAGGCCGCTAAATGCCGCTGCGCATCACACGTGTATTATGTCTAGCAGTGAAGGGGTTAATTAGGGAGCTTGCAGCGATAATTTTAGATGTAGTGTAGAGATCAGCCTGATGTGATGTGATTGGCTCACCCATGTGCATTGCTATTTCTTAAACAAAGGATATCTAAAGAATGAAGCTAATTAGACACTAGAAGTAAATTGGAATTTTGTTTAAAATTGTATTCTCTATCTGAATTATGAAAGAAAAAAAATTGGGTTTAATGTTCCTTTAAGGAAAGCAGTTAGGAACTTGTAAAGAGGTGCATACTGAGTTTTCCTAACAATTGTTGCCCTAGTTTAGAAAGCCAGAGTTGGCTACTCTGTTCTTTCTTTTTCAAAGGTCTCTGTGAAGAACTGTGTCTTCTCATACCTTGTAACTGTCTACATGCCAGACAGCGGAAAAGGTAAGTCCTTTTTCTTGTAGTTGGGAAAACCATGCACTTAACAAATTACATGAAGCAGGCACTGTAGCATGTGTGAGACTAACATTTAAACTCTTTTAAATAGAAAGGTTAAAATGATTTTATTAGGCTTTATTTTCTGACACATGTTTACTTGATAAAACAATAAAAGTTGAAACTGAAAGTAAGGCTGAATTTTCTATTTTAGCAGTTTATTCATTTCCCCTTTGCTTTACAATAAACCGATGCAACATTTTAAACTGTCTGGTTTAAAAAAACGGTTATTTCTGGTACTCAGTTTGAAACTTATCTGTACAAGTTTATTTACTCAGTTTGAAACTTATCTGTACAAGTTTATTTACTGTTTCACAACATGTCTGATATGGAGCAAGAGCCTGCTCTCATGAATTCATGCTTATTATGTTTAGATGCCCACATTGCAGCTCCTATGCAATTTTGTTCTTCATGTGTCAAGAAAACCTTGCAAAATAAAGGTAAAATTTTTGAGCCTATGTCTATCAGGTTGATGCTGTTAAAATAATACCTCAGCTTTCTCCTGCTACGTCCCAAGCCTTAATAGTGTCACATGCAGTGCCCTGTGGTTCCTCTATAGCTCCTAGTGGAGTTTATTTTAAAGCAGAAATTGCTGCACAGGTATCTTCAGCGGTATCTGCGGGATTAGCTGCCATTCCCAGATTACAGGGAAAATGCAAGAGGAAATCTAGAAATTCAGAAAGTAAAGTGCCTGTCCTCAGTTCTGCTTCCCAAGTTGCCCTTTCTCATAAGTCTGATGATGAAGATACATTGGTACTTTCTGAGGGTGAAATCTCCGATTCGGACAGTATAATTCCTTCTTCTGAGACTGAGATGGTATCCTTCAGATTTATGCTTGAACACCTTTGTGTATTGTTAAAGGAGGATTTAGCTACTTTAGATTACTCCGATACCCCTGTCGTTGTCACTCCTAAGAAATCTAGTAAACTTAATCGTTTTTTGATGAACCTTCCACTGGAGGTTTTTCCTGTGCCAGACCTTGCTAGGGAGATTATCTCACAGGAATGGGAGAAACCAGGAGTGTCCTTTTCCCCATCTCCCATTTTTAAGAAAATGTTTCCTGTCGAGGACTCCATTAAAGACCCTTGGTATACTGTACCCAAAGTTGAAGGGGCCATTTCCACTCTGGCCAAGAGAACCACTATTCCTATTGAAGATGTCTGCTCTTTTAAGGATCCAGTGGACAAGAAGCTGGAGTCTTATTTGAAAAAGATTTATGTTCATCAAGGTCTCCATCGGCAATCTGCGGTGTGTATTGCCACCGTGACTAGTGCAGCATTTTGTTGGTTCAACGCCTTGTCTGATTCTCTTCAAGTAGAGACTTCCTGGGATGAAACTCAAGATAGGATAAAAACTCTTAAGTTGGCCAATTCCTTTATTGCAGATGCTATTTTACAGGTTGTTAGACTAGGAGCTTCTATAAACTTCTAGTTTCGCTGTCCTAGCCTGCAGGGCGTTATGGTTGAAATCCTGGTCTACGGGTGTAAAAGGGTCTTTTCTACTTCAAGATAAGAAGAATAGGCCTAAAGGACGTCAGAGTAATTTTCATTCCTTTCGTAACTTCAGAGGAAAACCTTCTCCTTCTTCTTCTAAGCAGGAACAATCCAAGTCTTCTTGGAAACCCAATGAGTCTTGGAACAAGGGGAAACAATCAAAGAAATCTGCAGCTGATTCCAAATCAGCATGAAGGGTTTGCCCCCTTTTAGGGATCGGATCAGGTGGGGTGGGGCAGACTTTCTCAGTTCTCTCAAGCTTGGAAACGAGATGTCCCAGATCCCTGGACTGTGGACATAGTATCCCAGGGTTACAAATTGGAATTCAAGGCTTTTTTCAACATCCTTCTTCCCTGGGAATGATAGTTCCAGTTCCAGTGCAGAAACAGGGTCTCGGGTTCTACTCCAACCTATTTGTGGTTCCCAAAAAAGAGGGAACTTTCTGTCCCTTTCTAGACTTGAAGTGTCTAAACAAGTTTCTCAAAGTTCCATCCTCCAAGATGGAGACTATACGCTCCATTCTTCCTTTAGTGCAAGGGGGTCAGTTCATGACAACCATAGACTTAAATGATGTGTATCTTCATGTTCCTATTAACAGGAACATCACAGATTCCTGAGAGTTGCCTTTCTGGACAAACATTTCCAGTTCATGGCCCTTCCATTTGGTCTAGCCACGGCTCCCAGATTTTTTTCAAAGGTTCAAAGGTTCTGGGGACTCTTTTGGTAGTGATCTGTTCTTGCTGTGTCATCCTACCTGGATGACATATTGGTTCAGGTGCCATCTTTTCAACTAACAAAACATCACACAGAGATTTTGTTGTCTTTTCTTCGTTCCCACAGACGGAATGTGAATCTGGAAAAAAGCTCCCTTTTCCCAGCCACAAGAGTAGATTCTCTATTGATGAAGATTTTTCTCACAGATGTCAGGAATTTTTTTTTTATTTCCTCTTGCCTCTCTCTTCAGGCTTCTGCTCATCCTTCAGTGGCTCAATGTATGGAGGTAATCGGTCTGATGGTAGCTTCCATGGACATCATTCCTTTTGCTCTATTCCATTTGAGAGCTCTCCAGTTGTGCATGCTCAGAAAATGGAATGGAGACCATGCGGATCTATCTCAGAGAATAGAGTTAGATCAGTCATCAAGGGATTCTCTCCCATGGTGGATTTCTCCGGAACATCTGTCTCAGAGCACATGCTTTCAGAGACCTTCCTGGGTGATTGTGACCACGGACACCAGGCTGCTGAGCAGTCTGGAACTCGTTAAAAGCTCAGGGTCTTTGGACTCAGGAGGAGTCTGCTCTTCCCATCTACAGTTTGGAGTTGAGGGTGATTTACAATGCTCTATTGGTTGGCCTCAGTTGTCCTCAGCCCAGTTTATCAAGTTCCAGTCAGACAACATAACCTCTGTGGCTTACATCAATCACCAGGGAGGAACTCAGAGTTCCTTAGTCATGAAGGAGGTTACGGATGGCAATATAAACGCTCTTCTTAAAGGGACATTGCAATCCAGTACATGCGGATTTTCTGAGCAGACAGATTTTTCATCGTTCTGATAGATGCTCTGACAGTTCCTTGGGTTTTCAGTTTGGCATACCTGTTTCCTCCATTTGCTCTCCTTCCACAAGTCATTGCTCATATCAAACAGGAGAGGGCACTGGTGATTCTAATAGCCCCTGCGTGGCTTTGCAGGATCTGGTTTGCAGACCTAGTGGAGATGTAAATTCTTCCACCTTGGAGACTACCTCTGAGGAAGGACCTCCTTATTTAGGGTTCCTTCCTTCATCCAAATCTTGTTTCTCTGAAACTGACTGCTTGAAGATTGAATGCTTAATTCTGTCTAAGCGTGTTTTTTCTGAGTCGGTCATTGAGACCATGTTTCAGGCTTGCAAACCTGTTACTAGAAAGATTTACCATAAAATATGGTGTAAATATCTTTATTGGTGTGAATCCAAAGGCTATTCTTGGAGTAGAATTAGAAATCCTAGAATTTTATATTTTCGTCAGGAAGGCCTGGAGAAGGGTTTGTCACTCAGTACCCTGAAAGGTCAGATTTCTGTTTTATCAGTTTTACTACATAAGCGTTTGGCAGATGTGCCAGATGTGCAATCTTTTTGTCAGGCCTTGGTCAAAATCAAGCCTGTCTTTAAGACTGTTGCTCCTCCTTAAAGCCTTAACCTTGTTCTTAAAGTTTTACAGCTGGCTCCGTTTGAGCCATTGCATTCCATAGACATTAAGTTTTTATCTTGGAAGGTTTTGTTTCTTGTTGCTATCTCTTCTGCTCAAAGAGTCTCGGAACTCTCAGCTATGTAGTTTGATTCCCCTTATCTTATTTTTCATGCCGATAAGGCGGTTCTTCGCACTAAATTAGGTTTCCTTCCTAAGGTTGTTTCTAATAGAAATATCAACCAGGAAATTGTTGTTCCCTCTCTGTGTCCTAATCCTTCTTCTTCCAAAGAACGTTTGTTACACAATTTGGATGTTGTACGTGCTCTTAAATTCTGCTTACAGGCGACTGAGGATTTTCACCAGTCCTCTGCCCTCTTTGTCTGTTTCTCTGGGAAACATAAAGGTTAGAAAGCTACTGCTACTACTCTTTCTTTCTGGTTACAAAGTATAATTCATTTGGCTTATGAGACTGCTGGACAGCAGCCTCCTGAGAGAATTACGGCTCATTCCACAAGAGCTGTTTCCTCTTCTTGGGCTTTTAAAAATTAAGCTTCTGTGGATTAAATTTGCAAGGCTGCAACTTGGTCTTCTCTACATACTTTTTACAAATTTGATACTTTTTCCTCGGCTGAGGCTTCTTTTGGGAGAAAGGTTCTTCAAGGGGTGGTGCCTTCTGTTTAGAACTGCCTGTCTTGTCCCTCCCTATTTTTCCGTGTCCTCTAGCTTGGGTATTGGTTCCCAACAGTAATTACTCAAGCCGTGGACTCATCATATCTTAGGAAAGAAAAACAAAATGTATGCTTACCTGATAAATGTATTTCTTCCGGATATGTTGAGTCCATGGCCCCACCCTTTATTTTAAGACAGTTGTACTTTTGACTATAACCTCAAGCACCTCTACACCTTGTGTTACTCCTTTTTCTCCATTTCCTTCGGTCGAATGACTGGGGGTTGTGGGTAAGGGAGTGATACTTAGCAGTTTAACTGTGCTGCTCTTTGCCTCCTCCTGCTGGCCAGAAGTGATATTCCCAACAGTAATTACTCAAGCCATGGACTCACCATATCCGGAAATAAATAAATTTATCAGGTAAGCATATATGTTGTTGATTTTTTATTTAATTACACATTTAGGCCTATTTACAAGTGGAGCGCAAAATTGCGCTTTTGGGAGTGTGATTGTGCGCTCCACTCAGTAATACCAGTGCACACAAATGTGTGCTGATATTACAAGTTGAGCGCAATGCGAACTCAACCTCACGTTCACATCGCCTGGAAGTTTTGCACTCACGACAATGTACTTCCATAGGCTCCAATGGGAGCCGCATTTTGATGGCCTTCAGAAATGACAAAGAACCTAGCACATCGTAGGGGGTAAGTCGCGCAGCGTTGGGCAACACATTTAAAATATATATGTATATGAATATATACATATATATTTATGTGTCTAAATGTGTATATGCACATATTAACCCATAAATATATATGTATATAAGCATTTGTATATAGGCATATACGTACTGTATATATTTTCAGTATAAAACAAAGCCCCCATAGACTGCTATGTAAAGGCACTTTTCAGTGCAGTTTTTGTCTAACACCTCACATCCCCTCACTTTAACCCCTTATAACTGCTTTATGTACTTATTTTTAATTTAAAAAAAGCTCATTTTTTTTTATTAATAAATTAACTGTACACTTTATTTTGGGGGAAATTGGGGGATATTTTTTTAATTAACCAGTGATCTGATCTCTGGTTAATGAATCCTACTGCACTTGTAATGGCTGGTTAATTATCACGCTCCCGCCAAAAGGCAAATTTGCCCATTTGTGGGTGTGCAATAATTTAGCGCTCCACTTGTAATATAGCCCCATGTGTTTGAGCGTCAATATTTAAAGTTAAATCAGCTAGCCCCTAGAGTGCTAATATAGGGCTAGACTACAAGGGGAGTGCTAATTTTTCGCATGCCCGCAAACGAGCAAATTTGCCGTTTTGCAGGCACGTGATAAATAACCGCTGATTACAAGTGGTTCATGGTAGCTCTTACAAAATTAACCAGAGATCAGATCTCTGTTTGATTTTATAAATTTCCCCAAACTTAAAACTTAAAAATGAGGCAGAGTTTAATTTATGAAATCTTTTATATTTATTTATTTTCTGAAAATGTTTGCTTTTTACCCCTCCGCTGATAAGCGCAGCTCTCCCGCCCGCCATATTGTCTAATTGATTGACAAATGATGATTGTTAAAACAAGGATTAGTTGTTTTAACAATCATCATCTGTAAATCAATTAGACAATATGACAGGCGGGAGAGCTGCGCTTATCGGTGAATGAATTAAACTCTGCATCATTTTCAAAAGTCTTAACAATGTGAGGCAGTAGGCTTAACTTTACATTCACTTTAAGTGTTAGTTTTCTTTTCTTTTTTTTTTAAAAAAAAAGAAAACGTCACTTAGCAGTTTTTGGGGGCTAAAGTCAGTGGGTGTGTGGTGTTAAGAGGAAAAAAAACAGCACTGAAAAGTGACTTTACATAGTGGTCTATGGGAACTGTATGTTCCCTGTAAATATACAGTATATGTATCTGCTTATATGCATATATATTTATGTGTTAATATGTGTATATACACATATTAGCACATAAATAAAATGTATATAGTCATATACATATATATTTACACTTTGCTGCCATCGCTGCACGACTTACACCGTGCACTGTGCTAGAGAACAAGGAGAACAAGGCTCCGATTGGAGTGCAATGCTTTCCAGCAATGAAAACGCAAGCTCATATTCGCAATCGCATTGCTGTCAACTGCTAATAGCACCCATTAGCGTGCTCTGGTATTACTCAGAGGAGCGCAAATATCACTTTCATTTGTACTCTGGTCCATAATGTACACAAATGGAGCACATGTTTAAATTAATTGTAGTAGTTTAAATATCAACAATTTTATAAAATATTAATGAAGACAAGAATCAAGGTAATGAGGCAGGTGAGCAAGCTATTTGCTTATTATAAATCTATAACTTTGATTGCTTTACTGTTAACATTTAAGTAAATGTTTTTAGGCTAACACATATTGCCAAAAGTCATATTTTTGCAATGCCCTTAATATCCAATTAATTCTATGTTACAGAAGAAGTTTTGATGCCATATTGTAAACCAAGTTTCCCATCACCCGGAGGACACAGTTCTACAGGAACAACTTCTTCAAAGGAATCAACTGGACCCAGAAAAGGGGAAATTTTGAGAGGTCATCAACGCAATGCTCTTGATTTTCTTGATGTAGGATATTTGGGGCCAAACAGTCAAGGACAGTTTACTGGAGAATTATGTAAGCATTTTTACAAGGCTCATAATAGTGCTAAAATGTTCAAATTTCCAATAATAAAAAAAAAAGGAATACAATGTGTAACGTAAGAAAATTTCTGATGCATTAAGCTTCATGCAGTTAAATTATGAAGAAAGATGTTCTTTAAGGAATAGTCTAGTAAAAATTAAACTTTCATGATAGAGCATGCAATTTTAAGCAACTTTCTAATTTACTCCTATTATCAATTTTTCTTCATTCTCTTGGTATCTTTATTTGAATGTAAGCTTAGGAGCCGGACCATTTTTCGTTCAGCACCTATGTAGCACTTGCTGATTGGTGGCTACATTTAGACACCAATCAGCAAGCACTACCTAGGTGCTGAGCCATTAATGGTCCGACTCCTATGCTTACATTGTTGCTTTTTCAAATAAAGATAGCAAGAAAAAAATGATAACAGGAGTAAATTAGAAAGTTACTTAAAATGGCATGCTCTATCTTATTCATGAAAGTTTAAACTTGACTAGACTATCCCTTTAATCTTCAGTTGTGATAAATCAATTATTCTCAAGTAATTATTTGGGATTCTATATACTCTAATTCTATTTTTTTAACATCTACAATATGGAAAGTAATATTAATTTTTCATTAGATATTATTAACTTTTTTTTAAACAAAATAATCTATCATCTATCTATCATCTATATGTCTGTGTTGTTTGTCAGTATGCACCTGAATGTTTTCATCAATTCAATGCATTTATTTATTTATTTTCTTATTTGCAGAGTACTGAAAAGAAACATCACAAGCTGCTCTAAAGACCATCTGGTCTGGACTGATGAAAGTGATGAAAAAACTTAAATAGTGCAATGAACATTTTCTTTATTTATGTACTATTGGAAGGACTGTAAATGCAATGTAAAGACACAAAGTCACACATATCCCACAAAAGTTTTTCTTTTTTCCCCGTCTTTTAAATACACCATCCACCTTAACTATTTCTTGCCAGGAGTACACAAAAGAGGAAAACCCACCATCAAGGATAAAAACATTCTGCTTTGTATATAATTTCTTGTGTTGCATTGCTATGCAAGTTTGCCCTCTTTTCGCTCTGTTAATATTATTGTCTGTTCTTATTGTTCTATTGTACTATATGTGAACTAATAGGATGTGGTGCCATATAAATTCTTTTTTGTTTAATGTTGTAATATTCATATTTAAATTTTGCACTGCATTTTTTTTGATGATAAGCACAAACTCCTATTCCTTGTGATATGAAGTAAAGAGAATAAATGTGAAAGGAATTTCTGTACTGTAAAGCAAAATGTCATAGTAATGGCAGGACGGCATGGGATTGTTTTCCATAATAAAGTTGAAAGAAGCCAAAAAAATAATGATTCTGGAAATATGACAACGCGTTTTGAACAGCAAGGATCCGTAATAAGCAATATATTTTATTTTTTGCTTTTTAAAAATGGTAATAATGCATTTTATCATGGATGGACAGACAAACACACAATCTTTATATGCTCACTCACAACTCCTTATGACATTTATCAGGGTACCAAGCAAGGGTATAATACTAGGAATATAATACTAGGAAGCAAAGAACTTGCACTCTCTGGATTTTTTAATGTCTAAAAGTTTAATTTATTGTATTGTATTTTGCAAGTTCTTTGCTTCCACACACATATCATCTTTACATATACAACTAAAATATAACATTCCAATGTTCCCATTCATTTAATCATATTATGACAGTAAAATAAACCAATTTTTTTCACTACAATGATTCAATAAGAACAGTTTTTCTACATTATCATTGCTGCTTTTCATACATAATGAGTCCAACATGACATAGATGTACCTAATTCATCCTTTTATGTATTTTTTATTCTTACACAAAAGTAATCCAATAGACATTCGCATACAACTATACAAATACACGTATGAAACCACAACTTAAAGATGAAATAAAGATAATTTAAAAGCAATAGTATGACAAACAAGTGACCCCCAGGACGCAATTCACATAAGTGTAATTTATGCCAAAAAAAATGAATAAATTAAATAATCAGGTAAATTTATTTTATTGAACTCATCAGAGTCACTGATCTAAGTGACATTAACAAGTAACAAAAGTCACAACAAAATTGTCACAAATGTGTGTGTTTCTGAGACAATTAAAATGTCTATGTTTTATATTGATATGAAATGTAATGTTTCAAAGAAAACATATTGAGTGATACAATATTTAGCTATTGAGTTATGCACTAAAAGGAATAAATTAACAACAATAAAACCTAAAAAACATACATTTTTTAAACATAGCAACATAAATGAAAAGTATATCCATATATTCCTGTGTTTAAAGCAAGACAAATGTCAGTTGGCACATATATTTTTTTTATATATATAAACATGGAGAAAATGCTAGGATTTTTTTTTTTTCATGTCAAGGGCTCCAGATTTTTTTTTTTAACTATATTGCGGGTGTAAGGTAGGTCAATGTATCAAGCTCTAAACATTGCATTTTATCATTAAATAGGCTTTCAGTAAATAATTTGTAACTAACATTTTCCAACTTCCTTGTCGAGATATTTTACATTTACCATGTCGGTTTTGTGTCAGTGACAAATAGCTATGGTGGTTTAATGGATCAATATGAAGCATCAAAGAAAGAGGAGTCATACCCTGTACATGAAGTAGTGTTAGTACAAAATGGCTCTGAAGTTGCCATATGTCTCACTTTTTTATAGTTACAACAAATCTGTATACTGTTTAATAAATATGACCATTGCTTTTCTGAAATTTCACGATACTGTCCAATAAATATGTCCGTTACTTTACTAAAATGTCATAACAAAACATACAATATACTGTTGTTTAGAAGCGTAATACTTGTCAACTTATAAATGCAAACTTTTATTATAATTATTATTATTATTACCATTATTATCTCTATTTTCAAATCATATATTACCTCTCAGAAACATTTTCAGCATACCTATTTTAAGTCTGTATAAAATATAATGTGCTAACATTGACTGGGCCCAATCTAACATTCTTCAACATTCTTCCATTGTAATTTTTGCCTTTTCCGCATTAAAGTATTAAAGTTGTACAGTGTCATGATATTTACAAACTGATCCACATTTTATTAACTAATAGTAGTCTGTAAAGACAAAGCATATTACTTATTTATTAAATTAATTCCATCAATAGAAAACAATCATTCATTTTCAGTATCACTCTTTTTAAAGGAATGCTGCCCTTAAGTATCACACTAAACCATTGATGTGTGAATTTTTATTCAACAATTTATGAAATTGTAAATGTAATTTATATTGACAGAAATCAGATAACTTCATTTTTACTGTCCTGTTTTGTACTATTTTGACTATGTTTGGTTCATCAATGTGAAAGCTGTTCATGCAATTAGGATAAAATCCACGAATAAGATTCATAATAAACAAATTCTAATGTATACAAATCACAAAATCTGGGTATCATATCTCAATTGAGGGTTCTATGTCAAAAAAGGAGATTAAACATTTTTGTGTGTCTTCATGAATTTGATAAAAATGTTATTCACAAATGTATTGACATGCAAAAAAGATGGATTTTATGTTTAACACAATTGTTGATGCACAGACATGATTTATATGAGCTACTTTATATGTATTAAAATGTATATGAAATTGATCAAAGAAGACGCTTGACTTTGATATACCTAAACAGTCTGTTTTATGATAGAATTATAACAAGTTAAATATACAATAATATCAAATCATTCAAATGGTTTAATGCTTAAAATATATCCTTTTTATTGAACCCCAAATATATTTAAAGGGCCATCAAATTTAAAAAGGGCAGTGTACTGTAAAATATATGCAAAATTATTTAGGTTTATTTTTGTATAGGAAATAATGGTTTCTGTTAAGAGAAACCACAACCCAATAAAATTGGCTGAATGTGCAGGGAGATCATACAGCACTATCTTATCTTTTTTATATGTACACAGAGTCATTTGTATCTTAAAAGTATATACATAGTGAAACCAATACTTACAGAGAACAATGGAAAATTAACATTTTAGTACCTCTGTTCCTCCCCAATTAGGATTGTGATTTATAATAAACTTTCTTGTTTACATAACCTTTCTATAACCAGTACTCATATTGTGAATTTTAAATAAAGGTTGGAATACAGAAGGCAAATACAGATATTTCAAATTCCAAAATAATATAAAAAGGAGCTATTTGTAAATAATTTAATACACTCCAGAAGGTACAGTGGATAATTTGCAACACATTAAAAGGAACGATAAAACTCACAGTACACTGTCCCTTTAAACGTTTCTAATACACTATCTAAATCACTATTTTCAGCACAGTGATTTCTGTATTTGTTTGTGTGTGATACATTTTAAAATGTCCTCTTAGATGCAGCAAACTAGATATCTCTATGGTCCCTTTACATTTCATTGCTCATATAATGCAACGTCTACAACATGAAAAAGCAAACATCAAGTCATTCTTTTTTTTTGTTTGATGAGAATATTCAATGGATTACTTTTTTTGAATACGTAATATTTCAAATACTGTGGTTGCACATATTTATTTTATATAATTTTCTCACTGTTAAACTTTATACTTTTGATTACAAAGTCAGTGCAGGATTTATGTTTATCACTGGTATTCCTAGTTAATCAACTTAATGTAAGACATGGTTACTAGTGCTGTCAAATGTGTATTGTATAATTACTGGGAAAATAAATATTTCATGTTACCAGTATGTTCAATGCACCTTCAAATATAAAACAATTCCACTTAAAGCTGTTTACTTTTATTTCATCAAAGTATCTGTCAAACATTTTTTTTTTAAATAAAACGTAGTTGAAAACATATTTTGACTCTTGTGAAAAGAAGTGCATCATGTCAGTTAATTTATTATGAAGCTATATCATTACTAAAGGCAAAATACAATGAAAGGTTTTAGCAGTCTATCTAACTCCAATAGTCCCACCTTCTTACCTGGCTGTTCCAGGTAAGCCACTTTCTCTTCCTTTTTTATTCGCTGGTTTAACAAAATGAAAATGTTGAGCCCCTAAGCACTGCCCATAAATGACAGCTAATGGTTCAAACCAAAGTTGCCCAAGCAGAGGTGGACAGCCCTAAAGCCCAGCCAAACTTTTGGGCTTTCCACCTCTGCTTGGGCCACTTCGGTTTGAACCATAGTGAAACAGTTGCTAGGCCACTTGCCAATGCCCCTGTCTGCTATGACTTGAAATATAGACCTTAAAGGGCCATGAAACCCATTTTTCTATCATGATTCAGAAAGAGCATGTGATTTTAGAAAAACGTCCTAATTCGCATCTATTATAAAATTTGATTTGTTCCCAGGGAGCGTGCGCTTATCTGGAGCAGTTTTGCAAGAATGTTATCTATTCGCAAGAGCACTAGATGGCAGCAGTATTTACTGCCATGTAGTTCTCCAGACACCTACCTAAGTATGTCTTAAAAAAAGATCACCATGGGGACGCAGAAAATTTGATAATACTAGTAAAATGAAAACTTTTTAAAATGATATGCTCTGTTTGAATCACAACATAAACAACATTATATAAGAATTCTCACCAGTCCTTCCATTTCCCAGATGGAATTCTATAAATATAAAACAGGTTGTTTTGCTAAGGGGCGTATACTGCATTTTCATATGGGAAGGGGATGCATACATTACAAAAGTTATTGGGGGAATTATTTAGGTTGTAGGGAGTCCCTAAAGACACTCAAACAATACTAAAAAAAATCTGTGGCGCTTGAAGGAAAGCTAAAATAATCATTAATGGCTATGTGAGTAATGGTCCAATTTATATATATAAAGATAAGATGGCTAAAATGTTAATTTTAATGATCAAAATTCATATATAAAAATAATTAAAATAGACTCTATACAGATATATATGTTAAAATAATAATATGTGTTACAAAAAAAATAAAATAAAAACACAGCTTCTAACAAAGATGCATAAAAAACAAGGATGCATAAAGAACAAAGATAAAATGCAGGAGACCATACAGTTAAATGGCCATTAGATATGCAATCAACTTGCAATAGGAGCAAGTGTACAGAATAACACAGTGTAGTAAACTTGATATAAAGAGCGATATATACTTCAAAGTTCAAACAGTCAATTTTAGAGAGTCAATTTAAAGTTGTATTTCCCCTGCAATGCTCTTCAATCCTAATGCATGGGGATATGTGAGACAAGAAATGGACTTGTCAAAAGCAAATCAATTGTTCAGGTAAGGTATTTACGCTTTTTACTTACACCGGAGGGTGTCTAGCAGCTCTCTGGGTGCTGGTCTCGGTTGCTGTATTCCTCTTACAGCCCGGTTGTGGTTGGTGGGTGTTTGCAGACACTTCTGCCAGTTTCTTTTTCTACCACCCGGGTGTCCTTGCACAGCAGTGAATCCTGTTTGTATGCAATTTTGCCGGATGGCGTTATTGACAGCGTCTGGGTTTAGGCAGCGTGTCAGGTAACTTTCAGGTAACTACGGATCCTCACAAGGGAAAAAAAGGAGCAACGCATTTCGGCTTACAAGCCTTTGTCAAGCTCTACTCGCATTACTATGTCGGTGCCTTTTAATACCGGTACTTCAATTTGATTGGTAGAATTGATGGCAATTATAATCGGAGCGCTTAGAACACTAAAAACAACCTGACTAAGAAACAACTTGACACCATCAAAGAGTTAGAAAACAAGGAAAATATAGTGGTGAAACCAGCGGACAAGGGAGGGGGCATTGTTATTTTAAATACACAAGATTACAATAAAATATGCGAGGACATTTTATGTGATATCACTACTTACAGCAAATTAACAATGAACCCAACCAATAAATTTAATTTACAATTAAAGGAAATTCTAAACAAAGCAAGTGATGAGGGAATATTGAATAAAAAAGAAATGGACTATTTACATATAAAAACACTGAAAATTATATTACTATATTGTCTTCCAAAGATACACAAGTCTTTAACATCACCCCCAGGGAGGCCAATAATATCAGGAATAAACTCCATTACTTCTAATATCTCCCAGTATATATATGGATACTTGCAGAAATACGTAAAGGAACTGCCATCGTTCCTAAAAGACTCCACAGAAATGTTGAAAATTCTAGATAGTATGAAATGGGAAGAAAACTATCTCATTGCAACATGTGATGTATCCTCTCTTTATACCTGCATCTCACACAAAGACGGGTTGGAAGCAGTGCAGTATTTTTTAGATAAAGGCGAAACAATAAAAATTGAACAAAAAAAGTTCATAATAGAGGGTATAAATTTCATATTAACCCATAACTATTTTAATTACAATAATGAATTCTATATACAGAAATGTGGGACTGCAATGGGGACCAGATTTGCCCCAAGTTATGCAAATTTATTTATGGGTTTGTGGGAGAAGGAATTTCTAGAATCCAGCGCACTTGTGGCAAATCTGGTCCTATACAGACGCTATATCGATGATATAGTATTAATTTGGAAAGGAACACAAGAGGATTTTACACAGTTTCTCCTAGAAATGAACACTAACAACAAAAATCTTAAATTCACCAGTGAAATAAGTAATGCTAAAATCAATTTCCTAGATCTGGAAATATACATAAGCAACAACATAATAAATACTAGAACTTATTTTAAATCCGTAGACGCAAATAATGTCATACATCAGACAAGCTGCCACGATCGAACGTGGAAGAAAAATATTCCCAAGGGACAATTATTACGTATCCGAAAAAATTGTAGTAACGACACTGACTATGAAATACAGGCAGAAGTCTTAAATAACAAATTCATAGAGAGAGGTTACAAAGATAAAGACATTACAGAAATAAAAAACGAGTTAAAAACAAGAAATAGGAAGGAGCTACTAATAACAAAAAAGAAGGATAACATTATGCTAAACGACAATAGAGAGCTCTTTGTTCCTTTTATCACTAAATACAGTCAAAATAAACATCTAATAGAAAAAATCATAAAAAAACATTGGTCGGTCTTAAAAAGTGATGAGCTTATTGGGGATTCGCTCCCAAATTACCCAAAAATAATATACAAAAAATCCCAAAATTTGAAATCAATTCTAGCCCCCACAGAAATAAGAAAGAAAAGCAAAAGAGATCAAGACTTAATGGGTAAAGTAATCAATGGATACTTTCCTTGCCTAACATGCAAGGCCTGCAAACATGCAGTTAAAACAAAAGAAATTAAATCCAATGTCACTGGGAAGAAATATAAAATTAAACAGCTAATACGATGTTCAGATAGGAATGTAGTATATCTCCTTGAGTGTGTTTGTGGCCTCCAATATATAGGAGAATCAGAAAGGCCCCTGAGAGATCGCATTAGGGAACATATTCTTTCAATAGAAAACTTTGAACAAGAAAGGAATAAAGATCTCCCCATTCCAAAACATTTCGCCACCTGCAATAAAGCTAACCCAAAATGCCTAAAGTATATAGGAATAGCAAAAGTACAAAAAAACTGGAGGGGCATGGACACACACAACAGTTTACTAAAATTGGAGGGGAAATGGATTTTTGAAATGAAATCCCTAACTCCAAATGGTCTAAATCAGGAATTCGATTTGGAATGTTTTCTTATAGACTAAGTCATAATATTCTGTATGACTTAATTTTGATATTATAATTATATACATCCTTTATTAATACAATAGAAGCAATTAGTCTATTTAGTTTATTTATTCTTATTTTTATATATATTTTTTTATCAACTGTCACTATAAGTAACTGGTGTACACATTGTCGAATTTGTTTTTTCGAACTAGTGGATAAATGTGCCCACCCTATACGGTGGTGACATCTGATAATCTGTTGGGAATCTAAAATAAAATATATAAAATAAGAACTATATGTTCCTTAAAAAGTAATGGAATAAAACGGCATAAAATACTGTATATACCGAAATAAAATATAACACTTCCCATGTTTAAATAACTATCATTCATAAATATATATATATCCCCATCAAATAGAATTCCTGTAATAAATTGCTGAAATAGTTGTTAATCGCTAACAAAAAACACACAAAAAAATGTTTTGAATCTAATATATAGTTCCTAACATAAATAAATGTCTGTTATTTTCAATAGCTTTAATTAAACCACTCAACTTACCTACACCCCCCTCTAATTAACATTATAATCCCCTCATCCTCTTCATTTATATACCCCTCTGGTTCTCTCCAAATAATAATAACTATAACACTGAATACCTTTAAAAGAACTCTATCTATTGATTTCATTATATTTATTGTATATATATCATTCTAGGTCTAGTAACATAGACACAGATTCGCATAGGTTATTTCTCTTCTCTCTTTTTTCTTTTTTTGTTTTTTGTTTTTTTTCTTGTCTTTCAAAGAATAAGACTTTGTTAAAATACCGTATGCATTATCTGTTATTTTAGACTGTGAGCATACTATAGTAGGTGCCTTTTTAGTATAACTGATATAACAAGGAAATTAAATAGTCAGAAAAATAGGCTAAAATAGACTAAATAATAGTCGATACGAATAAAGAATCTGTTAAAGCAAGTTCAAAATATCTATAACAATATACCGCCTAACTAATGTAACTACATAAAAACTAATTTTAAGATGCTAAGCGCTCCGATTATAATTGCCATCAATTCTACCAATCAAATTGAAGTACCGGCATTAAAAGGCACCGACATAGTAATGCGAGTAGAGCTTGACAAAGGCTTGTAAGCCGAAACGCGTTGCTCCTTTTCTTCCCTTGTGAGGATCCGTAGTTACCTGAAACTACACGCTGCCTAAACCCAGACGCTGTCAATAACGCCATCCGGCAAAATTGCATACAAATAGGATTCACTGCTGTGCAAGGACACCCGGGCGGTAGAAAAAGAAACTGGCAGAAGTGTCTGCAAACACCCACCAACCACAACCGGGCTGTAAGAGGAATACAGCAACCGAGACCGGCACCCAGAGAGCTGCTAGACACCCTCCGGTGTAAGTAAAAAGCGTAAATACCTTACCTGAACAATTGATTTGCTTTTGACAAGTCCATTTCTTGTCTCACATATCCCCATGCATTAGGATTGAAGAGCATTGCAGGGAAAATACAACTTTAAATTGACTCTCTAAAATTGACTGTTTGAACTTTGAAGTATATATTGCTCTTTATATCAAGTTTACTACACTGTGTTATTCTGTACACTTGCTCCTATTGCAAGTTGATTGCATATCTAATGGCCATTTAACTGTATGGTCTCCTGCATTTTATCTTTGTTCTTTATGCATCCTTGTTTTTTATGCATCTTTGTTAGAAGCTGTGTTTTTATTTTATTTTTTTTGTAACACATATTATTATTTTAACATATATATCTGTATAGAGTCTATTTTAATTATTTTTATATATGAATTTTGATCATTAAAATTAACATTTTAGCCATCTTATCTTTATATATACAAATTGGACCATTACTCACATACGGCTAGATTTGGAGTTTGGCGGTAAAAGGGCTGTTAACGCTCCGCGGGTTTTTTTCTGGCCGCACCATAAATTTAACTCTGGTATCGAGAGTTAAAACAAATGCTGCGTTAGGCTCCAAAAAAGGAGCGTAGAGCATATTTAGCGCAAATGCAACTCTCGATACCAGAGTTGCTTACGGACGCGGCCGGCCTCAAAAACGTGCTCGTGCACGATTCTCCCATAGGAAACAATGGGGCTGTTTGAGCTGAAAAAAAACCTAACACCTGCAAAAAAGCAGCGTTCAGCTCCTAACGCAGCCCCATTGTTTCCTATGGGGAAACACTTCCTACGTCTGCACCTAACACTCTAACATGTACCCCGAGTCTAAACACCCCTAACCTTACACTTATTAACCCCTAATCTGCCGCCCCCGCTATCGCTGACCCCTGCATTACACTTTTAACCCCTAATCTGCCGCTCCGTAAACCGCCGCCACCTACGTTATCCCTATGTACCCCTAATCTGCTGCCCTAACATCGCCGACCCCTATGTTATATTTATTAACCCCTAATCTGCCCCCCACAACGTCGCCGACACCTACCTACACTTATTAACCCCTAATCTGCCGAGCGGACCGCACCGCTACTATAATAAAGTTATTAACCCCTAATCCGCCTCACTAACCCTATCATAAATAGTATTAACCCCTAATCTGCCCTCCCTAACATCGCCGACACCTACCTTCAATTATTAACCCCTAATCTGCCGACCGGAGCTCACCGCTATTCTAATAAATGTATTAACCCCTAAAGCTAAGTCTAACCCTAACACTAACACCCCCCTAAGTTAAATATAATTTTTATCTAACGAAATAAATTAACTCTTATTAAATAAATGATTCCTATTTAAAGCTAAATACTTACCTGTAAAATAAATCCTAATATAGCTACAATATAAATTACATTTATATTATAGCTATTTTAGGATTAATATTTATTTTACAGGTAACTTTGTATTTATTTTAACCAGGTACAATAGCTATTAAATAGTTAAGAACTATTTAATAGTTACCTAGTTAAAATAATTACAAATTTACCTGTAAAATAAATCCTAACCTAAGATATAATTAAACCTAACACTACCCTATCAATAAAATAATTAAATAAAATACCTACAATTACCTACAATTAACCTAACACTACACTATCAATAAATTAATTAAACACAATTGCTACAAATAAATACAATTAAATAAACTATCTAAAGTACAAAAAATAAAAAAGAACTAAGTTACAGAAAATAAAAAAATATTTACAAACATAAGAAAAATATTACAACAATTTTAAACTAATTACACCTACTCTAAGCCCCCTAATAAAATAACAAAGACCCCCAAAATAAAAAATTCCCTACCCTATTCTAAAATACAAAAATTACAAGCTCTTTTACCTTACCAGCCCTGAACAGGGCCCTTTGCGGGGCATGCCCCAAGAATTTCAGCTCTTTTGCCTGTAAAAAAAAACATACAATACCCCCCCCCCAACATTACAACCCACCACCCACATACCCCTAATCTAACCCAAACCCCCCTTAAATAAACCTAACACTAAGCCCCTGATGATCTTCCTACCTTGTCTTCACCATGCCAGGTTCACCGATCCGTCCTGGCTCCAAGATCTTCATCCAACCCAAGCGGGGGTTGGCGATCCATAATCCGGTGCTCCAAAGTCTTCCTCCTATCCGGCAAGAAGAGGACATCCGGACCGGCAAACATCTTCTCCAAGCGGCATCTTCTATGTTCTTCCATCCGATGACGACCGGCTCCATCTTGAAGACCTCCAGCGCGGATCCATCCTCTTCTTCCGACGACTAGACGACGAATGACGGTTCCTTTAAGGGACGTCATCCAAGATGGCGTCCCTCGAATTCCGATTGGCTGATAGGATTCTATCAGCCAATCGGAATTAAGGTAGGAATTTTCTGATTGGCTGATGGAATCAGCCAATCAGAATCAAGTTCAATCCGATTGGCTGATCCAATCAGCCAATCAGATTGAGCTCGCATTGTATTGGCTGATCGGAACAGCCAATAGAATGCGAGCTCAATCTGATTGGCTGATTGGATCAGCCAATCGGATTGAACTTGATTCTGATTGGCTGATTCCATCAGCCAATCAGAAAATTCCTACCTTAATTCCGATTGGCTGATAGAATCCTATCAGCCAATCGGAATTCGAGGGACGCCATCTTGGATGACGTCCCTTAAAGGAACCGTCATTCGTCGTCTAGTCGTCGGAAGAAGAGGATGGATCCGCGCTGGAGGTCTTCAAGATGGAGCCGGTCGTCATCGGATGGAAGAACATAGAAGATGCCGCTTGGAGAAGATGTTTGCCGGTCCGGATGTCCTCTTCTTGCCGGATAGGAGGAAGACTTTGGAGCACCGGATTATGGATCGCCAACCCCCGCTTGGGTTGGATGAAGATCTTGGAGCCAGGACGGATCGGTGAACCTGGCATGGTGAAGACAAGGTAGGAAGATCATCAGGGGCTTAGTGTTAGGTTTATTTAAGGGGGGTTTGGGTTAGATTAGGGGTATGTGGGTGGTGGGTTGTAATGTTGGGGGGGGGGTATTGTATGTTTTTTTTTACAGGCAAAAGAGCTGAAATTCTTGGGGCATGCCCCGCAAAGGGCCCTGTTCAGGGCTGGTAAGGTAAAAGAGCTTGTAATTTTTGTATTTTAGAATAGGGTAGGGAATTTTTTATTTTGGGGGTCTTTGTTATTTTATTAGGGGGCTTAGAGTAGGTGTAATTAGTTTAAAATTGTTGTAATATTTTTCTTATGTTTGTAAATATTTTTTTATTTTCTGTAACTTAGTTCTTTTTTATTTTTTGTACTTTAGATAGTTTATTTAATTGTATTTATTTGTAGCAATTGTGTTTAATTAATTTATTGATAGTGTAGTGTTAGGTTAATTGTAGGTAATTGTAGGTATTTTATTTAATTATTTTATTGATAGGGTAGTGTTAGGTTTAATTATATCTTAGGTTAGGATTTATTTTACAGGTAAATTTGTAATTATTTTAACTAGGTAACTATTAAATAGTTCTTAACTATTTAATAGCTATTGTACCTGGTTAAAATAAATACAAAGTTACCTGTAAAATAAATATTAATCCTAAAATAGCTATAATATAATTATAATTTATATTGTAGCTATATTAGGATTTATTTTACAGGTAAGTATTTAGCTTTAAATAGGAATAAGTTATTTAATAAGAGTTAATTTATTTCGTTAGATAAAAATTATATTTAACTTAGGGGGGTGTTAGTGTTAGGGTTAGACTTAGCTTTAGGGGTTAATACATTTATTAGAATAGCGGTGAGCTCCGGTCGGCAGATTAGGGGTTAATAATTGAAGGTAGGTGTCGGCGATGTTAGGGAGGGCAGATTAGGGGTTAATACTATTTATGATAGGGTTAGTGAGGCGGATTAGGGGTTAATAACTTTATTATAGTAGCGCTCAGGTCCGCTCGGCAGATTAGGGGTTAATAAGTGTAGGTAGGTGTCGGCGACGTTGTGGGGGGCAGATTAGGGGTTAATAAATATAACATAGGGGTCGGCGATGTTAGGGGCAGCAGATTAGGGGTACATAGGGATAACGTAGGTGGCGGCGATTTGCGGTCGGAAGATTAGGGGTTAATTATTTTAAGTAGCTTGCGGCGACGTTGTGTGGGGCAAGTTAGGGGTTAATAAATATAATATAGGGGTCGGCGGGGTTAGGGGCAGCAGATTAGGGGTACATAAGTATAACGTAGGTGGCGGTCGGCAGATTAGGGGTTAAAAATTTTAATCGAGTGGCGGCGATGTGGGGGGACCTCGGTTTAGGGGTACATAGGTAGTTTATGGGTGTTAGTGTAGTTTAGGGTACAGTAGTTAAGAGCTTTATAAACCGGCGTTAGCCAGAAAGCTCTTAACTCCTGCTTTTTTCAGGCGGCTGGAATCTTGTCGTTAGAGCTCTAACGCTCACTGCAGAAACGACTCTAAATACCGGCGTTAGAAAGATCCCATTGAAAAGATAGGCTACGCAAATGGCGTAGGGGGATCTGCGGTATGGAAAAGTCGCGGCTGTAAAGTGAGCGTTAGACCCTTTAATCACTGACTCCAAATACCAGCGGGCGGCCAAAACCAGCGTTAGGAGCCTCTAACGCTGGTTTTGACGGCTACCGCCGAACTCTAAATCTAGGCCATAGTCATTAATGATTATTTTAGCTTTCCTTCAAGCGCCACAGATTTTTTTAGTATTGTTTGAGTGTCTTTAGGGACTCCCTACAACCTAAATAATTCCCCCAATAATCTCTCCAAGGTGTTTTTTAGGAGATATTCACCTTTGTCTGTAGGCTTATAATCATTTTGTATTGCTAGCGCATTCTTCTGCACACACAACTGATACATTACAAAAGTGCACTATTAAATTTTTTATTTAAAAATCATACTAATCAAATAATTAAACCATTGACACAAAAATACACAGGAAACAAAATTGTATTGTAAAGGAGCATCAAAAATGGTAACAACATTTTTCATTAAAAATCGTATTTTGTCAAAAACTTAAAATTTGAATGCATATTACACAGGAATAAATCACATGCACGGAGTAAATCATAAATTAAGGACACTGGATGTGCAAAAAACACACCAAAATTTGTACTTAGAAGTACAAAATACAAAGCGTAATTGTTGTTTTTTCATAAATGAGATAAACCTGGGCATTCCATGGGCATCTATAAGATTTTCTCTCAAATCCCAGCGTAATTATCTCAACATTTTATCCCTACAAATCTCATTGTTTTTTTCTCACAAAGGAAAAGGTGGCAAGGTGGTGACAAAATACTAAAATACTTAATACCCTAATAGAAAAACACATGCATTCAAAAATATAGGCGAGAGTAAGATGCTATATGCAGAAAGCAACATAATGTGATTTATATTGGCTGCAGGATTTAATTTTGTAAGTGCGCCCTCGCACACTGTTAACTTCGCCCTACACAGTAAAGTTTCCCTCTCCAGCGAGCTCCATTAATTTCAATAGGAGACATCTCGCCACTTGCAGGGACTGCCCTTTTTAAAACAAATTCCATCAGGACAGCCCCTGCGAGGGTCAGCGTAAAAAGCCACGTCTGAACTGGACAGTTTAGATAATCAACCCCATAGTTACTGCTGAAGCTAGAGAAGTTGGTGATGAATATAAAGCTATATCTGACATAGTCTTATCACTAACTGTAAGTATGAATTCTGATCAATTTCTTTGTCTGACATATCTAGGTTTATTCAACAGAAAACTCAAGCATATTATCAATCTTTCCACAATACATTTTTTACACAATTGGGAAAAAAATTCTGTTCAATTATATAAATATTCAGTAGTAATTTGTATGCTATTTGCAGAGTTGCCTTCCATTAACACATATTGGGCATTTTACTAGTACCATCAACTGCTTTATTGTTTCTTTTGAACATTTTAAACATTGAAAATTAAACATGTTTTTTATTTGATTTAAACAGGTTAATTGTTTAACCCTATCTAACAAAGTAAAAATAAGCGGAATAGGTATGACCATATTAAAAAGATGTAAATACAAAACATACACGTAAATATATATGGAGCTTTCTCCTGTCAGCCAGAACTCATGCTACTTCAGTAGAAAATATGGTATAATAGTCAATGGTTTAGAAAGCAGGGATTAAAAAACTTTTTGTAACAGGGATATTTTACACTTGAGAATATATCACTGATAGAGATACTAAATTAATTAAGTTTGGGTTAGCTTTAGATTGGTTATTTAAATTACAATTAATGACAATACATTTATTTATAGAATTTTGTGCTCAAAATGTAATATCCCACAAAAATTTCAAATTAAATAAATTGCATTAAGAAAAATACGGTGAACATTTATTCATTTTGCTAAGATTAATACCATATAAAAATTAGTATAACACAAAACTATGACTGAATTATAAAAGAAAAAGGTTTTTTATTTTATTGTTTCTATCTTATGTAAATCACTTCTTTTGTTACCCGAAATAAACTGTGGGCAATACATATATCATATCACAGTAGAGTTGCTGCAAAGCTATATATGTGATATTATGTATTTCAATGACCACTAAGGGTAATATGATGAAAAATTACTTGCTCTCATAAATTATTTTCCAAAGGAGGAGAGGGAATAATGGTATAACAAATTGCAAAGAGTAATAGCTCACCTTCCACCCGGAGACAAGAACCTTCAGGCGTTAACGGCAGGAAACTCGGATCCAACCGAGTCTACTCATGGACCCACAAAATTCAAACTCCACAGTCCATTTGGAGTACACTGCCTGCCGTACCATGCGCCCACATCCAATTCCTTCTGGGTACGTTACCACCCACGTGGCCAAACAATCACATGCGGTGCAAAGTCCAATGGGAGCAAGTCGGCTATTCCAGAACACGGACTGATCTTCTGGCGATAATATAAACGTGAGCAAAGAAACAAGAGTGATCCGTCCGTGTACAAATAAAAGATTTTTTATTTCCACAGGTTAAAATTGGTGTTTTTGTACTTTTACATACTTTTGTACATATATATATATATATATATATATATATATATATATATATATATATATATATATATATATATATAGGCAAAACTATTTTGTCAATATGTTGATATGTATTTATTTATTTATTTATTTATTTACATCAGTTATTGTATTTTTGAACAAAAATTAATTATGGATATTATATGAAGGATTGTGTGTGTTGCATCAGGCTAAGGACAGCATATTTAACATAATGCAGCAGTCAATAACAGAGCCAATAAAAGTGTAATCTTAGAATTGACCTTGGCCTGGTCCAACACAGATATCTTCAATTGTGCATTATATATCTGTATGCATGAGTATATGTCTTTAACTTATATACACAATAACTAAGAGACATATGAGTTATCCATTGTTTTTGATTTGTAGCAATTTGGTATGTATGTAAGATTGTTAACTTGCTGAGTTACTTTTTGTTAAATAAAGAAGCACCATTAACAATAGAAGATAACTCGGATGTCTAAAATGATTTCAATATAACATCCCGCTTTCTCTCTCTGCATCATTGCTATCAACTTACATTTTCTGGATATTTTGTCATATGCCCTTTATTATTCTATATGTTGTCTTTATACAGGGAGTGCAGAATTATTAGGCAAATGAGTATTTTGACCACATCATCCTCTTTATGCATGTTGTCTTACTCCAAGCTGTATAGGCTCGAAAGCCTACTACCAATTAAGCATATTAGGTGATGTGCATCTCTGTAATGAGAAGGGGTGTGGTCTAATGACATCAACACCCTATATCAGGTGTGCATAATTATTAGGCAACTTCCTTTCCTTTGACAAAATGGGTCAAAAGAAGGACTTGACAGGCTCAGAAAAGTCAAAAATAGTGAGATATCTTGCAGAGGGATGCAGCACTCTTAAAATTGCAAAGCTTCTGAAGCGTGATCATCGAACAATCAAGCGTTTCATTCAAAATAGTCAACAGGGTCGCAAGAAGCATGTGGAAAAACCAAGGCGCAAAATAACTGCCCATGAACTGAGAAAAGTCAAGCGTGCAGCTGCCAAGATGCCACTTGCCACCAGTTTGGCCATATTTCAGAGCTGCAACATCACTGGAGTGCCCAAAAGCACAAGGTGTGCAATACTCAGAGACATGGCCAAGGTAAGAAAGGCTGAAAGACGACCACCACTGAACAAGACACACAAGCTGAAACGTCAAGACTGGGCCAAGAAATATCTCAAGACTGATTTTTCTAAGGTTTTATGGACTGATGAAATGAGAGTGAGTCTTGATGAGCCAGATGGATGGGCCCGTGGCTGGATTTGTAAAGGGCAGAGAGCTCCAGTTCGACTCAGACGCCAGCAAGGTGGAGGTGAGTACTGGTTTGGGCTGGTATCATCAAAGATGAGCTTGTGGGGCCTTTTCGGGTTGAGGATGGAGTCAAGCTCAACTCCCAGTCCTACTGCCAGTTTCTGGAAGACACCTTCTTCAAGCAGTGGTACAGGAAGAAGTCTGCATCCTTCAAGAAAAACATGATTTTCATGCAGGACAATGCTCCATCACACGTGTCCAAGTACTCCACAGCGTGGCTGGCAAGAAAGGGTATAAAAGAAGAAAATCTAATGACATGGCCTCCTTGTTCACCTGATCTGAACCCCATTGAGAACCTGTGGTCCATCATCAAATGTGAGATTTACAAGGAGGGAAAACAGTACACCTCTCTGAACAGTGTCTGGGAGGCTGTGGTTGCTGCTGCACGCAATGTTGATGGTGAACAGATCAAAACACTGACAGAATCCATGGATGGCAGGCTTTTGAGTGTTCTTGCAAAGAAAGGTGGCTATATAGGTCACTGATTTGTTTTTGTTTTGTTTTTGAATGTCAGAAATGTATATTTGTGAATGTTGAGATGTTATATTGGTTTCACTGGTAAAAATAAATAATTGAAATGGGTATATATTTGTTTTTTGTTAAGTTGCCTAATAATTATGCACAGTAATAGTCACCTGCACACTCAGATATCCCCCTAAAATAGCTAAAACTAAAAACAAACTAAAAACTACTTCCAAAAATATTCAGCTTTGATATTAATGAGTTTTTTGGGTTCATTGAGAACATGGTTGTTGTTCAATAATAAAATTAATCCTCAAAAATACAACTTGCCTAATAATTCTGCACTCCCTGTACATTCTGATGATATTGTATATATACATTGTATTTTTCCGGTTGCAGGTAGGAAGATTTAATACGTATCTAGAAGTATTTTTATTCTGGATAGCACTGTCACTATGCATTAATTGTTAGAGGGTGTTTTCTTAAAATTTTAAATTGTTATTAACCAATGAATGCTCTTCTATGTTTTTTAGTAGGGGCAGTATGGCAGATAGTTCAGGCTATGATTACGGCTTTTGCCGAAATGCGGAAATCTATCTGACACACTACACCCTTCAACATTGTACCAGGGACTCTGAGGTCCTATTTTAACCTGTGGAAATATAGAATCTTTTATTTGTACGCAGACGGATCGCTCTTGTTTCTTTGCTCAACAATACATATATCACTCAAGTAACATTTTTACCCTTAATAAAATATTTTTAATTTAGCATGCAAGATGAAGTTACAATATCTTTCTTTCTTTCTTTCTTTCGCAATATTTTGTTTCCTTACGGCTAGATTACGAGTTTTGCGTTATGGTGCAGTACGACTTTTAACGCTAACAAATTGGCCATTACACTGGAAAGGCCAGGAACGCATATTACGAGTCGTGTCAGTATAGCTATACTGCTAGCATTTTAACCTATAACGTAACTCAAAAAATGTGTGAGATTTTCATAACGCCGGTACTACAGGTTGTCCGTTCAGGATAAAATGCTTGTGTTACAGATCATCCCGACACAATCCATACTGACATCTGAGACCAGTAGTTATGGATTTTGCAAAACAAATAGTAAAACCCACCACCCAACCTACTCCCCAAAATAAAAAACCTAAGTCTAAAACAAACCTAAGCTACCCATTACCCCTAAATGGGCATTTGTATGGGCATTGCCCTTAAAAGGGCATTCAGCTCTTTTATCTTCATCCCGGCTGTGGCGGTGACCGCATGAAGAGGATGCTCCACGCAGGATGTCTTCAAGGATAGCTCCGCACCACCGGGATGAAGATGTCCCAGAGATGGGTGAAGGCGTCACCCTCTTGATGAAGACTTCTCCCAGTCTGGATTAAAATGGATGTCCCAACATCAGGAACCGTGAGTAGATATTCTGGGGTTAGTGACAGGTTTTTTTTCTTTTTTTTGGGTGTTTTGTTTTTTAGATTAGGGTTTTGGGCAATTGTAAAACAGTTGAATGCCCATTTAAAGGGCAGTGCAAAAGAAATGAATGCCCTTTTAAGGGCAATGCCCATACAAATGCCCCTTTAGGGGCAATGGGTAGCTTAGGTTTTTTTTAGTTAGGTTTTTTATTTTGGGGGGTTGGTTGGGTGGTGGGTTTTACTGTTCGGGGGACTTTGTATTTTTTTACAGGTAAAAGAGCTGTTTAATTTAGGGTAATGTCAGTATATAAAACTTGAATCTTTATTGGAACCAATTAAAAATTAATGGAAGAATACAGCATACAGAGTGAGCGTAGCACTTAGCTTATGCGTTTCGGCTAGCAAGCCGTAATCATAGCCTATAGTGCTGTGCTCACCTCTGATATTTAAGAATAAAAGAAAAAAAGCCATTGGCTCAGAATCAATTGAATTAATTAATTAGTTAAGAACACCTGTGCGCTACTCTGTTAACCCTGTAATGCCTGATCCTGTATAAGAAGGGAGCAAAACAAATACTCCTGACACAAGATATATAGAAACATTCAATGTACAAAATCTAACTAGAATGGCAATGTGGGATAAAAATTAATATGAAATAATCAGTGTATGTTCACTGCATATAATAAACAACTAATGTTTGTGATATTAATAAATGTAAAAATTGGTAAATAAAGATGTATAGAAATCTCATGCAATGTGTAAAAACTTAAGTAATCTATAATGTACGCTAGGTAGACAAACTGTAAAACTTAAATAGATACCACCCATTTTTTTACCAACAACATCATAGGATGATATAGTACACTATCAAGTGAAGTTGGTATTAGGGATAAAAGCTGACCAATTCATGTTTCTCCTATTCCCAAAAAATTATCATGTCAAATTTTGAGTTTAATCCTTTAGGCACCCTAGTTTCTAGTTTGAAAATCCAGAAGATTTCTCTTTTGGCTAAAAGATGGTCTAGGTTGCCACCCCTTTTTGGCAGAACTACCTTCTCGATAGCACACCATCTGATGGTGTTTAAATTACCATCATGGGTTTTTGCAAAATGTTGCACCAATGGAGTGGATGCCTTGCCCAAACTTATAGTGGAGAGATGTTCTCTGATCCTTGAATTCATGTCTCTTGACGTGAGACCAATATATTGCATTTTACACTGAATACATGTAATGAGATATATGACTTAATTGGTTCTGCAATTTAAACATGAATGTATGTCAAATTTCTTGCCATTTGCCATTGACTCAAAATATTTGGTGATCTGGACATATTCACATGGGCGACAATGATTGCTACTACATTGTCAGGGTGCCAGGAATCAGACTGAGACGAGAAGTGCAAAAATAATCACACCTTTATTCATAGCAAAAAAATAATAAAAAGTCCACAAGTCAAATAACAAGCCAGGAGTCAAAACCAGAGCTGGTAGTCAGACGAGCCGAGTCAGGAGCCAAAGCAAATAGTCAGACGAGCCGGAATCAGGAACAAGGAAAACAGCAGAGTCAGGAACAAGCCAGGGATCAGGAACCAGGAAAGACGTCAGGCAGCCAGGTAATACACAGGAACTCTCACAAACAGGTCTGAGACAACGCAAAGGCAAAGCAAACAGAATAGAGGCCCTTTAAATAATAAGTGATGACATCACAATTCTGAGAGAGTCTGGCCATAAAAGGAAGTGTAGGAAATGAGCAGCATCCCCCACAATGCACCATAGTCAGGAAGAGAGGTGAGTAAAATGGCTGCCAGCAGCATATGGCAAACAACAGGGAAAAACCCTGACACACATCTATACATCCCTACATGTTTCAGCCAAGAGCTGTTAGTGCTTGGTGACCTATTCAATTGTGTAGGTGCCAAAAGTGTACCAAGGGTTTTGCTTTTTTTGTATGAACATCTGATACCTTTGTCCACTACCTTGTTAAGATGATCATCTGCAGCCAAAAGTGAGAATTTTTTTCTCACTATTTTGCAGATGTCATAGTATTGGGCACTGAATTCAGTTACAAAATTTACTCCATCAAACCTATTTCTGTTGGAACCCCTCCTCTTATCAGCTCCAAGCAACTGGTCTCTTGGAACAAAATCAACAACTGATTGAGCTCTGATAATGTCTTGATTGGGATATTTCCTCTCTCTTAAACGCTTGCTGAGATCCGAAGCGTCTTTCTGATATTCAGAGGGGTTAGAACAATTGCGTTTAAGCCTGATGAATTGGCCTTTCGCTATTGCAAACCTAATTTGCTTTGGGTGACTTTATCAGTTGTACCTTTTAGCAACAGGTCCAGAAAATTAATTTCTACTGGATTCATCTCACAAGTGAACCTCAGACCCACATCATTCAAATTAAGGAAGTTCATGAACTGCCCAATTTCCTCAGTCTCCCCTCTCCAAACTAAGAGCAAGTCGTCAATGTACCTATAGTACAACTCTATTCTATCTCTATACGGATTGCTATCTCCATAGATGCGGCCCAGCTCCCACCAGCCAAGATACAGATTGGCATAAGATGGAGCAAACTTAGCCCCCATGGGCGTGCCACATCTCTGGAGATAGCAATCCCCCTCAAACTGAAAGAAATTATGAGTGAGGAGGAACTTAATCACTCTTAAAATGTAGGCCTGGAACTCAGTAGTGAAATCTGAATAGGTCAACAAAAAGAAATGTATTGCCTCTAGGCCTTTGTCATGTTGGATGGAAGAATATAACGCCACCACATCGACAGTTAACCAAGTATAGCCGCTGTCCCATTTGAATTTCTGGATAATGTTAATAACATGTTTGGTGTCTTTCAAATGTGATGCCAACTGGACTACAAAATGCTGTAATATAGAATCAATCCACTGTGAAAGATAAACATTGAACCGATTCCACCCACAATAGGCCTCCCCTGTACCTTTGTCAGGGTTTTGTGTACTTTTGAAAGATGATGGAAACAGGGGGTCCTGGGAAATTGAACATCCAAATAAGCCAAGGTCTGGTCATCCAGGAACCCCTGTTCCCTACAATCATCCAAAATCTGTCTGAGTTCATGTTGATAGACTCTAGTAGGATCCCTATCAAGTTTCAAATAATCGTGTAGATTATGCAACTGGCGGAAAGCCTCAGATATATAATCTGTCTTATTCATGACCACTACCGCACCGCCTTTATCTGCGGTGCGTATTACCAAGTTATCATTATCTTGAAGATCCCTTAGGGCCTTTTTCTGTTTATTCATTAGATTTTGTTTGGTATTGGTACATGAACCAGCCAGATTGGTTAGATCCATTTCAACTGTCTGTTGGAATGTTTCTAATATATTCCCATGACTATGGGTAGGGTAAAAAGTAGATTTGTTTTTAAGAGAGACTGCTCTAGTTACTGTGCCTGAAGAATTTCTGGACTCATTCTCCAGTGATTGTAATGCAACCATATCACAGACTTCATTGAAGTCAAATAGAGTGTTTTCAACAGTCAGAGGTTGTGCAACACCATCCTCAAAGGTATGGTAATTTTCACCAAAATGTTTCTTTAATGTCAAATTTCTAATCAAGCGGTTAACATCCAATATAGTCTGGAATAAGTTAAAATTGCTTGTCGTTGAAAAACCTAAGCCAAGGGACAGTACCTGAAATTGTTCTGCAGATATTATTTCAGAGGAGAGATTGATAACATTGTTCCTCATTTGTACCTTGTTTGTGGGCGGTTACCCCTGAGCTGATATCTCCCTCACACATCCTGAGTTTGTTGTGCTCCCCCTGTTTGATCTTGGGTCTCTGAAAAAACATGTGGGAAAACCTGTTCAAGATCAGGGTACGAGGTCATGTATGGTGTAGAGTTTTGTGCTTGTTGTGACTGATGATGTGTCCCCTGTTTATATGTCAAAGTGGAGCCCTGTGCCTGTGAAGGCTTGTAGTGTGCCCCTTGTATTGTTCTTATTTGTTTGGGTCTAACAGTCAATTCACTAGCAGAAACTGTATTGAAACCTATATTCCTTGGAGTGCACACAGGTGGAATAACAGTAGTGGTGGGGGTAACTGCTGATAGGGCTGCTGCAGAGGTAGAGCAAGTTTTTCCCTCATCAGAGGAGTATTCTGTATGACTCCCTGAGAATGACACAGTTTTATTTGGTTTGTTGCCTCTACGTTTGCGGTTGCCCTTTTTCTTATTGTTAGGGAACTGTGTTCGTCTAAATTCCCCTCTTTTCTTACGGTTCCAGATATACACTGACTCCATTTGATAGTCAGATCTGTCTCTCAAATATTTAGAATTCTTATTTTCCATGACTAGACTCTTGCCACTAGCTACCATGCCTCTCAGGATTGTGTCAAATTTACCAAACTGTGGATCACTAATGCGCTTATCCATCTCAGTTTGTAAATCTGTTATTTCAATTTTTATCACATTCAGTTGTTTTAGTTTGTAATCTCTTAACATAACCATTAATCTAGAAGATCATTCAGACAAAATCAAATTCCAATTTTTAACAAAATCTTTTTCATTTTGATCAACATCAAATGTAGGGAATTTGAATAGTCTCAGTCCTCTGGGAATCATCCCCAATTCTAAATATTTATCAAATGTCCAGATATCCCACTGGATTTTACATTCTTTTAATAGTAGCAATTCCATGGATAAGGACAGGACTCCCTTGTCTTCTGAAAAAATATGCTCATAGTCTTGTACATTGTGCTCCCTAGCAGTTAGGGCATTAATGAGAAGTAGTCCCTATTTGATTGGACAGACTCCTCCTGCTGTTGATGAACTTCCATGTTACAGCTGTATCACAACACAAATAACTCCAACACCCTCAAATAATACTTCCAGGCCGTATCTAGTTAAACAGCCATACACATAAAGGATAGAGTGGTGTGAGTAAACTGAGTCTTTTGAAATACACCAAACATGTTATTAACATTATCCAGAAATTCAAATGGGACAGCGGCTATACTTGGTTAACTGTCGATGTGGTGGCGTTATATTCTTCCATCCCACATGACAAAGTCCTAGAGGCAATACATTTCCTTTTGTTGACCTATTCAGATTTCACTACTGAGTTCCAGGCCTACATTTTAAGAGTGATTAAGTTCCTCCTCACTCATAATTTCTTTCAGTTTGAGGGAGATTGCTATCTCCAGAGATGCGGCACAGCCATGGGGGCTAAATTTGCTCCATCTTATGCCAATCTGTATCTTGGCTGGTGGGAGCTGGGCCGCATCTATGGAGATAGCAATCCGTATAGAGATAGAATCAAGTTGTACTATAGGTACATTGACGACTTGCTCTTAGTTTGGAGAGGGGAGACTGAGGAAATTGGGCAGTTCATGAACTTCCTTAATTTGAATGATGTGGGTCTGAGGTTCACTTGTGAGATGAATCCAGTAGAAATTAATTTTCTGGACCTGTTGCTAAAAGGTACAACTGATAAAGTCACCCAAAGCAAATTAGGTTTGCAATAGCGAAAGGCCAATTCATCAGGCTTAAACGCAATTGTTCTAACCCCTCTGAATATCAGAAAGACGCTTCGGATCTCAGCAAGCGTTTAAGAGAGAGGAAATATCCCAATCAAGACATTATCAGAGCTCAATCAGTTGTTGATTTTGTTCCAAGAGACCAGTTGCTTGGAGCTGATAAGAGGAGGGGTTCCAACAGAAATAGGTTTGATGGAGTAAATTTTGTAACTGAATTCAGTGCCCAATACTATGACATCTGCAAAATAGTGAGAAAAAAATTCTCACTTTTGGCTGCAGATGATCATCTTAACAAGGTAGTGGACAAAGGTATCAGATCATACAAAAAAAGCAAAACCCTTGGTATACTTTTGGCAACTACACAATTGAAAAGGTCACCAAGCACTAACAGCTCTTGGCTGAAACATGTAGGGATGTATAGATGTGGTAGCAATCATTGTTGCCCATGTGAATATGTCCAGATCACCAAATATTTTGAGTCAATGGCAAATGGCAAGAAATTTGACATACATTCATGTTTAAATTGCAGAACCAATTATGTCATATATCTCATTACATGTATTCAGTGTAAAATGCAATATATTGGTCTCACGTCAAGAGACATGAATTCAAGGATCAGAGAACATCTCTCCACTATAAGTTTGGGCAAGACATCCACTCCATTGGTGCAACATTTTGCAAAAACCCATGATGGTAATTTAAACACCTTCAGATGGTGTGCTATCGAAAAGGTAGTTCTGCCAAAAAGGGGTGGCAACCTAGACCATCTTTTAGCCAAAAGAGAAATCTTCTGGATTTTCAAACTAGAAACTAGGGTGCCTAAAGGATTAAACTCAAAATTTGACATGAGAAATTTTTGGGAATAGGAGAAACATGAATTGGTCAGCTTTTATCCCTAATACCAACTTCACTTGATAGTATACTATATCATCCTATGATTTTGTTGGTAAAAAATGGGTGGTATCTATTTAAGTTTTACAGTTTGTCTACCTAGCGTACATTATAGATTACTTAAGTTTTTACACATTGCATGAGATTTCTATACATCTTTATTTACCTATTTTTTACATTTATTAATATCACAAACATTAGTTGTTTATTATATGCAGTGAACATACACTGATTATTTCATATTAATATTTATCCCACGTTGCCATTCTAGTTTGATTTTGTACATTGAATGTTTCTATATATTTTGTGTCAGGAGTATTTGTTTTGCCCCTTTCTTATACAGGCATTACAGGGTTAACAGAGTAGCGCACAGGTGTTCTTAACTAATGAATTAATTCAATTTATTCTGAGCCAATGGCTTTTTTTGTTTTGTTCTTAAATATCAGAGGTGAGCACAGCACTATAGGCTATGATTACGGCTTGCTAGCTGAAACGCGTAAGCCAAGTGCTGTACTCACTCTGTATGCTGTATTCTTCCATTCATTTTTAATTGGTTCCAATAAAGATTCAAGTTTTATATACTGGCTGGCGTGGATTGCATTCTTTCCTGTGGGTTCCATTGCTTAATCCAGAGATCCGTGCGGCCACACAGCTGTTCATTCCACGCTCTGTCTTAGGATCTAGCTGCAAGCACAAGTCACGAGTTACGTCACCTGGAAGTGCCGGTCACCTGAGGTTCGCTCTGTGTTGTAGACGCCGAGGGAGGTGGAGGGGACCGGGGAGTGGACAGCTCTCAACGATTTGAATCGGGGTCCCAGTATCTTCCAAAGATTGCAGAGTCACAGGTGGAGGGTAAGAGAGCACTGTTTGTGCCCACCCTTACGTGTATTACCAAGTTGGGATATATGTTGAATTGACGTTCACAGTTAGGAGACTTGTTAAAAGCATATCATTGATCCAGCAGTGAAAGTATTTGGGTTTGGAATGCAAAAGACTCAGTTTACTCACACCACTCTATCCTTTATGTGTATGACTGTTTAATTTAGGACAATGCCCTTTTAAGGGCTATTGGTAGATTATTGTAGGCTAGGGGGCATTTTATTTTGGAGGGGCTTTTTTTATTTTTATAGCGCTATTAGATTACGTGTAATTGTTTTTATTTTTGATAATTTTGATTATTATTTTTTGTAATTTCAGATTTTTTTTTTAGTGTTTTTTATTTTTCATAATTTAGTGTTTATTATTTTTTGTAATTTCAGATTTTTTTTTCTTTTCGTAATGTTAGTTTTTTTTTAGATTTGTAATTTAGATTTTTTAATTGGTAATTTTTTTTATTTTATTAGAATAGTAATGTTTGGTTAATTTATAGTTTAAACTTAGGTTTATTTTTATTTCACAGGTAAGTTATTATTTATTTAAATATAGTTATATTGTAATTTTAATTTAAAGTTAGGGGGTGTTAGGTTTAGGGGTTAATAGTTTAATTTAGTGTTTTGCGATGTGGGGGAGGAGCGGTTTAGAGGTTAATAGGTTTGATTAGTTGCGGCGATGTGGGAGGCGGGAGGTTTAGGGGTTAATAACTTTATTTAGTGGTGATGATGTCAGGGAGTGGTGGATTAGGGGTTAATAACTTTTATTTAGGTGTCTGCGATGTCGGGGGCGGCGGATTAGGGGTGTTTAGACTTGGGGTTTATGTTAGTGTGTTAGGTTTAAACGTAACTTTTATTTCCCCATAGACATCAATGGTCAATCATTGACTTAACCTATTTAATCAGCTAGTTCCCAGTAGTGCATTGTGGTTCCTGAGACTACCTACTTTTAATTTTACTCTTCAACAAAGGATACTAAGAGAACAAAGCAAATCAGATAATAGAAGTAAATTGCAAAATTGTTTAACATTGCACAATCTGAAAACTTAATATTTACTTTGCTGTCCCTTTGAAAATAGATTTTCTTTATTTAGATGGGAAGGGGAAATCATATTGTATTCTTAATTTAATTTAAATTATTTACTTAAGAATAAGATAAAAAATAACAAAATATACATTGTCAAGAATAAGTCGAAGCAATAAAAAATGAAATTTTTTATAATATGAAATAAAACCATACAACACACACAGTATTATTAATATTATGTTTTTATTGAAAGGATGTGTCTTGATTATATCGTTAGGACTAAAAAATCAAATAGCATTATATCTGCATTATTGTGTACTAAATAGCATTATTTAATAACTACAGTAGAGCCTATAATGCATTTTATTACGAACACTGTCAAAGTAAATTTAAAAAAAATGGTTATTCCAAATAATTGAAAAACAGTCTAGTATAAAAATAAAATATAAATAATTGTAATTAATAAAACAAACAATTAAAAACTTTAATTTGAAACAATCAGTATAGATATTACATATGTTTATTGGATTTAGATGAATGTGATAAATCTCACACAGTTGTCAGAAAACTTGTAATTATAGTAAAATATGTGTTATTGCTATATGTATTTACTTAAAATAATAATAATAATAATAATAGTAATTTCAATCAACAGTAATGTGTCAATAATTTACATCATATATATGTTGTTCCAATATTACTGTGTTTTCTGTTGAATATAATCTATTACATTACCTATATAAGTATTTTATAAATTAATTTAATGTATGCTGTTGGTATAAATCTTAAATATGCAAGAAAATCATTCAAAAGAAAGTATTTTATTTTCTAAAAGTATTCTTGGTTTTCATTCACATTTACTGTGATTTAAGAACTGTAAGTGATATATATGATTTTCACTTTCAGATGTTCTGCTTTTCTATGACTACCAGATGATTTGACAATCTTGTTATATATTTCATAAAAGTGAAGTCCATTTTTGACATATTTCTATCAGCAGACAAAAGAAAAGAAAACAATAAAAAAGACAGCATGAATTGTTTGAATGTATTTCCTTGAATATTGTCAAAGACATCAAACACATACAAGATAAATATGTTATTTCTAAAGATAATGCTAGTAAATTCAAATTACCACATAAAGAACATAATGACTTTAAGATGGATACATCAAATCCAAAATTCAATCATTTTCCTTCTGAATACCCGAGAAATCAAAACAGCAGTCAAGGCGAGGTGTACAGTACACCAGTCTTTATAGAGGTTTTAGTACTGAATTTGCCATTAAAGGGACAGTCTACACCAACAATTTTCTTATTTAAAAAGATAGATATTCCCTTTAAAACCCATTCCCTGTTTTTGCATAACCAACGCAGTTATATACTATATACTTTTTACCTCTGTGATTACCTTGTATCTAAGCCTCTGCAGACAGCCTCCTTATCTAAATGCTTTTGACAGACATGTAGTGTAGTTAATCAGTGAAGACTCCTAAATAACTTTACGGGAGTGAGCACAATGTTATCTATATGACACACATGAACTAACACTGTCTAACTGTGAAAAACTTTCAAAATGCTCTGAGCTAAGAGGCGGTTTTCAATAGTTTAGAAATCAGTTTGAGCCTAGCTAGCTTTAGCTTTTCAAAAATACCACCAAGGGAACAAAGCAAATTTGATGATAAAAGTAAATTGGAAAGTTGTTTAAAATTGCATGCCCTATCTGAATCATGAAAGTTTAGTTTTGACTTTACTGTCCCTTTAAGTCTACTTTAAAGGGATATGAAACCGACATTTTTTTATTTCATGATAAATGTAGCCACCAATCAGCAAGTGCTACCCAGGTGCTAAACCAAAAATGGGCCAGCTCCTATGCTTACATTCCTGCTTTTTCAAATAAAGATACCAAGAGAACTAAGAAAATTTAATAATAGGAGTAAATTAGAAAGTTACTTAAAATTGAATGCTACATCTGAATCATGAAAGAAAATATGTAGGTTTAATAGCCCTTTAAACCAGGCCATGCTGAGTTCTCTTCCTCAAACTAAAAACAAGGGACGCCTCATAGTGTATTTCTGTAATCAATGAAGGACAGATAGATAATATGAAAATCACTCACAATTATGTGGCACATTTAGGACGATAAGGTGCAATTAAATCAGATTGACACTTGCAGTAGTCAGCACACTGATCGATACCCTCAGCTGTGGATCGTAAGTTGGATTGGACTGGATCTGCATAAATATGAATTGACCAATCACAAACTAGCTCTTATGTGAACATGCTAATTGTAGCTTTGAATATAAACATTTTGTATATAATATATGAAACATCATTGCATTAGAATGTTGCAAGACGTTAGATAAAATATGAAAAATATATCAAAGAAAATTATGTTAAATGATACATAGAGCGTGATTCAATAAAATAAAATAATTCTAAAATTAATAGTAATTACTTATTTGTAAAGTACTAAATGGCATTTAAAGGGACAGATAAAGCATGCAACTTTAAGCAACTTTCTAATTTACTCCTATAATCAATTTTTCTTCGTTCTCTTGCTATCTTTATTTAAAAAGCAGGAATGTGATGCATAGGAGCCGGCCTATTTTTGGTGGAGAACCTGGGTTATGCTTGCTTAGTGGTGGGTAACTGTAAGCTGAACCTAAAATGGGCTGGCTGCTAACATTTACATAGAAAGAGATTCCGACATCAGTCAATTCTTTAAAAGTACAAAGTCTTTATTGGGATATCTTAAAACAGGAACACAGCAAACAGTTGGTCCAGTAGACCTAGGCGCAGCACGCAGGCATACGCGTTTCGGAAGTAAATTCCGTAGTCACAGCCTATGTGCTAAACCCCCACATCCAGTTTAAAAACCTAATAGGCAAATGTAATAGGTTAAAAACAAACCAACGCCCTAGTGTCACTGACCAATAGTATGTAATTATCAATTAAGAAATTCATGTCTATTCTCTAAGAGAGCAACATGATAGCACTACCTTCACATTTAACCCATGGTGAAATGTATCAAAAGAGTAAGGAAAAATTAGTACATAAAGTAACAAAAAACCTATTAATAGATAAATAGAGAGGAGAATCAAACTAAATGTATACACTCTGACATAGGTAGCATATTCGTGCTGCATATACATATAAGCAGAGTATATATATAAAATGCAGTATTAGTATAGTAAATACAGATATACGTAAAATAAGAACACAATAGGGCTGTACACATTAGTAGCATCTACAAGACAATATTTATGTGTTAAATGCCAGTCCCAAAATGTAATCATTAAAAAATAATTTTTTTTTTTTACATATACCAATACAGTGCTAATAATGAACAGATTGTATGTTAACAGTAGCATCTAAATAGGATGTAAGCATGGAATATATGGAACAATAGTAGCTAGGTGTGTGTAAAAGCCATACACTAGATAACGGAGCTTATCATGTAATGTAGAGCTAGATAAGATATGTTTAACATGCATATGAAGTTCGTTATAGACACCTGCATCTGTTAGTGCAAAGAAGTCAAGATTTAAATAATTATTAGATGTATTTGTACACTGGATACACTGTCGAAATTGCTGAAGGTATAACTATAACCCTAGTGTAACAGAACAGAGCACTATGAAATATGTAAAAATGTGTATACAGAATAATAGCCTAAGGTCATAACAGACCAGGCCAAAACACATACAATAGATGACTAATATATTTGAATGTTAGTATTTAGGTGCTGTACTTTAAATGGCAAAAAATGGACAGAGGATACTCACTCCCAGTGATTGATAATATCAAACCTGGAGTTAAGTCCATTTGGTAACCTTGTATCTAAGGTGAATATCCAATAAGCTTCCCTTCTTGCCAGTATAGTGTCAATGTCCCCACCCCTGGTTGGTCTGGTGATCTTCTCTATAGCACACCATGAAAAGTATTTAAGATCATTATTGTGAAAAGCACCAAAGTGTTGGACTATAGGTGTAGTTGCTCTATTCTGTTTGAATGATGATAAATGTTCACGCATTCTAGCATTGAGATCTCTGGAGGTGAGCCCCACATACTGGACATTGCAAATGGAACATTCAATGAGGTATACGGCATATTCAGTGGTGCAATTCATACAAGTGCCAATATAAGTTTTGTGTGTAACCTTGCTAGAAAAATTCTTAGTCACTTTGACATAATCACAAGGTTTACATTTTCGTCTGCCACATCTGTACATGCCAGTATGCCTTAACCAAGATCCCCTTGACTCTTCCTTTGATTTGAGTAATGTGGGTGCCAGAATATTACCCAAAGTTGGGCTCCTCCTGTATGAACATCTGATGCCATTTTTTACAGTGTTGATTAATTTGTCATCAGCAGAGAGGAGTGGAAAGTGCTTACGGACAATTTTACAGATGTCATGATATTGTGCACTATGATTAGTAACAAAAGTTACACCTTTAAACACAGTCCTCTCAGCGTATACACATTTTTACATATTTCATAGTGCTCTGTTCTGTTACACTAGGTTTATAGTTATAGTTATACCTTCAGCAATTTCAACAGTGTATCCAGTGTACAAATACATCTAATAATTATTTAAATCTTGACTTCTTTGCACTAACAGATGCAGGTGTCTATAACGAACTTCATATGCATGTTAAACATATCTTATCTAGCTCTACATTACATGATAAGCTCCGTTATCTAGTGTATGGCTTTTACACACACCTAGCTACTATTGTTCCATATATTCCATGCTTACATCCTATTTAGATGCTACTGTTAACATACAATCTGTTCATTATTAGCACTGTATTGGTATATGTAAAAAAAAAAAAAATTTTTAATTACATTTTGGGACTGGCATTTAACACATAAATATTGTCTTGTAGATGCTACTAATGTGTACAGCTCTATTGTGTTCTTATTTTACGTATATCTGTATTTACTATACTAATACTGCATTTTATATATATACTCTGCTTATATGTATATGCAGCACGAATATGCTACCTATGTCAGAGTGTATACATTTAGTTTGATTCTCCTCTCTATTTATCTATCCATAGGTTTTTTGTTACTTTATGTACTAATTTTTCCTTACTCTTTTGATACATTTCACCATGGGTTAAATGTGAAGGTAGTGCTATCATGTTGCTCTCTTAGGCCTAGATTTGGAGTTCGGCGGTAAAAGGGCTGCTAACGCTCCGCGGGCTTTTTTCTGGCCGCACCATAAATTTAACTCTGGTATCGAGAGTTTAATCAAATGCTGCGTTAGGCTCCAAAAAAGGAGCGTAGAGCATTTTTACCGCAAATGCAACTCTCGATACCAGAGTTGCTTACGGACGCGGCCGGCCTCAAAAACGTGCTCGTGCACGATTCTCCCATAGGAAACAATGGGGCTGTTTGAGCTGAAAAAAAACCTAACACCTGCAAAAAAGCAGCGTTCAGCTCTTAACGCAGCCCCATTGTTTCCTATGGGGAAACACTTCCTACGTCTGCACCTAACACCCTAACATGTACCCCGAGTCTAAACACCCCTAACCTTACACTTATTAACCCCTAATCTGCCGCCCCCGCTATCGCTGACCCCTGCATATTTTTTTTAACCCCTAATCTGCCGCTCCGTAAACCGCCGCAACCTACGTTATCCCTATGTACCCCTAATCTGCTGCCCTAACATCGCCGACCCCTATATTATATTTATTAACCCCTAATCTGCCCCCCTCAACGTCGCCGACACCTGCCTACACTTATTAACCCCTAATCTGCCGAGCGGACCTGAGCGCTACTATAATAAAGTTATTAACCCCTAATCCGCCTCACTAACCCTATCATAAATAGTATTAACCCCTAATCTGCCCTCCCTAACATCGCCGACACCTAACTTCAATTATTAACCCCTAATCTGCCGACCGGAGCTCACCGCTATTCTAATAAATGTATTAACCCCTAAAGCTAAGTCTAACCCTAACACTAACACCCCCCTAAGTTAAATATAATTTTTATCTAACGAAATAAATTAACTCTTATTAAATAAATGATTCCTATTTAAAGCTAAATACTTACCTGTAAAATACATCCTAATATAGCTACAATATAAATTATAATTATATTATAGCTATTTTAGGATTAATATTTATTTTACAGGTAACTTTGTAATTATTTTAACCAGGTACAATAGCTATTAAATAGTTAAGAACTATTTAATAGTTACCTAGTTAAAATAATAACAAAATTACCTGTAAAATAAGTCCTAACCTAAGATATAATTAAACCTAACACTACCCTATCAATAAAATAATTAAATAAACTACCTACAATTACCTACAATTAACCTAACACTACACTATCAATAAATTAATTAAACACAATTCCTACAAATAAATACAATTAAATAAACTAGCTAAAGTACAAAAAATAAAAAAGATCTAAGTTACAGAAAATAAAAAAATATTTACAAACATAATAAAAATATTACAACAATTTTAAACTAATTACACCTACTCTAAGCCCCCTAATAAAATAACAAAGCCCCCCAAAATAAAAAATTCCCTACCCTATTCTAAATTAAAAAAGTTACAAGCTCTTTTACCTTACCAGCCCTGAACAGGGCCCTTTGCGGGGCATGCCCCAAGAATTCCAGCTCTTTTGCCTGTAAAAGAATAAATACAATACCCCCCCCCAACATTACAACCCACCACCCACATACCCCTAATCTAACCCAAACCCCCCTTAAATAAACCTAACACTAAGCCCCTGAAGATCTTCCTACCTTGTCTTCACCATACCAGGTTCACCGATCCGTCCTGAAGAGCTCCTCCGATGTCCTGATCCAAGCCCAAGCGGGGGCTGAAGAGGTCCATGATCCGGTCAAAGTCTTCATCCAAGCGGGGCAGAAGAGGATCTTCCATCCGATTGAAGTCATCATCCAGGCGGCATCTTCTATGGTCTTCCATCCGGAGCGAAGCGGCAGGATCCTGAAGACCTCCAGCGCGGAACATCCATCCGGACCGACGACTGAACGACGAATGACTGATCGGAACAGCCAATAGAATGCAAGCTCAATCTGATTGGCTGATTGGATCAGCCAATCGGATTGAACTTGATTCTGATTGGCTGATTCCATCAGCCAATCAGAAAATTCATACCTTAATTCCGATTGGCTGATAGAATCCTATCAGCCAATCGGAATTCGAGGGACGCCATCTTGGATGACGTCCCTTAAAGGAACAGTCATTCGTCGTTCAGTCGTCGGTCCGGATGGATGTTCCGCGCTGGAGGTCTTCAGGATCCTGCCGCTTCGCTCCGGATGGAAGACCATAGAAGATGCCGCCTGGATGATGACTTCAATCGGATGGAAGATCCTCTTCTGCCCCGCTTGGATGAAGACTTTGACCGGATCATGGACCTCTTCAGCCCCCGCTTGGGCTTGGATCAGGACATCGGAGGAGCTCTTCAGGACGGATCGGTGAACCTGGTATGGTGAAGACAAGGTAGGAAGATCTTCAGGGGCTTAGTGTTAGGTTTATTTAAGGGGGGTTTGGGTTAGATTAGGGGTATGTGGGTGGTGGGTTGTAATGTTGGGGGGGGGGTATTGTATTTATTCTTTTACAGGCAAAAGAGCTGGAATTCTTGGGGCATGCCCCGCAAAGGGCCCTGTTCAGGGCTGGTAAGGTAAAAGAGCTTGTAACTTTTTTAATTTAGAATAGGGTAGGGAATTTTTTATTTTGGGGGGCTTTGTTATTTTATTAGGGGGCTTAGAGTAGGTGTAATTAGTTTAAAATTGTTGTAATATTTTTATTATGTTTGTAAATATTTTTTTATTTTCTGTAACTTAGATCTGTTTTATTTTTTGTACTTTAGCTAGTTTATTTAATTGTATTTATTTGTAGGAATTGTATTTAATTAATTTATTGATAGTGTAGTGTTAGGTTAATTGTAGGTAATTGTAGGTAGTTTATTTAATTATTTTATTGATAGGGTAGTGTTAGGTTTAATTATATCTTAGGTTAGGACTTATTTTACAGGTAATTTTGTTATTATTTTAACTAGGTAACTATTAAATAGTTCTTAACTATTTAATAGCTATTGTACCTGGTTAAAATAATTACAAAGTTACCTGTAAAATAAATATTAATCCTAAAATAGCTATAATATAATTATAATTTATATTGTAGCTATATTAGGATGTATTTTACAGGTAAGTATTTAGCTTTAAATAGGAATCATTTATTTAATAAGAGTTAATTTATTTCGTTAGATAAAAATTATATTTAACTTAGGGGGGTGTTAGTGTTAGGGTTAGACTTAGCTTTAGGGGTTAATACATTTATTAGAATAGCGGTGAGCTCCGGTCGGCAGATTAGGGGTTAATAATTGAAGTTAGGTGTCGGCGATGTTAGGGAGGGCAGATTAGGGGTTAATACTATTTATGATAGGGTTAGTGAGGCGGATTAGGGGTTAATAACTTTATTATAGTAGTGCTCAGGTCCGCTCGGCAGATTAGGGGTTAATAAGTGTAGGCAGGTGTTGGCGACGTTGAGGGGGGCAGATTAGGGGTTAATAAATATAATATAGGGGTCGGCGATGTTAGGGGTAGCAGATTAGGGGTACATAGGGATAACGTAGGTGGCGGCGATTTGTGGTCGGAAGATTAGGGGTTAATTATTTTAAGTAGCTTGCGGCGACGTTGTGGGGGGCAAGTTAGGGGTTAAGAAATATAATATAGGGGTCGGCGGGGTTAGGGGCAGCAGATTAGGGGTACATAAGTATAACGTAGGTGGCGGTCGGCAGATTAGGGGTTAAAAATTTAAATAGAGTGGCGGCGATGTGGGGGGACCTCGGTTTAGGGGTACATAGGTAGTTTATGGGTGTTAGTGTACTTTAGGGTACAGTAGTTAAGAGCTTTATAAACCGGCGTTAGCCAGAAAGCTCTTAACTCCTGCTATTTTCAGGCGGCTGGAATTTTGTCGTTAGAGCTCTAACGCTCACTTCAGAAACTACTCTAAATACCAGCGTTAGAAAGATCCCATTGAAAATATAGGCTACGCAAATGGCGTAGGGGGATCTGCGGTATGGAAAAGTCGCGGCTGAAAAGTGAGCGTTAGACCCTTTAATCACTGACTCCAAATACCAGCGGGCGGCCAAAACCAGCGTTAGGAGCCTCTAACGCTGGTTTTGACGGCTACCGCCGAACTCCAAATCTAGGCCTTAGAGAATAGACATGAATTTCTTAATTGATAATTACATTCTATTGGTCAGTGACACTAGGGCGTTGGTTTGTTTTTAACCTATTACATTTGCCTATTAGGTTTTTAAACTGGATGTGGGGGTTTAGCACATAGGCTGTGACTACGGAATTTACTTCCGAAACGCGTATGCCTGCGTGCTGCGCCTAGGTCTACTGGACCAACTGTTTGCTGTGTTCCTGTTTTAAGATATCCCAATAAAGACTTTGTACTTTTAAAGAATTGACTGATGTCGGAATCTCTTTCTATGCATCTCCTATTCCAGTGTCATCCGACTCATCAGCTGTGGTTGTGTATTGAAGCGGACCCGAGCGGCAGTTTCTTTCCTGGAAAAGAACCCATTCGATTGGTGGATTGCCGAGTACGTCATAACCCACACCTTCCAACGAGCCACTCAGTGTAAACCCTGTGAGCCGCGTAATTTGAAGCTGGCGTCTTTGTGTGCGGCACAGGAGTAGCTGAAGGATTGGCAGCGCTAGTGGCTGAGCATTTGCTCTGAAGCTCTGAAGTGGTGTGGTGAGTTACTATTTACTCTTCATTTTCGCTTTGCTCTATTATTGATGGAGTATCAATGAGGATTGACTGTGTGTAACTTGGGCCCTATTGTCATATTTTGAGCCAGGTGTTGCTTACGGCCATACTGTTTGGGTCTCTTTTGTACGTATTTTATGTCATTGGGTATACCCTGGATATACCAACACCCATACAGAGGCCAACTCAAGTCTTCATTTCACACTACACAGCAATGGATACCACACAGCAAACTTTTTATTCTTTATTACCAGTAACTGAACGCACTACTAATCACACTGACTGTGAACTTATCTTTTCTGAGGATAAAAGCATTCTAGCTTTAAGCACACTTTTTGAACTTTTGGAAAAACACCTGCTAAAAGAATCTAAGATGCAGTGGGATATCTGGACTCTAGAAAAATATAAGAGTCTAAACATGATACCAAGGGGACTGCGGGTCTATAAATTTCCCACATTTGAGGTGGATTTGAGTGATAAAGAATTTATAGACTCTTGGAATGCTGTGCTTTCTGAATGCTCACTGAGACTTATGATGTTATTAATAGAAACATAGAAACATAGATATTGACGGCAGATAAGAGCCATAGGCCCAGCAAGTCTGCCCGACCTTACCTAACAGTATAAACGTATCTAGTTCGTAGGATAGCCCTATGCTTGTCCCATGCATTTTTAAAGTCCCCCACAGTGTTTGTTGCTACTACCTCTTGAGGAAGTTTATTCCATAAATCAATCACTCTTTCTGTAAAGAAGTGCTTCCTCAAATTACTCCTGAATCTACTACCCTTTAGCTTGAGCTCATGACCCCTTGTCATGTTTAAAACAAAACAACTAGAATCTATCAGGAAGGATATTAATGATTTACAGGTTGAAATGAATAGAAGGAGTGGTAACCCTGATTTTATAAAATTTGATAAAATACTAAGAGATCTTATTGCTAAGGGCAGGTCTGAAATAATGGATAGAAAGCACACCAAATCCATTAGAGACAAATATGACTATGCAAATAATGCTGTATACATTTGGAATAGGAAAGTGAGAGGGAATTTTAGACAAAATCAGCCCCGCTTTGGTAGACGGAGGAGGGGTAATAACAAGAATAATCCAAATAAAAACAATAAAAATAAACAAAATCCCCCAAAAAATGTCACCTTTTCAGGTAGCCACACAGAATATTCTAGCGATGGAGAAAGATATACTGAAGAAGAGCATGATAGACAACAGATTGCAGGCCCAAATATAGAAAGTACAGCTACTAAAGCTATTGTTCCCTACCCCACACCCATTCCCAATACTAGTCGAGACACACACTCTACTAAACCGAAACAGTCTATATATGTTGAAACTGCACTTAATGTAACAAGAATGGATAATTCTGTTATGGAACAGGTTTTTCCCCAGGCACATGGTGGTGTAGCAGGAGGAGGGGGACTTCGCCTAATCCAGGGTCAGGGTGTGGCCAACAATCGAGAGGGTTATCAGTTGAGGGAACCAAGACCACAGACGAAGTACAAATAGTGGGCAATGTTGTTAATCTGTCATCTTTTTCTTTAAATGAAGCACAGTATAGAGTATTAAATCTTGGTTTGAACTTTGCTCCCACAAATGACTTCGATCTGTTCCAAACTATCATAGATGTAAATAGACTCACTAGGAATATTACACTCCAGAAACATTTCTCTGATGTCCCAGATGCTATTGATGAATCAATGTCTGAAATCACAAAGAATTTTGACATGTATCTAAATAAACCTAGCTTTCAGGAAGGCTGTGACATTGTTTCTTTACAACAACTTGAGCTTAGTTCAATACCTGAGCAAGACATGAGAAGTAGGGGTCCTAGTATCAAGAAAAAGTCAACATTCTATCCCATACAAAGTAGAGGGAATATTATAGAAACTTTTCACAGTAGAGTAGAAAATGACTTAGTGAAACTTAAATCCCAACGATCCAGTCGCAGGTCCAATCTGTCCTTGTCTGAGAAAGAAGCTATTTCTTCTCTTAAAAACAATAATGACCTAGTTGTCAGAAAATCTGATAAGGGCGGAATGGTAGTGGTACTGGATCGTACTCAGTATGTGGCGGAAGGTTTGAGACAACTACAGAATGAGGAAGATTATCTGGTCTTGAATAGAGACCCCACACCTGAATACAAACATGAGTTGAAACATCTTTTGGATGATGGTCTAGAACAAGGGTGTATTGATTCTAACACGGCTGAATTTCTTTTTGTTGACAGCCCTAAGACTCCCTTGTTCCACCATTTCCCAAAAACACACAAATCTCTCACTGAAGTTAAAGGCCGCCCCATTGTGAGCGGTGTAGAATCCCTTCTGGGAAATTTATCCCAGTGGCTTGATAATATTCTACAGCCTATTGTTTTGTCATTGCTCTCATATGTAAGAGACACTAAGCACATTTTAAATACACTGGAACATGTAGAATGGTCTGACTCTTGTACATGGTTAACAATTGATGTTGTCTCCCTCTACTCAAGTATTCCACACTCTAGGGGAGTAGAAGCCGTGACTTTTTTTCTAGACCATTTTACGGATTATGACCGTAATCTTAAAAATTACATTCTTAAAGTACTCACATTTCTTCTGACTCACAATTTCTTCAAGTTTGAAGACACCTATTATCTCCAAAGATGTGGTACAGCTATGGGGGCGAAGTTTGCCCCCTCCTACGCAAACTTATTTCTAGGATGGTGGGAGTTCTACCACATCTTTGGAGATAACAACCCTTTTAGAGATCATATATCTCTTTATCAGAGATATATAGATGATCTCATTTTTATCTGGACAGGTGGTGAGGAGATTATTCCAGATTTTCTGGAATATCTACATCAGAATGATATTAATCTCAAATTTACTTGCGAGTACAGTACACACAGCATAAATTATCTTGATGTGACATTAAGGAGTAACCCTCAGGGTAAAATTGAGTCTACTGTATATAGAAAACCGATATCAGGAAACTCTCTGCTCCAAGGCACAAGCTGCCATCCGAAACATGTCCCTTTCGCTATTGCGAAAGGTGAGTTCACAAGGCTTAGGAGAAACTGCACAAGCTCTGTACAGTTTAAAAAAGAATCTGTAGATCTTGAACAGAGGTTAATCAGTAGGAAATATCCCAAAGCTATAGTGAATAGAGCTAAAATGGCAGTGAGCGCTATAGAGAGGAAAGACCTTCTTCATCTGAAATCCGCTGAGAGGACTGTGTTTAAAAGTGTAACTTTTGTTACTAATCATAGTGCACAATATCATGACATCTGTAAAATTGTCCGTAAGCACTTTCCACTCCTCTCTGCTGATGACAAATTAATCAACACTGTCAAAAATGGCATCAGATGTTCATACAGGAGGAGCCCAACTTTGGGTAATATTCTGGCACCCACATTACTCAAATCAAAGGAAGAGTCAAGGGGATCTTGGTTAAGGCATACTGGCATGTACAGATGTGGCAGACGAAAATGTAAACCTTGTGATTATGTCAAAGTGACTAAGAATTTTTCTAGCAAGGTTACACACAAAACTTATGATATTGGCACTTGTATGAATTGCACCACTGAATATGCCGTATACCTCATTGAATGTTCCCTTTGCAATGTCCAGTATGTGGGGCTCACCTCCAGAGATCTCAATGCTAGAATGCGTGAACATTTATCATCATTCAAACAGAATAGAGCAACTACACCTATAGTCCAACACTTTGGTGCTTTTCACAATAATGATCTTAAATACTTTTCATGTTGTGCTATAGAGAAGATCACCAGACCAACCAGGGGTGGGGACATTGACACTATACTGGCAAGAAGGGAAGCTTATTGGATATTCACCTTAGATACAAGGTTACCAAATGGACTTAACTCCAGGTTTGATATTATCAATCACTGGGAGTGAGTATCCTCTGTCCATTTTTTGCCATTTAAAGTACAGCACCTAAATACTAACATTCAAATATATTAGTCATCAATTGTATGTGTTTTGGCCTGGTCTGTTATGACCTTAGGCTATTATTCTGTATACACATTTTTACATATTTCATAGTGCTCTGTTCTGTTACACTAGGTTTATAGTTATAGTTATACCTTCAGCAATTTCGACAGTGTATCCAGTGTACAAATACATCTAATAATTATTTAAATCTTGACTTCTTTGCACTAACAGATGCAGGTGTCTATAACGAACTTCATATGCATGTTAAACATATCTTATCTAGCTCTACATTACATGATAAGCTCCGTTATCTAGTGTATGGCTTTTACACACACCTAGCTACTATTGTTCCATATATTCCATGCTTACATCCTATTTAGATGCTACTGTTAACATACAATCTGTTCATTATTAGCACTGTAATTATTTTTTAATGATTACATTTTGGGACTAGCATTTAACACATAAATATTGTCTTGTAGATGCTACTAATGTGTACAGCCCTATTGTGTTCTTATTTTACGTATATCTGTATTTACTATACTAATACTGCATTTCATATATATACTCTGCTTATATGTATATGCAGCACAAATATGCTACCTATGTCAGAGTGTATACATTTAGTTTGATTCTCCTCTCTATTTATCTATTTATAGGTTTTTTGTTACTTTATGTACTAATTTTTCCTTACTCTTTTGATACATTTCACTATGGGTTAAATGTGAAGGTAGTGCTATCATGTTGCTCTCTTAGAGAATAGACATGAATTTCTTAATTGATAATTACATACTATTGGTCAGTGACACTAGGGCGTTGGTTTGTTTTTAACCTATTACATTTGCCTATTAGGTTTTTAAACTGGATGTGGGGGTTTAGCACATAGGCTGTGACTACGGAATTTACTTCCGAAACGCGTATGCCTGCGTGCTGCGCCTAGGTCTACTGGACCAACTGTTTGCTGTGTTCCTGTTTTAAGTTATCCCAATAAAGACTTTGTACTTTTAAAGAATTGACTGATGTCGGAATCTCTTTCTATGCATCTCCTATTCCAGTGTCATCCGACTCATCAGATGTGGTTGTGTATTGAAGCGGACCCGAGCGGCAGTTTCTTGCCTGGAAAAGAACCCATTCGATTGGTGGATTGCCGAGTACGTCATAACCCACACCTTCCAACGAGCCACTCAGCGTAAACCCTGTGAGCCGCGTAATTTGAAGCTGGCGTCTTCGTGTGCGGCACAGGAGTAGCTGAAGGATTGGCAGCGCTAGTGGCTGAGCATTTGCTCTGAAGCTCTGAAGTGGTGTGGTGAGTTACCATTTACTCTTCATTTTCGCTTTTGCTCTATTATCGATGGAGTATCAATGAGGATTGACTGTGTGTAACTTGGGCCCTATTGTCATATTTTGAGCCAGGTGTTGCTTACGGCCATACTGTTTGGGTCTCTTTTGTACGTATTTTATGCTAACATTTACATTCATGATTTTCTCATAAAGATAGCAAGAGAACAAAGACAAATTGATAATAGGAGTAAATTAGAAAGTTGCTTAAAATTGCATGCTCTATCTGAATCATGAAAGAAAAAAAATTGGGTTCAGTGTCCCTTTAAATATGCAATATATTTAAGGGAAGATAGAATCAAGAATGTGTGTAAAATGAATCAAAATAAATATTGCATGTTAATATGCAATCACCTAGATTACGAGTTTTGCGTTACGGTTTTAATGATGAAAAATGGCCATTTCAGCGTAAAAACATTAATGCAAGCATTACGAGTTTTGTCGGTATAGCTATACCGCAAGCATTTTAGCCTGTACCGCAATGTTAATCCCACACTCAAAAAATGAAGTTTGTGAGATTTCCATTGTGCCGGTATTACAAGTTGTGCGATGAGGCGAAAATGCTTCCAGCCTATACCGACACGATCCGTTCCTCTATCTGAGACCAGTAGTTATGAGTTTTGCGCAACTAAATCTTTTACAAAACTCATAACTAAAATGTTACAAAGTACACTAACACTCATAAACTACCTATCAACCCCTATTCCGCCACCCTCCTGCATCGCCACCACTATAATAAAGTTATTAACCCCTATTCCCCCACACCCCAACATCGCCGACACTAAATAAAGTTATTAACCTCTAAACCTCTGGCCTCCCACATCACTGCCACTAAATAAACATATTAACCCCTAAACCGCCAGCCCCCACATCGCAAAAACCAAAATATAACTATTAACCCCTAAACCTAACAACCCCTAACTTTAAATTAAAACTACAATATCCCTATACTTAAAATAAATAAAAACTTACCTGTGAAATTAAAAAAAACAAAGTTTAATCTAACAACTAACCTAACATAACTATTATACTAAAATTAAAATAACTACCAATTAAATAAACAAAATTACACATTAAAAAAAACTAACACTAGTAAAAAAACGTAAGTCTAAAATTACAAAAAATAAAAAATACTAAATTACAAAAAATAACAAACTAAATTATCCAAAATAAAAGCAATTACACCTAATCTAATAGCCCTATAAAATAAAAAGCCCCCCAAAATAAGAAAAAACCCTAGCCTACAATAAAGTAACAATAACACTTAAAGGGACAGTAAACCTAAAAAATAATGTTATATAATTCTGCACATAGTGCAGAATTATATAACATTATTTTACTGCTATAGTTCTAAAACCCTTTTTTCCCTTTTAATATTTTAAAAACATGCCGCTTTTACAGACCCGCTCTCTGCTCGGTGCTGAGCGGGTCTGTTTTTTTAGTCAGTGCATTGGGCCAGCTGTATAGTCACAGCCCGGCCCGACCGCGCCATATCATTAAGTGAAGCTCGCTCCTGCTGTCAGACAGAGCAGGAGCGAGCTGCACTTAGTCTTATGGCGCGGTCGGGCCGGGCTGTGACTATACAGCTGGCCCGATGCGCTGACTAAAAAAAACAGACCCGCTCAGCAGAGAGCAGAGAGCGGGTCTGTAAAAGCGGCATGTTTTTAAAATATTAAAAGGAAAAAAAGGGTTTTATAACTATAGCAGTAAAATAATGTTATATAATTCTGCACTATGTGCAGAATTATATAACATTATTTTTAGGTTTACTGACACTTTAAAAGGGCCTTTTGTAGGGCATTGCCCAAAAGAAATCAGCTCTTTTACATGTAAAAAAATACAAAGACCCCCCCAACAGTAAAATCCACCACCCAACCAACCTCCCAAAATAAAAAACCTAACTCTAACAAAAACCCAAGCTACCCATTGCCTTGAAAAGGGCATTTGTATGGGCATTGCCCTTAAAAGGTTATTCTGCTCTTTTACATTGCCCTTAAAAGGGCATCCAGCTCTTTTACATTGCCCTTAAAAGGGCATTGAGCTCTTTTTAAAGCTAAAAAAAAAAAACACCCAAACAAAGTAAAAAAAAAACCCTAACACTAACCCCCGATGTTCCGCTTACAGTTTCTGAAGTCCGGACATCCAGGCGGCGAGGTCTTCATCCATCCATGCGGCATCTTCTATCTTTATCCAGATGGCATCTTCTATATTCATATAATAGTTATGTTTGGTTAATTGCTAGTTTAAACGTAGGGTTTTTAATTTCACAGGTAAGTTTTTATTTATTTTAAGATTGGGATATTGTAATTTTAATTCAAAGCTAGCGGGTTGTTAGGTTTAGGGGTTAATAGGTTTATTTAGTGGCGGTGATGTGGGAGGCCAGAGGTTTAGGGGTTAATAACTTTATTTAGTGGTGGCAATGTCAGAGAGCGGCAGAATAGGGGTTAATAGCTTTATTATAGTGTCGGTGATGTTGGGGTGCAGGGGAATAGGGGTTAGAATAGGGGTTAATAACTTTATTATAGTGGCAGCGATGATGGGGAGCGGCAGATTAGGAGGGCGGCAGATTAGGGGTTAATAACTTTTATTAGTGGCGGCGATTATTTCGGTGTTGGTGATGTTGGGGGCGGCCAATTTGGGGTATTTAGACAAGGGTCTTATGTTAGGGTGTTAGGTTTAAACGTAACTTTTTTTCCCCATAGACATCAATGAGGCTGTGTTATGGCGATCGCCATTCCGCGCATTAGCAGCCCTTGGATTTTGTGTGGTATGGAGCTTAACGCCACCATATTGCATGCACAAGGAGGCTTTTCAGAAACTCGTAATGGCAGTCCTATGGAGGGTGAAATAATGCATCTTTTGTTGCAGTAGTTTTGCACCCTCTGTAGCTGAAAACTCGTAATCTAGGCGAATGTTATTACTATTTACATGATTGCCCTATAACTTGGGAAAGATCTTTACCTTTCCACCTTAAATTAGGACTCAGTATGTACATGTCTTGATAAAGCCCTCAACGGGCGAAATGCGTTGACCAGGACTTGTTGTCACTTCAACTCACAATGTTTGGTCCTTGTTTCCCAGTTTACATTCCAGATCCGAAGTTTGTTAGCACACATCGCTACCTAGCTACTACTAACACACACCCACCCTGTGGAGTCCAGAGGCTTGGACAGAGGGAGCTGTCTGGCATTTATAAAAAGCCACCAGGATTTGCAACCCGGGAGTACCGCATATCGCATTTATTGATTACCAGCGGATTCACTTGAGCAGTCACCATTGTGACGCATCTGACCTCCGTATACGGGCAGGTGAGTCAGGTGATTCTATTCTCACAGTGAGCATCTACACATCGCAAACGCATGTTGGATGTGCTCTCTGAAACTTTGAAGATAAGGCTCACAGAGTAACTACCATTGAGGTAACTAAGGTAACCTTTTGCCCAAACCAACTTAGCGATCCCTTCTGGATGTGGTCTGATCCGCCGAGGGAACATTTGTACTGACACTATATTAAGGTTCTTACTCCATAAACACCTCTGCCATATTGTCGCCATTGGTGAATAAGGTTTTTTTTCCTGCATTACCCTCTCATCTTGCTTTTATAGAAGCCGAGACTATGTTCTTATTAGAATTTCATGTTTTTAGAAATGCCGAGATTTTTACTCGAGTTTTTTTAACTCTGTTGCTGTATATGAACATTGTTGGGAGACGTCCCTACTTTTATCTGTGTAATTGTGTCTAGATACATTTCATATACTTTTTTTGACCTCACATTAAATACTATTTGTATATACACTTTACAGATCATTATAATATTATTTTTTATTAGTATCTGTGCTTTTAACTCTGCATCACTTTCTTTCTTACACTTTAGTTTCTCCTGAGGGGTTTAACTGCATAGCAGCACGATTATCCAGTCATAGGTGCTCCTATAATTACCTTTTTACTTCTGTAAAATGTAACATCAATGTAATCACACCTGTATAAATTTATATTGTTGTGAGATTGCGGCAACAGTAAACCAACTTGTGAGATTGAAGCGATTGTAAACAATTTTGCTGTAAATCAGCTGAAATAGCTGACTTGGAGATAGAAAAAAATGATTCTTAAAGGTTGGTAAAACTACATTTCTCTGTTCAAGTTGGATCTAGAAAGCTTTGTGTCAGAATCCCATAAGATCTGTTTGTGCCAAAATGCAAACTGAACAGCATGGACCCTGCTGGTAATTGCCTTCACTGTACCCTACCTGCGATAGACTCCAGGTTCAGAGAGTGGCTTGTTCTGTATGTGCTATTAGAATATGTTTAGTTGCAGGGATTTGTGGAAGAATATGATCATCAGCATGTGTGTGTCTCCCAGCTTCACCCCCTATGGATGCTAGTCAATCAGGGAAGTGCTCTCTGACAATATTTTGAGCAACCTATGCCTTTACTTCTTGCTCTGGCATTAGAGTCTTTACTGTTCCTGCCCATGACCTTACTTAAGTGTGGATTTTTGCTGCCTGCCTTTGAATCTTAGACTGTCCTGATCTTGTCTCTGCACTTGGCACAGTTATTACTTTTGCTTGGAATTTGTTGCAGTTTCCCAGCTCCAGTACCTTATTGCCTGCTGTATATATTGTCATGTATATGTATGTGTCTCAATATAAAAGCCATTTGCCTGCCTTTTTTTTCTTACACCCAAGATCTCATATATTTGAGCCCTTATAACTTTTTTGCGCAATATTTTTTGCAAAATAATTTTTATTAGACAGTGTTAATATGAGTGTAACTGTAATTTGTAATGTATTTTTGAAGTGTTTTGTGCAACTTTTTTGTTTCGGAAAACAGTTAACCACAGTTCTTAGATTGCGGTAAGGATTGAATCGATTTTGCTCAACTTGTAATGCCAGCGCAATGAAAATGGCTTGCAAAAACATGAATACGCTAGCGCAAAACCATTTGCAACCACTTGTAATCTAGCCCTTTTATTGTTTATTACTTGTTATAGTTCATTTATAGCTTGCTAGGTATTAACATAAATACAATAATACTTGATTGAAAATACAATATTTTAATATATAAAAAGATTCATTGTAATAAATGATGAAAAGTAAAAAATGTTTTAATATTTAATAAAAATGTTTTTTTGTGTTTTTTTTTTTAATATAACACATTTATGTCTACAACTGGGTTTTGGACAACTTGATACAGGTGACTATGACCGTCATAACCTGACTTTTTTTCAACACATTTGTTTTAAACAAATTAGCTGGTTTACACCCAAAAAGTCGTATGAAAGGGACATAATTGGTTTTCTCTTAATATCTTTCAGATGACCTCTTATACTAGCAGCAGGGTATTCAATGAATAGGAAATGTCTTTTAGGTTTATATTGGAATATAAAATAGTTGTTTTTGCTCATTAAAACTAAAACTCAGTTAAATGTTCTGAGTTTGCAGACAACACATTCTTCCTTAATTTATCTTTCTGTTTATACACAAAAGCTTCCTTATTATATCTTTCTATATAAACAAATGTCAATAATTTACCTTTTAGTGGCTATCTTTCACATTCCCACTGAGAGGATGGTTACAGATACTATCTCTTGTTTGTGTAGCTTTTCTATAGATAATGCATCAGTATTCATATTTTCAGCATAATTGGAGGTCTGAACAGGCAACAAAACTATATGTAAACCATTTTATACAATCCAGCAGGTAAAATGTATCATTGAGAACACATTAAAGGGGCAAAAAGTGCAATGTCCCTTTAAAGATAATTAAAAATAAAACTTTTCTCTGATCTATGTTCTAGGCCAGTGATGGTGAACCTTGGCACTCCAGATGTTTCAGAACTACATTTCCCATGATGCTTAGGCAATCTAAAGTCCAGTCGAGCATCATGGGAAATGTAGTTCTGAAACATCTGGAGTGCCAAGGTTCGCCATCACTGGCGAACCTTGGATTTTTGGATTTGAATATCTTTAAGGTAATAGAAGGGAACCAATGTAGGTTTGGTACTTCATTATATAGTAAAGATACAGACCGAAACTCACTACTATTTGCCACTACCTTCCATCCTTCCATCCTTACCATCAGAAGAAAAGTGTAGTCACCTCTCAACTCACTCGAGTTATACGTAATAACAGTGAGCATTCTACTATGCTAATACAACTCAAGGAGATGGCCAATAAACTAATGTCAAGAGGGTATAACACACAGTTGGTTCTGGATACTAAGGAGAACCTATTAAGGAAACCCAAGGGACAACCACAGGATAAGAAAATGGAACCACAACAAACTCCAGTTAACTTTGTAATGACCTATGGATTATCACATCAAAAATTGTCTAACTCAATACGTAGAAACTGGAGACTGGTTGAATCTGATTCATCCTTACCATTTGGCAATAAGAGGGCACCTAGGATGGTCTATCGAAGAGCACAGAATCTGAGGGACTTGCTGGATAAAACAGATCCAAGGGCCTGCTATCAGAAGGACATGTGGCTACAGTCATCGAAGAAGGGATGTTTCCCATGTGGGAGCTGTATTACATGCAATGGCATGTTGAAAGGTGCGACGTTTCAGCATCCTCATCCCAATAAAAGGTATGCCATTCGCCACAGGCTAATTTTTACCTGCAACCACATTGTATATATTCTGATGTGCCCCTGTGCCCTGGTATATGTCGGTAAGACGGTGACTTCCTTTAAAGAACGTATGGGGAATCATCGTTCAGCCATCCGCAAAGCGTTGAAAGAAGGGGAATCTGACCAACCTGTCGCAACACATTGCTTACAGCTGAAACACAGTGTATGCAGTATAGGTACAATGATCATAGATCATGTTCTTCTTCTGATACGAGGAGGTAATAGGAGTAATTTATTACTACATCGAGAGTCAAGATGGATTTATGACTTGGATACAGTAAAACCCAGAGGTTTGAACACATATATGGATTATAGTCCTCTCTATGGCAATTAATCCATACAATTGTATGGACATACTAGCAGGATTGTACATGATTGTTCGATCTTGTAGAATCTCACTGGTTTCTACCATTCCTTAATTGGCATTGAAGACAAGTATAAGGTGATAGGTTGGGCTCTATTAGCTCTTCTCATTCTAATTTGATGTCTGTATTGGGATCATACTAGGGGTTAAGTAAGAAAATTAATTATCTCCAGATAGTTTGATCTAGTTTATAATCTTTTTCTAATCTTTCTTGGCTTTTAATTTTTTCTAACATTTTCGAATCTGCTACTCTCTGTGAAGGGATATATACTACAATATACAATGTGAGGTGCTGGTTATAACAATATATGACTATGGGTATTATATTGTCAACCCATGCTGTTAATTTGATATATAACAATGTTGTCATGTTGTTACATAAACTCACTGGGATTAGATATACATTCAGTAATACACATAATATATGTTTCAATATGTATATCCGATATGACCGGGGTGAATATGATACATTACTATGGCACCCTTTCTATCATTGGTTTCCGCCTCCCTTCTGGGGCATCACATCTGTGACATTTACATGAGGGTTGCCCATAGGTATGCTTGCAAGTTAGTTCATGTGCAGGATGTATGGTGTCGGCTTTGTTTATATCGTTACCAAGGTGACCGTCCTCCATGTGGATACTTGCGTGAGAGACATCACGTAATGACGTCATGCATGGGACGCTTGTGGAGTTTGCGTTTTTTTTCCTATGGTGCATTTAAACACGGCTGGCAGTTCAGGTAAACATATGTTTTTAGATTCAATGTGGTGAATCATATTTTGCCATTTGACAAAGGGATTGTAAGAATCCCAAAACGTTATGACGCTTTTTAGTTTGATATAAATAAAGGTTACATTTTTATGCAAGTCCAGAGGAGTGCCTACCTTTTTTTCTGCTACTATTCTGCTTTTTTAAAGTGCACCCTGGCAGTTATACATGAGAAGGACTGTGCTTATCCTGCTGGGGCATATATGTAAAGTTGATGATGAAAAGAAAGGAGGCGCCACAATAGTGTGAATACATCAAATACCAATGCTCCTGCACATATCAAGATGTCACTTACTAGATGTAAAGCACTTGAAAAGTGCCACAGGTGCGAGCTGGATTATTAATAGCTACCCAGCGAACTATCCTCCCGAGATATGTACCGGCTCACTCGATATAAGTGACAAGATCCCAGTCAAATGGATAGGACAACCAGTTCTTTTTAGAGCGATATATCAGCAACCGCTCAGAAAAATGTCCATATGAATAATAATTAAATATAACTGAATAAAAACTTTGTGATGTCAAAGGGTAAAATAATATAGGTAATTTATTAAATACCCAATTTTCTACGCGTTTCTCGGTATAACAGCCGTTTCATCAGGTGCATATTTCACACAAAAAACATCACATCACAAAACTCGGTGTCTAAGGCCGGTGAGTGCGCATGCGCGCTAAAACTATGGACCAATAGCAGCCTTCGGCTGAGCCGGCTAAAATTTGATACTTTAAAAATAGAGGTGTGTATAAACCCAAACCCTACAGGAAGTTAAACCAATCAGTGTGAAGTAATAAAACAATCCCACTCGAGTGGCAAGCTAATCGATACTTTCCCTGAAAACAAACAAACACAAAAGATATAGCCCATACATATTAGCGCCATAAACAATATACAAAATCAAAAGAGTACACCAATCAATATTAAGGAACAATATAAATAATCCATCACCACAAAAGTGTCGAATAGATGGATATATATAAAGCAAAATACAAATGGTCCAAAAATGTCAGTGCTATGGGCAACACAAACATAAAGTGTATATAAATAGCATGAAACCTGTTGGCGACGTAAATGCCCTCAGGAGAAAATGGCAGAAAAAATATAATCTGCAGATACACAAACACACTAGATACTTACATACAAGTAAATGGGTATATAAAAGATTATTATTGTGTTGTAAAAATCCTAAAATACCCATATAGGCATATGGTGAAATTTATAACTGCTAAAAGATAATAATCCAACAGACCTAAACAATTATGAACTTCATGTATTAGGAAGGGATATGATTGTATTGATGGAGTGTCATAGAATGTCATAGAATGTGCCCCATAAACCTACATTAAGCCGGCTCAGAGGCTCACTATTCATGCACAGTCCTTTACCTAAAAATACCAGAAATAACGAACATAAGGATCACATAAAAAACATAAATACAAGAATGTGATACAACTCTAGAAAATATAATAAACCTAAATCAATCAAAATTCAGATGTCATGTACCCAAAAAGCCTAATTAAAAGCAGCCATATCTATATTTTCGTTAAGACCATGGGGTTTAAGTGTTTTAAGCTTCCATATCCAATAGGTCTCTCTCTGTCTAAGGTGAATAAACCTATTTCTACCCCGTATGGGGGCCATATGCTCTATTGGAAAAATTCTGAAAATATCATCTTCTTCTATATGACATTTTTCTTTATGGCGGGGGACACTATGGTTAATAGATATTTTCTTTGAATTCTTGATGTTTCTCATATGCTCCCCCCATCTCTTTTTTTTTTTTCTTAAAGTTCTTCCAATATACTGTACCCCACATTTGCATTGTAACATATAAACAACAAAAGCAGAGTCACAGGTGAAGCAAGATGTGATATTAAATATTTCCTTAGTAGAATGAGATATGAATTCAGTTTTATTTCCCGCAGTATAACTGCACAGCCCACAGTTTGCTTTTCTACATCTAAAAAATCCATTTTTACTTTCTAGAAAGCTGTTGGTATTTTGCCTATTAACAATCCTATTTAGAGGTTTTTTCATTAGAATCTTACTGGGCGCTAGTTTGTTTTTTTAGAGTTTGAGCTCTCCTAAAAGTACAAATGGGGGTATCCTCAAGTAGTGATTTTAATATCGGATCGCCCTTCAAGATATACCAATGTTTCTGTAAAATAGTTTTAATTAAATTATGATTGTTGTTATATCTGGTGATGAAGCCGGGATTATTGTTCGTTTTATTTCTGCTTAGTATTTCATTTTGTTGGCATATTTCTTTGGAAGTGAAAAATTCCACTCTTTCTATATTCCTGGCCTTTAAAAAGCTATCTTCTACTAACATAGGTGGATAATTTCTTTCTAAGAATCTTTCTTTCAGAACATTTGATTGTTCATCAAATATTAAGATATCTGTACAGTTTCTGCGTATTCTGCAGAACTGATTATAAGGAATATTATCCTTCCAGGGTTTATAGTGGTTACTCCTATAGTTTAAATAACTATTTGTATCGACAGTTTTGAAAAAGGTTTTAGTTAAAATGCAACCCTTATGATCCCAATACAGTATAAGGTCCAGAAATTCAATTTGTTCTTTTGATATATTAGATGTAAATGTTAATCCCATATTATTCATATTAAGTGATTTCACAAATTTTACAGCGCCAGATGCTGTTCCACTCCAAATGAAAAGCAAATCATCTATGAAGCGGCCATAGAAGACTAGGCTCACCCCAGCTTGGGAATTATATATATATCTTTCTTCAAAGATTCCCATAAACAGGTTGGCAAAGCTAGGGGCGAACCTAGTCCCCATGGCCGTTCCTTTGGTCTGCGAAAAAAACTGTTCTTGAAACACAAAATAATTGTGTTTCAACACAAATGAAATAGCATCCAGTAGAAAAATTTTTTTGTTGGTCAGGTAAATATATATCTCTATTTAAAAATTCCCCAATAGCCTGTACACCTAAACCATGTGCTATATTAGAGTATAGGGCAGATACATCGCACGTAAGCCACAATAAGTTTTTAGTGTCAAGATTATTCAATTTAGATAATTTGTTAATAAGGTCTGGTGTATCCTTTATAAATGATGGTAAACCCTTTACTACTTTTTTTAAAAACCAATCTATATATTCAGATAAATTGCATGTGAGATTGCCAATTCCCGAAATAATCGGGTGACCTGGTGGATTAGTTTTGCATTTATGAATTTTAGGGAGGTGGTAGTAGTATGCAAGACTGGGGGTACCTGGGCAAATATATTGCTTTTCTTTTTTAGTTAGGATGCCTTTAAAGTAACCATCATCTATTAATTTGACAAGTTTAGTCAAATATTCCTTTGTAGGATTATAAGAAAGTCTCTTATAGTATTCAGTATCTAATAGAATACGATATGCTTCATTTAAATAGTCACCCCAGTCTTGCAATACCACCCCACCTCCCTTATCTGCCTGTCTAATCACCAGAGAGTCCTTTTTTGCCAAATTTGATAGAGCTTTAAATTCAAAGATATTCAAATTAGAAGTCTTATTTTTATTATTATTCATAGCTCCAAAATCCTTCAAGACTAAATCCTGAAAAATTTGGATATGATGACTTGTATTAGGGGGATTAAAATTGGATTTTAACATTAAATTAGAGTGAACAAAATCATCAAACAGAGAGTCACACAGTTCTTCAGGTTCAAAGTATATAATATCAGTGTGTGGTCTTTCAGTCGTAGTATCAGTAACTATAGAGACTTGTTTATCCTGTTTGAGATGTAGTAACAGTTTTCTAATAAACCTATTTAAGTCTACAAAAAGATCAAACATATTATGTTCGTTAGAAGGACAAAAAGATAGTCCTCTACTAAGCACACAAATTTCTTCATTTGTTAATACGTGGCTAGAGAGGTTGAATATACCCTCTTTTATTCTTGTAAGTTTCTTCTTTTTGGTAGATTTTGCTCTCCCTCTGCTGCCACGTTGGCATAAGTTCTTTTTTTTTGGAGGAGTAAAAAACTCTTCTTTTGTATATTTTGTTTCCATTTGTTTTAATCTGATGGGTAAATGTTTCTGCTGGTGTTTGTAATGATCTTGTTTTTTTGTTGAATTGAAAAACCTGTGGTATCTCCTCTCTGTACTGGGACTTACTATTGGAATAAACTCTATCAGACTGATTCTGTCTATAATTAGTGTTGCTATAATCTCTATATTGTTCCCTTCTATACCATTCATTCTCTTCATCTCTAAAATTATCTTTAAAATGTCTTTGGGGATAGGAATAATTATCCTGTCTCCATGTGGGGTAATTTTGTCCCTTAGTAGTATTTTTATTTACATTTCTTAAAAAAATTATTCTTATTCTTAGGGGTCATATTTTTCTTCTTATCCTTAGGTTTTTTGTATTCCACTTTAACCCACTTGTCCTCTTTGTCACTATTTTTACTAGTAGAAGGCTCCTCAGATTCCTGATTCTCTTCAAGATTAGCATCAGTAGTAGTTTTATTAGTATAAATACATCCTTCTCTTCTGAGTAATCTTTCTCATCCCTAGCTAATTTTTTAGCTTTAATTTTAATTAGTTTTCTCTGATAGTTATACGTTCTTTCTAAAATCTCCTTATTTTTATTTTCATAGTCAGAATGCTGTTCATATTTAACAAGGGCTGTTTGAAGCTCTTCTATAGATAATTCAGTATTCCTCAATAGCATCTCTCTATGCTCAATCAATAGGTCAATTAATTTGAAAGAGCACTCAGATAATAAATTCTGCCATTTAGCAGAATGAAGTTAACTCTTCATTATTAGTAAATGAGCAAAGTTTAGAAAGTCTTAAACCCCTAGGGATATGTCCCTTCTGCTTATACTTTTTTAAGGTGTCAATGTCCCACCAGTGTCTGTGTTCCTGTTTCAGTGCATCTTCAAGTTTACAGAACAATTGAGTCATAGATAGATTTGCATTGTTTGAAGGTGCAGAGATTTCCATTGGATTTTCACAGCTACTTAGCGTCAAACGACTCTGATTACGTAGCTCTTTGCTTTGCATCTAAAACAATGTATAAACAGTGATATAAAATATTAAAAATATATATAAAAAAATATATAAAAATACAACAGTGATTCTCTTAGAATATAAAAATAGTCGCTCTACACCAATGCTATAAGAAAATATTATAAAAATGTGAATATAAGTGAAAGGCGCCTATTGTAGGTAAGACAAACTGAAAAATGAGTGTGATATATAGTCGTGCCACAATATATAATGTGAGGCCAATATGCCAAGTGAAGGGCACTATATGCCTAAATACCATATACATAAAGTGCTAACATATGTAAACAATATATGCAATGTGAAATTGCTAACAGTGATAGCGTTTGTGATGTATCAAATAAACACAATACTAAAATATAAACACTATAGGTGATATCGAACCAAACACCATCCGGGGTTCAATCCAGATTACAGTTCATATAATCAGATGATGAAGTGGCAGCTCTGCTCCTTCTGGGACTGACGGGCAGCCAGCAGAGATCTGTAGAAAATGATGAAAAGAAAGGAGGCACCACAATAGTGTGAATACGTCAAATACCAATGCTCCTGCACATATCAAGATGTCACTTACTAGATGTAAAGCACTTGAAAAGTGCCACAGGTGTGAGCTGGCTGCCCGTCAGTGCCAGAAGGAGCACAGCTGCCACTTCATCATCTGATTATATGAACTGTAATCTGGATTGAACCCCGGATGGTGTTTGGTTCGATATCACCTATAGTGTTTATATTTTAGTATTGTGTTTATTTGATACATCACAAACGCTATCACTGTTAGCAATTTCACATTGCATATATTGTTTACATATGTTAGCACTTTATATATATGGTATTTAGGCATATAGTGCCCTTCACTTGGCATATTGGCCTCACATTATATATTGTGGCACGACTATATATCACACTCATTTTTGAGTGTGTCTTACCTACAATAGGTGCCTTTCACTTATATTCACATTTTTATGATATATGTAAAGTTATATACATTTCTTGTATAAATAATAGGGATTCACATGCGGTAGCAATCTCACAATATATAGGCAGAACTGTATGTCTTATTATTTATCCCTTACAAGGTAAATTATTTGACACAAGGAAAAAAGATTTATACATAAAACTGAATGATGCATTATGCATCACAAGTAGAAAAGACACAGTTTTTGCAAAGATCCTAACTTACAAATAACAACAACAATCTCTTGATAGAAATATTGTTTGAAATAAAAGAGCTTTTACTAGTAAAGGTTTAGATTGGGTTATTCATAATCCCAGATGTTGCATTATTTCTATTCTATCTTAAATACATATTCATCACAAATATGTTACATGTAGAATTTCTATATTTCTTTGTACACAGAGGGAAATTGAAATGTTTTTTTTTCTTAATTAGTTACTGCCTGGTTGTTTAAATATTTAGAATTGATGAACTAAAGATGTCCTATGATATTATCAGTGCCTCCTGGTAATTAGAACTATACAGTGTTTCAAATGAACATGGGAGATCTATATTACTGTGCATTATAATGACATCTGGCATTCTATACATTTTTCTTCATTACCAAGATAACACCCACGTCAGATTTAATGTTTTTGTTTTTCTAAACCAAGTATAAGATTTAATTCAGTTAAAGCAATATGCCCGTCATGATTTCACCAAGCCTAAATACAAGATAGAACGCTATTTTATAGTATTTTTGTATATTTTAAAATCAGGGTCATATGTAATTTTACATTCCATGGAGGAATACCAGATGTACAAAGCTGAATAAGATAGGAAGAATTAGAAATATAATTACTTGATTTAACATTTTTAAATAGATTTACAGTTGTAATGTTTCGGGGATATGTTTCCCCTTCTTCAGAACCCCTGAAGAAGGGGAAACATATCTCCCGAAACGTCAATAAATTTGATCATATGCTTTGGGAAAAGCTTGGTTTGTTGCTGCTTTATATATATATATATATATATATATATATATATATATATATATATATATTTTTTTTTTTATATGCACACTACATCAAGCTAACCCTACTCTCTCTCTTCTGCTTTCAGGTACGTGAATAGAGTCCCTGTCAATCTGCAAAGTATTCACTGCACTCTGGTGTTTTTTCCTCTCCTGTAACTCTCTTTTGGTACGTGAATACAGTCCCTGTCAATCTGCAAAGTATTCACTGCACTCTGGTGTTTTTCCCTCTCCTATAACTCTCTTTTGGTACGTGAATAGAGTCCCTGTCAATCTGCAAAGTATTCATTGCACTCTGGTGTTTTTTCCTCTCCTGTAACTCTCTTTTGGTACGTAAATAGAGTCCCTGTCAATCTGCAAAGTATTCACTGCACTCTGGTGTTTTTAGGTTGTTAATATAGTCCTACATTTGTTGGACTGTTATCCAATGTCTTACTTCTAATGTTTTGTTAATTGCTATGTGATGTTCAATCCTTATCAATACTTGCTATTATTCTTAAATTTATAGCTGTCTTATGCCATAGTGTTAACCTCCTCCAAATGTTATTGTCTGTTTACTTAACTCACCCTGACCAGACCAGAATCTAACTTTTAAATTGGCCCTTCATTTGCCTCTGATTTATGAATTAAGTAATTTAGTGGAAACAGCTGACTTCCCTGCCTATATATTTTAACATCAGCTTGGGATGTGCATTGCTACAACAACATATGTTCACATTTTAAAGTGAACATTTTATAAGTGAGGCATTAACAATATAATTATACAAGGATTGGGCAAGGGGCAAGACACAATGCAAGTACTTTTGCAATATTATGTTTTATTTACCTCATTGTGTCCTTATGCAATTGCTACTGTAATACTGTATCTTATGTGTTTAATTGGTTCCCACTTTTGTAAAAATGCTCAATATATTCATATTCCTTTTTGCTGCATCTTGTCTCTATAACAAATTACATTATTCAATTACTCCTTGTCCCTCTCCACCTGCACTGTTTAATAGCCCATCTCTCTTAAACTCACCTTACTTTTGTACTCATGAACTTTACCTATTCCTAAACACTCTCTCTCCCCCCTGCACCTCGTCTCAAAAGCAGTCTCATTACTGCAAATCTGTATCTCATCTCATGTCACTCTCCCTCTTGCTTTTACTAACTTCTGATGACATCTCCCCTAATCCTGGTCCCCAACAACTGCCTAGCTGTGCACATCCATGTGTACTGTCCCATAGACTCAGAAAACAAAACTCAGCCAACCTTACTCACATTCCTCTTGAATCAAAAGCCATTACCTCTTTCACTTGTGCACTCTGGAACTCTTGCTCTGTTTGCAACAAGCTCACTTCTATACATGACCTCTTTATCTCTCGCTCCCCCAACCTTCTAGCCCTAACAGAAACCTTGCTCTCTCCCCTATATACATCATGCACTGCTGCTCTGTCACATGGGGGTCTCCACTTCAGCCACACTCCTAGGTCTGGTAATAGACAATGAGGTGGTGTAGGTATTTTACTTTCCTCTCGTTGCACCTTTCAACAAATACAATCCATCTCTTCCCTCACATTTTCCTCATTTGAAACCCACATGAGTCGCTTATTCTCTCCTCTCTCTATACGTGTTGCAGTCATATACCGACCCCCTGGCTCCTCCACTCAATTTCTAGATCACTTGGCTGTCTGGCTACCTTATTTCCTTTCCTCAGACAACCCTGCCCTCATTCTTTGTGACTTCAACATCCCTCTTGACAATCCCACTGTCTCATCTGCAAAACAACTTCTGCAACTCACTTCCTCTTTCGGTTTGTCACAATGGACTGATTCTCCCACTCACACAGACGGTCACTCCCTTGACCTGATCTTTAGCTATTGATGCACTCTCTCAAAATTCACAAACTCCCCCTTTCCTTTTTCTGACCACCATCTACTTACTTGCAACATATCATCCCTCTCTACAACTCTCCCTCCTTCTACTCCTCACACCAAACTTCACAGAAGTATTATGTCATTAGACCAGCAACAGCTTGCTAATTGCCTCAAACATCTCCTCTCATCCTTCTCTTCCTTTTCCTGCCCTGACTAATCTATCTGCCACTATTATTCCCCCCGTTACATCCATCCTTGACAATCTGGCCCCTCTTACCATAGCTCAGAAATGACACACTCATCCTCAGCCCTGGCATACTCCTCTGACACGGTACCTACGCAGATGTTCCCGTACTTCATTACAAATTCATCTTGAACTCCTACTATTCTGCCCTTAATATCCATAAGCAACACTACTTCTCTACTCTTATCTCTAATCTTTCTTCAAACCCAAAACGTCTGTTCTCCACTTTCAATACTCTTCCCTGCCCTCCCCACCTCCTAATACAACTTCTCTGTCAGCTCAAGTCTTGCCAGCCACTTCATTAACAAAATCGACTCCATCAGAAACGAAATCAGCTCTCAACATAATTCCATTCTCTCACCCCCTCAAATGCTCTCCATCAACCACAACCCACATAACATTAAACTTATCTCATTCTCCCCTGTTACTGAGGAAGAAGTTTAGTGCTCTCTCACCTCACTACCTGTCCCCTTGACCTTATCCCCTTACAGCTACTCCCCTCCCTTTCTGCTACCCTTACCCCTATACTCACACACATTTTCAACCTCTCCCTTAGCACTGGTATATTTCCCTCATCTCTGAAACCTGCACTTGTCACACCTAGCCTCAAAAAACCTTCCCTTGATCCTACCTCCCCATCCAACTACTGCCCTATTTCTCTCCTCCCTCTTGCCTCAAAGCTTCTCGAAAAACTAGTATATGCATGCCTATCCCACTCCCTTACATTAAACTCCCTCCTTGACCCACTGCAATCTGGATTTCGTCCCCATCACTCCACAGAGACAGCAATTGTTAAGGTTACCAATGAACTACTTACAGCAAAATCAAAAGGCCGCTACTCTCTGCTTATATTTCTTGATCTGTCCGCAGCCTTTGACACTGTTAACCACCCTCTTTTGCTCCAAACCCTCCAATCCTTCGGTATCTGTGACACAGCCCTCTCTTCCTACCTGTAGTGTAGCCTTCTCTGGGGCTTCCTCTGCCCTGTCACCACTTTCTGACGGAGTACCGCAAGGCTCTGTCCTCGGTCCGCTTCTCTTCTCAATCTACACGTCATCACTAGGTTCGCTAATAAAGTCCCACAGTTTCCAATATAATTTGTATGCCGACAACACCCAAATCTACTTCTCTGCACCAGACATATCTTCTTCCTTGCTAACCCGTGTCACTAACTGTCTTTCTCACATCTCTTCCTGGATGTCCTCTCACTACATCAAGCTAAATCTCTCCAAAACTGAGCTCCTTATTTTCTCCCTTCTTCCAAAATCTCCACCCCCAATCTCTCTATAACTGTCGACAACTCCATCATTACCCCTACCCCGCATGCCCAATGTCTCAGGGACACATTTGACTCAGATCTTTCTTTCACTCCTCACATTCAGTCCTTGGCTAAAGCCTGCCGATTCCACCTCAAAAACATCTATAAAATTATACACTTCCTTACACAAGACACAACTAAGATTTTAATCCACTCTCTCATACTTTCCCACCTTGATTACTGCAACTCTGTCCTCTCTGGTCTCCCCACATGCCGCCTAGCTCCTTTACAATCCATAATGAATGCCTCTGCCAGGCTCATCTTCCTTACACGTCGCTCTTCATCTGCTGCACCTCTCTGCCAATCCCTTCACTGGCTTCCTCTTGCCTCTAGGATCAAACACAAAATTTTCACTCTGACATACAAAGCCCTCAACTGCACTGCTATATCTCCCCCCTATATCTCAGACCTTGTCTCCAGATACTCTCCCTTTCGTCCCCTTCGCTCTGCTCATGACCTCCTACTCTCCTCCTCTCTTTTTACCTCATCACACTCCCGTTTACAGGATTTCTCCGGACTGGCTCCCATCTTGTGGAACTCTGCCTCGCTCTATAAGACTCTCCCCTAGTTTTGAAAGCTTCAAGCGCTCCCTAAAGACTCTACTGTTCAGGGATGCATAAAACCTACGCTAACCTTTCTTTATATCAGTTCCTCTCCTCCATTGCTATCCCCTGAACCCCCTTAGCATGTAAGCCTAAGAGTTGAGCTGTTTGTAGATCACCTTCTTAAGAGGTGACTACAACAGTGCAACTCTTAGCAGGGCCCTCTACCCATTTGATCCCTATAATTGTTTTTTTGTACTCCGCATTTGTTTATAGCGCTACGTAATCTGTTGGTGCTCTACAAATAACCGATAATATAATAATTATATATATATATATATATATATATATATATATATATATATATATACAGGTGAAACTCGAAAAATTAGAATATTGTGCAAAAGTTCATTTATTTCACTAATGCAACTTAAAAGGTGAAACTAATATATGAGATGGACTCATTACATGCAAAGCAAGATAGTTCAAGCCGTGATTTGTCATAATAACAGCTCATGAAAACCCTAAATCCACAATCTCAGAAAATTAGAATATTACATGCAATCAATAAAACAAGGATTGTACATACAGGTAGAACAATATCGGACTTCTGAAAAGTATAAGCATGCATACTGTATGTACTTGGTTTGGGCCCCTTTTGCAGCAATTACTGCCTCAATGCTGCGTGGCATGGAAGCTATCAGCCTGTGACACTGCTGAGGTGTTATGGAAGACCAGGATACTTCAATAGCGGCCTTCAGCTCTTCTGCATTGTTCGGTCTCATGTCTCTCATCGTTCTCTTGGCAATGCCCCATAGATTCTCTATGGGGTTCAGGTCAGGCAAGTTTGCTGGCCAATCAAGCACAGTAATCCCACAGTCATAAAACCAGGTTTTGGTGCTTTTGGCAGTGTGGGCAGGTGCCAAGTCCTGCTGGAAAATGAAGTCAGCATCCCCATAGAGCTCGTCTGCGGAAGGAAGCATGAAGTGCTCCAAAATCTCCTGGTAGATGGCTGCATTGACCCATGACTTAATGAAGCACAGTGGACCAACACCAGCAGATGACATGGCTCCCCAAATCAACACAGACTGTGGAAAATTCACACTGGACTTCAAGCATCTTGCAGTGTGTCCTCTCCATTCTTCCTCCATACTCTGGGTCCTTGGTTTCCAAATGCTCTCATCAGAAAAGAGGACTTTGGACCACTGAGCAACAGACCAGGTCTGTTTTTCTTTAGCCCATTTAAGACGCTTCTGAAGTTGTTTGTTGTTCAGGAGTGGCTTGACAAGAGGAATACGATATTTGAAGCCTATGTCCAGGATCCGTCTGTGTGTGGTGGCTATTGATGCACTGACTCCAGCCTCAGTCCACTCCTTGTGAAAGTCCCCAACACTTTTGAATGGCCTTTTCCTGACAATCCTCTCCAGGCTGCGGTCATCCCTGCTGCTTTTGCACATTTTTCTTCCACACTTTTCCCTTCCAGATAACTTTCTATTAATGTGCTTTGATACAGCACTTTGGGAACATCCAACTTCTTTTGCAATTACCTTTTAAGGCTTTCCCTCCTTATGGAGGGTGTCAATGATGGTTTTCTGCACAACTGTCAGGTCAGCAGTCTTTCCCATGATTGTGATTCCTACTGAACCAGACTGAGAGACCATTTAAAGGCTCAGGAACCCTTTGCAGGTGTTATGGCTTAATTAGCTGATTAGAGTGGGACACTTTGAGCCTAGAATATTTCACCTTTTCACAATATTCTAATTTTCTGAGTTTGTGGATTTGGGGTTTTCATGAGCTGTAAGCCATAATCATCACAATTATGACAAATCACAGCTTGAACTATCTTGCTTTGCATGTAATGAGTCTATCTCATATATTAGTTTCACCTTTTAAGTTGCATTAGTGAAATAAATGAACTTTTGCGTGATATTCTAATTTTTCAAGTTTCATATATATATATTTAAGAAGAAATAGAACATATTCTTCTATGTCAAGAACATGGGAATGTTAAATATTAATATTTCATGTCGGGTTAATGCACTTGAAAAAATGCGCTCGGGTTAACGTGCAATTATGGGTGTTAGGTCTTTTTCCACTTTTCACTCTCCATTGAAATCTATGGGGGAAAACGTTAACAGGGTTGCGGTATTAAAAGTTTAGCTTTTGCGTGTCGGAAAACCTTTTACTTGTAATATGCGCACTATCCGACGTGCACAAATAGGTGAAGTCTAGCAGATTTAACATGTGAGGGGGAGCGCAAACTACTGCTCCACTCATAATCTAGCCCTAATTACTTTCATCTATCACTATTGCCTTTATCAGTTGTGCTTGTATCTGCAGTCATTGTCCTTACATACAAGAGTGTCCATCCTATTCATGTAAGAGGAAATATTATTTTTTTGGGTGGAAAAGCACATTTTATCAATACTATTAAAGAAAATAAATTGTACTTATATTTTTAAAGTTATCTAGATTGTTTCTGCTTTTCAATATCTGTTTTCCACAAAGGTACAATAATGCTACTAGAATATTATACAGACCTATAATTACATGCAGACATTTTTCAGTTTTTACTTATCTGCTTGTATATACTTGCTGCTTAAAGAGTTATAAACATAATGGATGATCCAAGAAATCCCTTTCTGGTTCAGATACAGTTTGGAGAAAAAGAAGGTCAGAAGAAATGCTTTTGCTGTCAACATTGCGACCCCAAGCCTTGGGATGGACATATCTGCAATACACCTCTGTGGTAAAATACAGGTATACCCCCCTCATACAGCGGGTTAGGGACCGGAGCCCCGCTGTAAAGTTAAAACCGCCTTAAAGTGAAACAAGGCAGTTTTAGCTTTATTTTCACTTGCCAGTGTGTTTAAAAACTTAAAAACATGTTTGAACTAACATATATTAGGGGTGCAATAGTGCTACATTTAGTTTAACACTAGCACAGCACAGTAATCAATAAATACTGTACCTGTAAAATAGTGACAATTACTGTAGTAAAATTTGCCAGACTATAACACCGAGACACAGATTATACTGTAATGATGTAAACAGAGTGAACTAAGCATAGCAATATGGTGCCAGTCACTTTTCTCGCAATCTCACGATGACTACAGCACTGTTTCAAAATCCTTGGAGGTTGAACTTCAGCTCCACAAAGCGCTGTATTAGCGAAGCGCTGTAAAGTGAAGCACTGTAAAGTGAAGCGCTGTAAAGTGAGGTATACCTGTATATAATCTTCAGTAAAATATAAAGGCCCCATTTATAAAGATATAAATACATTTGGGGGCTCTGATGCATGACATGCTGCTGGAATTTAATATTGCATGAGCAAACGCTCATGCAGCCCTGTACCAATTGCACAGGCTTGTCAGTTATCACACAATAATTAGTTTGGGATGTTTGACATGCACAACCTATAAAGTTGTGAACTCGTTAAGAAGCAGCAGTCTTAAGAAAGAGCTTGTTAACTTTTGATTGAAAGTTTGCATTAGTGAGTCTGTATTGGATAATCAAAGATGCTTACACAGCTTCATAAATGGGGACCAAACTCTTACCAGTAAGCAATTAAGATAAATGAATAAACATGTAATCATACCAACTATTGAAATTCAACTGCATTGAAATCCTGCTATTCCCTGCTTTTCTGTCATTTTACTCCAAATCTCTCTTTTTTGGTATGTGAATTAAGGCCCTGCATTGAAATCCTGCTATTCCCTGCTTTTCTGTCATTTTAATCCAAATCTCTCTGTGTATATGTATATTTAGCACATGAATTTAGGCTGTTAAAATTAAATCCTGCATTTATTGTAATGATTTTTCTCAGTGTCTCAATTCTAATGTCTAGTTAATTGCCATGTGATGCTCAATTCTTATCAATACTTGCTATAACTCTAAAATTTATAGTTGCCTTATGTCACAGTTTTAACCCCCTCCAAATTTTATTGTCTGTTTACTTAACTCATCTCACCCTGACCAGATTCTAACATTCCAATTGGTCTTACCAACTGCCTTTGATTAGCAATCAACTACATTTAGTGGACTCAGCTGACTGCCCTACCTGTTTATATTTCAGACTAGTTTGGGGAAGTGCATTGCACAGGGGTGTGTGCATTGGTTACAGGGCAGTGTACTTTTTAACAATAGCATATGTTCACATTTTCAAAGTGAACATTTTATAAGTGAGGCACTAATTTTTAAGAATTATACAAGAATTAAGTGAACATTTTATAAGTGAGGCACTATTTTTTAAGAATTATACAAGAATTAAGTGAACATTTTATAAGTGAGGCACTATTTTTTAAGAATTATACAAGAATTAAGTGAACATTTTATAAGTTAGGCATTAATTTTTAAGAATTATACAAGAATTAAGTGAACATTTTATAAGTGAGGCACTAATTTTTAAGAATTATACAAGAATTAAGTGAACATTTTATAAGTGAGGCATTCATTTTTAAGAATTATACAAGAATTAAGTGAACATTTTATAAGTGAGGCACTAATTTTTAAGAATTATACAAGAATTGAACAAGGATTGGGCAAGGGGCAAGACACAAGGCAAGTACTCCTATGTTTTATGTATCTCATTGTATCCTTTTGCAAGTGCTGCTGTAACACTGTGTCTTATGTGTTTATTTGGTTCCCATTTTCATAATAATGCTCAGTATCTTCATATTCCTTTTTGCTACCTCTTGTCTCTATAACAAACTACATTACTCAATTACTCCTTCTCCCTCTCCACCTGCACTGTTCATTAGCCCATCTCTCTTATACTCACCTTACTTTTGTTCTCATGAACTTTACCTATTCCTAAACACTCTCTCTCCCCCCTGCACTTCAGCAAAAAAACAGTCTCACTACTTCAAATCTGCTTCTCATCTCATGTCACTCTCCCTCTTGCTCATACTAGCTGCTGGCGACATCTCCCCTAATCCTGGCCCCTCACAACCTCCTAGCCTTTACTTCCTTGTGTGCCTTTCAATAGACTTCATAAACTAAACTCTGGTAACCTTAATCGCATTCCTCTTACATCTAAAAACTCCTCCCCCTTCACTTGTGCACTCTGGAACTCTTGCTCTGTTTGCAACAATCTCACTTCTATCCATGATCTCTTTATCTCCCACTCTCTTAACCTTCTGGCTGTTACAGAAACCTGTCTCTCTGCTTCAGACACAGCATCCACTGCTGCACTGTCATATGGGGTCTCCATTTCAGCCACACTCCTAGGTCTGGCAATAGACAAGGAGGTGGTGTCGGTATTTTACTTTCCTCTCATTGCACCTTCCAACAAATACAGCCCTTCTCTTCACTCACATTTTCTTCATTTGAAGCACACATGATTCGGTTATTCTCTCCCCTCTCTATACGTGTTGCAGTCATATACCGCTCCCCTGGCTCCCCAACTCAATTTTTTGATCACTTTGCTGCCTGGCTTCCTTATTTCCTTTCCTCAGACACCCCTGCCCTCATTCTTGGCAACTTTAACATCCCTCTTGACAATCCCACTGCCTCCTCTGCAAAACAACTTCTTCAACTCACTTCCTCTTTCGGCCTGTCACAATGGACTGACTCTCCCACTCACAAAGATGGTCATTCCCTTGATCTGACTTTCACCTATCGATGCACTCTTTCAAATTTAACAAACTCCCCTTTTCCTCTCTCTGACCATCATCTCCTAACTTGCAACGTCACTTCCCTACCTTCAACTCCCCCTCCCTCTACCACTCACACCAAACTTCACAGAAGCACTAAGTCACTAGATCTGCATCAGCTCGCTAGCTCATTTCAAACCTCTCCTCTTATCCATCACCTATTTTTCCTGCCCTGACCAATCTATCTGCCAGTATAATTCCACCCTTACATCGGTCATTCACACTCTGGCCCCTCCAACCTTAGCTCAGAAACCACACTCTCATCCTCAGCCCTGGCATACTCCTCAGACACGATACCTACGCAGATGCTCCCATACTGCTGAGCGACATTGGAGGAAATCTTAGAGTTCAGCTGACTTTCTTCACTACAAGTTCATCCTGAACTCCTACTATTCTGCCCTTAATCTTTATAAGCAACAATATTTTTCTAATCTCATCTCTACTCTTTCCTCTAACCCTAAACATCTGTTCTCCACGTTCAACACTCTTCTCCACCCACCCCCACCTCCTAACACAACCTCTCTCTCAGCTCAAGATTTTGCCAGCCACTTCAACAACAAAATTGACTCCATCAGAAGTGAAATCAGCTCTCAACATACTTCCAATCTCCCACCCCCTCAAAAGCTCATGATCACCCAAAACCCAAATATCCAAAAATGCAGCTCTTTTGCCCCTGTTAATGAGGATGAAGTTTCTGCCCTTATACTGTCCTCCCACCTAACTACCTGTCCCCTCGACCCCATCCCCTCACAGCTACTCCCCTCCCTCTCTTCTACCCTCAACCCCATACTCACACACATTTTCAACCTCTCCCTCAGCACTGGTATATTTCCCTAATCTCTAAAACATGCACTGGTCACACCTATCCTCAAAAAACCTTCCCTCGATCCAACCTCCCCTTCCAACTACCGCCCTATTTCCCTACTACCTCTTGCCTCAAAGCTCCTCAAAAAGCTAGTTTACACACGTTTATCCGATTTCCTTACACTAAACTCTCTTTTTGACCCACTGCAATTTGGATTTCGTTCCCATCACTCTACAGAGACAGCAATTGTCAAGGTTACCAATGACCTACTTACAGCAAAATCCAAAGGCCACTTCTCTCTGCTTATCCTCCTTGACCTGTCTGCAGCCTTTGACACTGTTGACCACCCTCTTCTACTCCAAACCCTCCATTCCTTCGGCATCTGTGACACAGCTCTCTCGTGGTTCTCTTCCTATCTGACTAACCGTACATTTAGTGTAGCCTTCTCCAGAGCATCCTCTGCCCCGTTACCACTTTCTGTTGGGGTACCTCAAGGCTCTGTCCTTGGGCCCCTTCTCTTTTCAATCTACACGTCGTCACTAGGTTTCTTAATAAAGTCCCATGGGTTTCAATACCATTTGTATGCCGATGACACCCAAATCTACCTCTCTGCACCAGACCTACATCCTTCCTTACTAACCCATGTCACTAACTGTCTTTCTCACATCTCATCTTGGATGTCCTCTCACTACCTTAAGCTAAATCTCTTCAAAACTGAACTCCTTATTTTTCCCCAAAATTTCTCCACCCCCAAAATCTCCACCCCCAAAATTTCTATAACTGTTAATAATTCCATCATTACCCCTACCCCGCATGCCCGATGTCTTGGGGTCACACTTGACTCAGATCTTTCCTTCACTCCTCACATTCAGTCCTTGGCTAAAGCCTGCCGCTTCCACCTTAAAAACATCGCTAAAATTAGACATTTCCTTACACAAAATACAACCAAGATTTTAATCCACTCTCTCATCCTTTCCCACCTCGACTACTGCAACTCCGTCCTCTCTGGTCTACCTAGCTGCCAAAATAGCTCCTTTACAATCGATTATGAATGCATCTGCCAGGCTCATCTTCCTTACTCGTCGCTCTTCATCTGCTGCATCTCTCTGCCAATCCCTTCACTGGCTTCCTCTTGCCTCTAGGATTAAACATAAAATCCTCACCCTGACATATAAAGCTCTCAACTTCACTGCCCCCCCCTACATCTCAGAACTTGTCTCTAGATACTCTCCCTCCCGTCCCCTTTGATCAGCTCAGGATCTCCTCCTCTCCTCCTCTCTTGTTACTTCCTCACATTGCCGTTTACAGGACTTCTCCAGGTCCCCATCTTGTGGAATTCCCTGCTTCGCTCCATAAGACTCTTCCCTAGTTTTAACAGCTTCAAGCACTCCCTAAAAACTCTACTATTCAGGGATGCATACAACCAACACTAAACTTTCCTAACTCCATTGCTTTCCCCTTGAACCCCTTAGAATGTAAGCCTATGGGCCCAGCTATTTACAGATCGCTTCATAATGACCGACTACAACAGTGAAACTCTCGACAGGGCCCTCTACCCACTTGACCCCTACAAAAGCTATCCTGTACACCGACTATGTTTACAGCGCTGCAGAATCTGTTGGCGCTCTACAAATAACTGATAATAATAATAATAATAATAAAACTATTCTTTACTGGATTTAATCTCTGATTTTCCTCTCATCCTACCCTAAAGCTAGCCTAATGTGAATGAAGGAGGGTGGTGAAAACCTGTGGGCAGAATCTATCTGACGTAAGATATCAGAGGAATTTGGAATGATATTTAATGTTTCATGGTTACTATTGAAACCTGGAGGGTAAGTCAATTTAGATAGACCTTTTTCCTGTGCTCGACTCCATGATACAAACTATTAATTAGATCTTAATTGTAAACACTGATAATTACTTGTGAAATATGTACAGATTAGTTTTAAAATCAACTACTACTTTCATATCAGAAAACCAAATATCTGTAACATAGTTTGGTAAGATCTGTCATTAGAATTTTTTAGTGACCCTAATTATATATTAACAATTAATCATGGTAATTTCCCTTGCTTTAGTTTTTATTTAAAAAAATGATAAACAATATAAAACCCAACCTTTTTCTCAAAAAGAGCCAGATTTTAATTGGAGCGTTTAATAAACGTTTGAGCACCAGTGATAATAGGTTTATCGCGGGGGTTTGAGCTCATCAGGCTTATTGCTCGTATTGCGAGTTGAAAGTAAACGCAATAACTTGAGTGCAATCGCAATTTACATTAGAATGATTACCGCAACTTCAGAGCTCTGGTTAACTCTTTCGCAAAACTAAAAAGTTGCACAAAACATATCAAACATGCATTACAAAGTATAGCTACACTCATAATATTATATTTATATATATATATATATATATATATATATATATATATATATACTGTGTATATATGAGAGTTGAGGGTCCCAGACTGTGGTGTTCATAGAATGGAGGAAACATAAACAGAAAACAATTTATGGTGCTGGGTTTCTAAAGCACCCTTCTCCCTTTTGATTTGTTTTTTTTTTTTCCTTCTCTCTCTCAATTCACTGTAATATATAAGCAATCTACGAACATGTGCTAACCCGTAAATAAACTGAAAAGGGTCGTACAGGTTATCCGATGAAAAATAAGACCTGTTTTCATTATTGAATATCAATTTTAATGTAATCCGTTCTGCTGATTCACAATTATGGAGAGTCTGATCTACAAGGGGAGATTAATTATGTGCTGCAAGTAAAAAGAAGAAAAGTCCCTGTGTGAGAGTGTGTTTCCTGCAAGAAGTTGAGGATGAAAGCAACTGCTCCTTCAACTACAAGCTGTGTCTTTCATACCACGTTGAGTATGAGCACACAGACGAAATTCTCCACTGAATGCTAAAGATACCATACTCCACAGAGGAGAAGAATATTCCAAAGGCACTAAAAGAAAGAAGTACCGTACTCCAGAAAGTACCATACTCCAACTGGTCACCAAGGGATAAACATCTTTAACACAGACAGGGATTAATTCCCCCCAACGCTCCTCACATACCTCACATGTTTGAAGTCTAAAAATGTGAGCATCATTCTTACTTTTTGCACTATACTGTTAATTAGTATATTCATAATGCACCATACATTGTTTTCTGTTTATGTTTCCTCCATTCTATGAGCGCCACAGTCTGGGACCCTCAACTCTCACCCATTACAATTTATTCCATTGATGATAGTGGAATCTCCAGACTAAGCTGCCTTTGAAATACACCAGGAGGAACTTTAAAAAGGGCAAAATAACTATTCGCAAAACACACAGCGCAAGCCAAAACACCCTATCTATTTCACACACACACACACACACACACACACACACATATATATATATATATATATATATATATATATAAAATCTTTAAAAAAATATTTAAAAAAAATATTGCACACAAAGTTATAAGGGCTCCAAGATAGAAGACCTCAGGTGTTAGAAAAAAAAAAGGCATCCAAGGGGCTTTAACGTAGAGATACATACATATACATCTCTAAAGATGCATATGTATTTATATACAGTATATATATATATTTCTACTAAAGTGTTTACATATTTACTGTAAATTTTCACATTGCAATGTTCTGCACATAGCAGAATATGTTCTAAGTATTTATAAATAGATATTCCTATATATATATATATATATATATATATATATATATATATATATATATATATATATATGTATATATGTGTGTGTGTTTAAAATATATATATATATATATATATATATATATATATATAATTATATGTATATATATATATATATATATATTTGTGTGTGTGTGTGTGTGTTTTTAAATATATATTTGTGCAAAAAAACATTAGATATATGTAGGAATATTTATGTATTCAAATTTTCATGTTGGGTTAGCGCACATGAGAATATGCGATCAGGCTTGTGCAAGAGTGGAGTGTTTAAGTTTTTTTCCCACTTTTTTTCTCAATTGACATATACAGGAGAATACGTGAATGTGCACATGCTATTCTAATTTCTACTTTTTTATATTCGTCAGCTTAGTGCTCAAACAAAAACAGTAATACGAGCGCAACCCGATATGCGCAAAAAGCTTACTTCTAGCGCGATTAACACTCGAGTGGGAGGATTAATTAGTGCTCCACTTTTAATCAGGCCCAAAATATTTGAGTATATGCAAAGCAAAGAAATACAATGTACACTTTTTATTTTGCTTCCTTTTCCTACAATATAACTCTGAACATTGTGATTTTCACAACTCCTGTGGGCAGGGCCAGTGCTACAATAGAGGCAGGCTAAGCTCCCACCTTAGAGCGCCCCTGCAGCGGGGGCACAGATTTTGTGCATGACAATTTTTTTTAAAATGTGTATATTTATTTTTTTGCTGCTTAAAGTGAATGTAAATTATGAGGCTAAAGTGCCCGGTTTTAAAAAATTCGATTAAAAACAGGGGCACTTTAAGTCATCAAAATTTACATTTCACTCGTGTTGGGAAAAAATCTCGACAGCTGCTCCAGCTTCCTCCGCCCGTCGCAAAGCCTCTTCCTGGGTCTAAAATGAGGAATCTGGCTTCCTCCAATCACGGCTTTGAATCAGACACTGATTCCCCTGGGGGGGAAGCCGTCATTGGAGGATGACCCATCCATCATTTCTGACGTCATAGTAGGGGCCATATGTAGTGACATAATGGCTAGTATGGGAGGGGACTCCCCTGAAACATAGGGAGGCAGAGCATGCTAGTCAGCCAGAAGAGCTGGCAGTATATTGCTGAATATCTTGATTATTTCCACTAACAGGTTTAGGGTGTGTGTGTATGGAAAAACAGGATCAAGTGAGCATACACCGGTATCACAGCAAAGGTATTTGGTTTCAGGATTAAGTGAGCATACACCGTTATCAAAGCAAGGGTACTTGGTTTCAGGATCAAGTTAGCATACACCGGTATCACAGCAAGGGTACTTGGTTTCAGAATTAAGTGAGCATACACCGGTATCACAGCAAGGGTACTTGGTTTCAGGATCAAGTTAGCATACACCAGTTTTACAGCAAAGAGTAATTGGTTTCAGGATCAAGTGAGCATACACCGGTTTCACAGCAAGGGTACTTGGTTTCAGGATCAAGTGAGCATAAACTGGTATCACAGCAAGGGTACTTGGTTTCAGGATCAAGTGAGCATACACCGGTATCATAGCAAGGGTACTTGGTTTCAGAATCAAGTGAGCATACACCGGTATCACAGCAAGGGTACTTGGTTTCAGGATCAAGTGAGCATACACCGGTATCCCAGCAAGGGTATCACAGCAGAGGTATTTGGTTTCAGCAGTAATGTCAGCATACCCAGGTATCACAGAAGAGGTCTTTGGTCTCAGCAGTAAGGTAAACATACACAGGTATCACAGCAGAGGTCTTTGGTCTCAGCATGTGTCATACAGTGTATACAGTGCAGATAAACATACATTACATAAAACAAATTCACAGAAAAATAAAATATAAAACAAGTCATATACTAAGTACACCCCAGACCTTATGAAACACTATGTAGCACTATAGCAAAGATAGTTTAAATAGACTAGCAACACCCTGACCAAAATCAGACCTAACCTGACTTAAAGGGATACTAAACCCAATTTTTTATTTAATAATTCAGATAGCATGAGATTTTAAGCAACTTTCTAATTTACTCCTATTATCAAGTTTTATTTGTCCTCTTGCTATCTTTATTTGAAAAGCAGGAATGTAAATCTTAGGAGCCGGCCAAATACAGGTTCAGCACCTTGGATAGTGCTTTCTTATTGGTGGCTACATTTAGTCATCAATCAGCTGACAGCAAGCGCAACCCAGGTGCTGAACCAAAAATGGGATGGCTCCAAAGCTTTGCATTCCTGCTTTTCAAATAAAGATAGCAAGAGAATGAAGAACAATTGATAATAGGAGTAAATTAGAAAGTTGCTTAAAATTGCTTGCTCTATCTGAATCATTAAAGAAATAAATTGGGTTTCAGTATCCCTTTAAATTATGTAATCCTAGTAATTAAGAAAAACTATTTCACTGAAGAAGTAATTAGTGTATACTGTGAGATAAATAGCATAGATATAACAAGTCCTGCATGGAGTCTTTAGCTCACTTAATTTCCCAAATAGACATCTTCCATCATAATTGGTGGGAGTGAGCAGCAATAAGGAGCCAAAAGTAGGTTAAAGTGAACAGAGCCATATAACTTACACATCCACAGAGTCACAGCTATGCTGAGGAACTTTTGAGGTAGCATAGCTTCATTTTTTACAGAGATGTTCAGATGATGTTTTCTAGGTTTTTACAGATAAGGTGATTTAGCATTTTGGTAACAATTCCCTTTAAAACTTTATGTGTACTCATTTCCTGCTTAAAAACATATCTGCATAAGAACAAAAAAAATAATGCATTCCCTATTACATGCGTCCATCACTTGGCAGCCAAGGGAGGAAGGTGCCCTAGGCATTTCCTAGATTGCTCTTTCTTTGAAAATTAAGTCTTTTACAAGTTTTAAGTCCTTTGAAATAAACACTATATTGAGCTGCAATTTTTGCTTGCATGTTAACAACTGGAAGGCTTTTCAAATGTTTAGTTTTAATTCACCACGAAGACTAATTTTTGTATAATTGCATTTGTGTCAGCAAATTTTCAATTTAGCATTAAATTACATGCTTAATAGATTTTCATTTGTTAATTACAATTAGACACTGAAATTAAGCTATGTTTGAAACTAAACATGAAAAACTGACTTGCATTTCTGTTATAACAGACTTTCTTCCACTTATCTTTTAAATGGTTAATATTTTCAATGGTATAGTCTGTTTAAGATTTTTGACACTAAGAATTTTCAAAGCATCTAGAATTTAATATTCTCAAACTGTCATACAGCTCCTTACATCTCAGTCAAGGGGTTAATGCATTTAATATTCAAATTCAATTACAGGTAATGTTTTATTTAAAGGGAGTGCTTAAGATAAGAAAACTCAATCAATGTATAACAATGAGGAGCAAAGTGAGTGTGCACGTGTAACCTGAAGTCATTAAAAGTCATTTATGATTATGGAAAACAATCTACAATGAAAAGCTTCAACTTGAAGGGGAATTTTTATTAAACTGCAGCCATGCTACTGATAATTATGTCAGAATAACATGAAAACTCCTCCTGACAGTGAATTTAATGGCAGCGTCCCAGCAACATTTCCTTATTGCTTGTCACATTCAAACAAGAGTTGACGGATTTTTAGTTTTCTTGATTTCATTTTATAAATTTCCACATGTGCAGTTTAATATTTTGATGAAAGAAGTGTCAGTTCAGAATGACATTAAAGAGCCATTAAAGACTGAGTACTAGAGGCGCAAACATTTCTGTGCAAGTGATATTGTGTTTCCGTAAGCATTTTTAATTGTGCGGATATTACAAGTTGAGCGAAAACGCAGTTGTGCTGGCGCAATCGCCATTTACGCTTCAATTCTTACCATGATCTTAGAGCTGTGGTTAACTGTTTTCTGAAACAAAAAATTGTCACAAAGCACATCAAAAATACATTACAAAGTACGGTTACACTCATAATAACACTGTCTAATAAAAATTATTTGAAAAAATATTGCACACAAAAGTTATAAGAGCTCAAAGATATGATATGTAAGAAGAAAAAAGCCGCAAAATGGCTTTAACATTGAGATGCATTACATATATATATATATATATATATATATATAAACATATGTACACACACACACATATATATATATATATATATATATATATATATATAGATATATATATGTGTGTGTGTGTGTACATATGTATTTATGTATTTGTATGTGTATATTTGTATGTACAGACATATATATATATACACATAAACACATAAATATGTAAGTACACACACATATATATATATATGCATTGGAGCCCTTTACAGTTAAGTATATGAAAACTTGTAAAAACATATTTATGCAATATTCATATTTAATAAAGGTATCAACTATGTATTTGCTTAAATATGTAACATTCTAATGTTCTGTACATAGAGAAATATGTTCTAAGTATTTCTTAATATATATATTTACACCTATATATAATCATATATATATATATATATATATACATACAGGTATAAATACATATTTGTTTAATAAACCATCAGATATATGTAGAAATGTTTCATTATGAATAAATAGAACATATTCCGTTATCTAAATAGCATTGGAAAATACATTTACTTCTATGGAGAATGCGAGTATGCAATAGTGTTTGCGCGATCGTGGGGTGTTAAGCTTTGGGAGAATGCGTAAACGCAATCATGATTTTCTAAATTTTGACTTTATTTGCGATCTTGGTTACCTCTAGAGAAAAAAACTGTTTACTTTCAACTTTTAATACCAGTGCAACCCGAGTAGCGCAAAAATAAAAATCCTAGCAGAGTTCCCTTTTTTGCCAAAGCTATTTAGGAATCAGCTATAAACAAGTGGGCAACCAGTTATTGATTGAAAGATAACAGTGTTAAAGGACCATTAAACACAGTAGAATTGCATAATTAACAAGCGCATAATAAAAAAAAATGCTCAAACACTTTTAAGTAGCAGGATTTTTCTTACATATGTATTTTTTCCCTGTTTGCTGGACCCCTGTATCATGTGACAGCTATCGGCCAATTACAGACTAGCATACATAAACATATACATTGTAAGCTTACACTGTGTACATGTTCAGTAGGAGCTCGGGCCTCAGAAAGTGTGCATACAAAAAACCTGTGAATCAAGAAAGTTTTCACTTTAATGGGCCTTTAGGAAATTTTTGCTGATATGGGCAGCTGATATTTTTTTTATAGTCATATATAAAAGACCATACAGAAATGACCAAAACTTGTCAACAGATTTGTAGGTCATGTAATATAAGTATAAGAATGCATGGCTAAAAATTCTTGTCATGAGTAACCTTAAAGAGACACTGAACCCACATTTTTTCTTTCATGGTTCAGATAGAACATGCAATTTTAAGCAACTTCTAATTTACTGCTATTATCAATTTTTCTTTGTTCTCTTGCTATCTTTATTTGAAAAAGAAGACATCTAAGCTATTTTTTTTTGTTCAGGACTAAGGACAGCATTTTTTAATTAGTGGATGAATTTATCCACCAATCAGCAAGAACAACCTAGGTGGTTCACCAAAAATGGGCCGGCATCTAAACTTACATTCTTGCATTTCAAATAAAGATACCAAGAGAATGAAGAGAATTTGATAATAGGAGTAAATTAGAAAGTTGCTTAAAATGTCATGCTTTATCTGAATCATGAAAGAAAAAAATTGGGTTCAGTGTCCCTTTAAGTGATTGATTTTAAGAACATTGATTCATTTTCTTTGTTTCAGCTACAGGATAGCTTTTGATATGTAGTGCAGTTTTTATGCTGTTTAACCCCTTAACGACCAAGGACGTACGCCACACATCCTCAAAAAAAATACACTTAATGACCGAGGACGTGTGGCGTACGTCCTTGGTCTGGAAAGCAGCTGGAAGCGATCCTGCTCGCTTCCAGTTGCTTTCCGGTTATTGCAGAGATGCCTCGATATTGAGGCATCCTGCAATAACCTTTTTTAGCAATCCGGTGCAGAGAGAGCCACTCTGTGGCCCTCTCTGCACCGGACATCACCGGCTAAATTCGTTGGTGGGTGGGAGCCGGTTCGGGAGGCGGGTGGCGGCCATCGATGGCCTTGATGATGTGTAGGGGGGCGGGATCGTGGGCGGGGTAATCGGAGGCGCGCACGGACGCGCGCGTGCACGGGAGGGCGGGGGCGGGCGCATGCATGGGGAGGGAGCGGGTGGGAACCGCTACACTACAGAAAAAAAGGTTGTATTAAAAGTTAAAAAGTTAATAAAAAAATAGTATTTATATATATAAAATACATTAATCAGGGGGTGGGGGATTGGTCTGTGGGGGGGGGGGGGGAAGCTACACTACTGAAAAATAACATAATAATTAAAAAAAAACAATTTTTCTTGCAAACTGGGTACTGGCAGCGCTGCCAGTACCCAGTTTGCAAGAAAAATTGGTTTTTTTTTGGCCCCCAATAAGGCAGAGGGGGGGGGGTTAGAGAGCTGTTTTGGGGGGGGGGATCAGGGAGGTTGGGGGCTAAGGGGGGATCCTACAAAGTAGCATATGTAAATATGCTAAAAATGTATTTTTCTTTTTTTAAAAAAAACACTTTTATTTTAGTACTGGCAGACTTTCTGCCAGTACTTAAGATGGCGGGGACAATTGTGGGGTGGGGGAGGGAAGGGAGCTGTTTGGGAGGGATCAGGGGGTCTGATGTGTCAGGTGGGAGTCTGATCTCTACACTAAAGCTAAAATTAACCCTGCAAGCTCCCTACAAACTACCTAATTAACCCCTTCACTGCTAGCCATAATACACGTGTGATGCGCAGCAGCACTTAGCGGCCTTCTAATTACCAAAAAGCAACGCCAAAGTCATATATGTCTGTTATTTCTGAACAAAGGGGATCCCAGAGAAGCATTTACAACCATTTGTGCCATAATTGCACATGCTGTTTGTAAATAATTTTAGTGAGAAACCTAAAATTGTGAAAATTTAGCGTTTTTTTTAATTTGATTGCATTTGGCGGTGAAATGGTGGCATGAAATATACCAAAATGGGCCTAGATCAATACTTGGGGTTGTCTACTACACTACACTGAAGCTAAAATTAACCCTAGAAGCTCCCTACATGCTCCCTAATTAACCCCTTCACTGCTGGGCATAATACACGTGTGGTGCGCAGTCGCATTTAGCAGCCTTCTAATTAGTAAAAAGCAAAACCAAAGCCATATATGTCTGCTATTTATGAACAAAGGGGATCCCAGAGAAGCATTTACAACCATGTATGCTATAATTGCATGAGTTTTTTGTAAATAATTTCAGTGAGAAACCTAAAGTTTGTGAAAAAAATTGTGAAAAAGTGAACAATTTTTTTTTATTTGATCGCATTTGGCGGTGAAATGGTGGCATGAAATATACCAAAATGGGCCTAGATCAATACTTTGGGATGTCTTCTAAAAAAAATATATACATGTCAATGGATATTCAGGGATTCCTGAAAGATATCAGTGTCCCAATATAACTATCGCTAATTCTGAAAAAAAGTGGTTTGGAAATAGCAAAGTGCTACTTGTATTTATGGCCCTATAACTTGCAAAAAAAGCAAAGCACATGTAAACATTGGGTATTTCTAAACTCAGGACAAAATTTAGAAACTATTTAGCATATGTTTTTTTGGTGGTTGTAGATGTATAACAGATTTTGGGGGTCAAAGTTAGAAAAAGTGTGTTTTTTTCCATTTTTTCTCATATTTTATAATTTTTTTATAGTAAATTATAAGATATGATGAAAATAATGGTATATTTTGAAAGTCCATTTAATGGCGAGAAAAACGGTATATAATATGTGTGGGTACATTAAATGAGTAAGAGGAAAATTACAGCTAAACACAAACACCGCAGAAATGTAAAAATAGCCTTGGTCCCAAACGGACAGAAAATGGAAAAGTGCTGTGGTCATTAAGGGGTTAATAAATATATTTATTCATGAAGGATGGACCACTGTCTATCAGCCAATAAGCTTCCTTGGCCAGACATACACTTCCTATTTTAAAATTAAAATTTACAGCTTTTAACATTTAAACAGGTCTCTTTTACAGGCAAAATATAAAATTAAATATCAAAAACAATTTAAGGAAAAGAAAATAAACAAACCATATGATCATATAAACATAGCATTAACTAACCAGAAATTACATATATTGAGCTATAAGAGCACAGCATGAAAAAAACAAAAAAACAAAACATAATCAAAAGCAACATAATACTGATCAAAGTAGAAAAGTAGACAAGGTGAACACAAAAGAAATATAAATACATCTGCTTATGAAATTATATGCATGTATTCATGAGAGTAATCTTATATCTTCTTCTCCAGAGTATCTGTAAACAGCAAAGCAATACATTTTAATGCTACAGAATTAAATACACGCAATAGACAAAACAGGGTCATAGCAGAGTAGATGTTTTGGCCTCTATTTATCAAGCCATCGACTTTCTAGCATTCAACAGCACCAATACGCTCGCCTAAGATCGCCTAACATCGCTGCCGCGGACCTGAATACGTTCTCCAAAATTATCAAAAAAGCTGTCAAAAAGCCACGCACCAAGTACGGGGCGATGAGCAGCGGACTGTTGTTAACTAACAGTCATTGATCTCGCTGCTCTTCGGCTTTTCTACAGCTTTCTCGGTAACCTGTCACTAAACACCCACACTATACTATACTGTTTACCCCCTAAACCACCGCTCCCAGACCCCCCCGCAACTAAATACAGTTATTAACCCCTAAACCGCCGCTCCCGGACCCCACCACAACTCTAATAAAGTGTTTAACCCCTAAACCGCCGTTCCCGGAGCCCACTGCCACCTGCATTATACATATTAACCCCTAATCGTCTGCCCCCTATACCGCCGCCACCTACATAAAGTTCTTAACCCTATCCTGCTGCTCCTGGACCCCCCCCCGCAACTAAATACAGTTATTAACCCCTAAACCGCCGCTCCTGGACCCCACCACAACTCTAATAAAGTGTTTAACCCCTAAACCGCCGCTCCCGGAGCCCACCGCCACCTACATTATATTTATTAACCCCTAATCTGCCCCCCTACACCGCCGCAACTATATTAAATGTATTAACCCCTAAACCTAAGTCTAACACTAACCCTAACACCCCCTAACTTAAATATAATTTAACTAAATCTAAATAAATTATTCCTATTCAAAACTAAATACTTACCTATATAATAAACCCTAAGATAGCTACAATATAACTAATAGTTACATTGTAACTAGCTTAGGGTTTATTTTTATTTTACAGGCAAGTTTGTATTTATTTTAACTAGGTAGAATAGTTATTAAATAGTTATTAACTATTTAATAACTACCAAGCTAAAATAAATACAAAAGTACCTGTAAAATAAAACCTAACCTAAGTTACAATTACACCTAACAATACACTATCATTAAATTAATTACCTACATTAACTACAATTAACTACAATTAAATAAAATTAAATACAATTATCTAAAGTACAAAAAAAAACAAACACTAAATTACAGAAAATAATAAAATAATTACAAGTTTTTTTTAAAAATAATACACCTAATCTAATCCCCCTAATAAAATAAAAAAGCCCCCCAAAGAAATTCGCTCTTTTACCTGTAAAAAAAAGTACAATACCCCCCACCAGCATTAAAACCCACCACCCACACACCCAAGCCTACTCTAAAACCCACCCAATTCCCCCTTAAAAAAACCAATAGAATGCGAGCTCAATCCTATTGGATTTTTCATACCTTAATTCCGATTGGCTGATAGAATTCTATCAGCCAATCGGAATTCAAGGGACGCCATCTTGGATGACGTCATTTTAAAGGACTATTCATTCAGTCCTCGGATGTCGTTAGAAGAGGATGCTCCACGTCGGATGTCTTGAAGATGGACCCGCTCCACGCTAGATGGATGAAGATAGAAGATGCCACCTGGATGAAAACTTCTGCCTGTCTGGAGGACCTCTTCTGCCCGGCTTGGATGAAGACTTCTGCTCGTCTGGAGGACCTCATCGCCCGGCTTCGTGGAGGACTTCGGCCTGGCTGGGTGAAGACGTCTCAAGGTAGGGTGATCTTCAAGGGGTTAGTGTTAGGTTTTTTTAAAGGGGGATTGGGTGAGTTTTAGAGTAGGGTTGGTTGTGTGGGTGGAGGGTTGTAATGTTGGGGGGTATTGTACTTTTTTTCTACAGGTAATAGAGCTGATTACTTTGGGGCAATGCCTGGCAAAAGGCCCTTTTAAGGGCTATTCGTAATTTAGTATAGGGTAGGGCTTTTTATTAGGGTAGGGCTTTTTATTATTCTGGGGGGGCTTTTTTATTTATCAGGGGGATTAGATTAGGTGTAATTAGTTTAAAAAAAATTAATTATTTTATTATTTTCTGTAATTTAGTGGGGGGGTTTTTGTACTTTAGATAATTGTTTTTAATTGTATTTAATTGTATTTAGTTTAGGGAATTTATTTATTTATAGTGTAGTGTTTGTAACTTATAAATTATTTATTTATAGTGTAATTGTAACTTAGGTCAGGTTTTATTTTACAGGTATATTTGTATTCATTTTAACTAGGAAGTTATTAAATAGTTAATAACTATTTAATAACTATTGTACCTACTTAAAATAAATACAAAGTTGCCTGTAAAATAAAAAATAAAATAAAATAAAAAAATAAATCCTAAGATAGCTACAATGTAACTATTAGTTATATTGTAGCTATCTTAGGGTTTATTTTATAGGTAAGTATTTAGTTTTAAATAGGAATAATTTATTTAATGATAGTAATTTTATTTAGATATATTTAAATTATATTTACGTTAGTGGGTGTTAGGGTTAGGGTTAGACTTAGGTTTAGGGGTTAATACATTTAATATAGTGGCGGTGACATTGAGGGCGGCAGATTAGGGGTTAATAAATGTAGGTAGGTGGCGGCGGTGTAGGGGGGCAGATTAGGGGTTAATAAATATAATGTAGGTGGCGGCGGTGTAGGGGCGGCAGATTAGGGGTTAAACACTTTATTAGAGTTGTGGTGGGCTCTGGGAGCAGCGGTTTAGGGGTTAATACATTTATTAATGTTGCGGTGGTATAGGGGGGGCAGATTAGGGGTTAATAAGTATAATGCAGGTGACGGTGGGCTCCAGGAGCGGTGATTTAGGGGTTAAACACCTTATTTAGTTGCAGCGGTGTAGGGGGTGCAGATTAGGGGTGTTTAGACTCGGGGTACATGTTAGGGTGTTAGGTGTAGACATTTCCCATAGAAATCAATGGGATATCGGGCAGCAGCGAACATAAGCTTTCCCTGCTTTCAGACTCCCTTTGATTCCTATGGTATCCGCCGCCTCCAGGGCGGATTGAAAATCAAGTACGCTGGGCCGGAAAAGTGCAGAGCGTACCTGGTAGGAATTTGATAACTTCCAAAAGTAGTCAGATAGTGCCCATCTTGTGTTCGGAACATCTGTAGTGATGTAAGCATCGAACTGTGTCAGACTGAGTCCGGCGGATCGTATGTTACGTCACAAAATTCTACTTTTGCCGGTTTGTAGGGTTTGATAACTAAGGCGAATCAGGCTCGCCACAAATACGCTGCAGAATTCTAGTGTATTTGCGGTTGACAGCTTGATAAATAGAGGCCATTGTCTGTCTAAATTTGCAGTGTGTAGATTGGCGCTAACAAAGCACCTGTTGAAAACTGGCCAATAGCACAACATCAGGCCAATATAAGGCATGTAGCATACAGGAACTCCACTCCTCAGATAATCAAAGGAGCAAAGTAGCTTTCACTAGACCTTTCAGAAGTCAGTAGCATTATAATGGTAAATTCTGGCAATTGGAAAAATGGATTTGTCTATGAGACAACAGCCTATATAAAATTAAATGGTAAAACTATATTGCATTTGTATACAGAAATCAGTGAATTAAGAAATAAACATAACCATTTAGCATGGTACCACTTAATATACTAGAGGGGTGTTGATCAAAATCAAAGATATTTTAAGTATATATATATATATATATATATATATATATATATATATATATATATATACAGGGAGTGCAGAATTATTAGGCAAGTTGTATTTTTGAACCATGTTCTCAATGAACCCAAAAAAATCATTAATATCAAAGCTGAATAGTTTTGAAAGTAGTTTTTAGTTTGTTTTTAGTTATAGCTATTTTAGGGGGATATCTGTGTGTGCAGGTGACTATTACTGTGCATAATTATTAGGCAACTTAACAAAAAACAAATATATACCCATTTCAATTATTTATTTTTACCAGTGAAACCAATATAACATCTCAACATTCACAAATATACATTTCTGACATTCAAAAACAAAACAAAAACAAATTAGTGACCAATATAGCCACCTTTCTTTGCAAGGACACTCAAAAGCCTGCCATCCATGGATTCTGTCAGTGTTTTGATCTGTTCACCATCAACATTGCGTGCAGCAGCAACCACAGCCTCCCAGAAACTGTTCAGAGAGGTGTACTGTTTTCCCTCCTTGTAAATCTCACATTTGATGATGGACCACAGGTTCTCAATGGGGTTCAGATCAGGTGAACAAGGAGGCCATGTCATTAGATTTTCTTCTTTTATACCCTTTCTTGCCAGCCACGCTGTGGAGTACTTGGACGCGTGTGATGGAGCATTGCCCTGCATGAAAATCATGTTTTTCTTGAAGGATGCAGGCTTCTTCCTGTACCACTGCTTGAAGAAGGTGTCTTCCAGAAACTGCCAGTAGGACTGGGAGTTGAGCTTGACTCCATCCTCAACCCGAAAAGGCCCCACAAGCTCATCTTTGATGATACCAGCCCAAACCAGTACTCCACCTCCACCTTGCTGGCGGGAGTCGGAATGGAGCTCTCTGCCCTTTACCAATCCAGCCACGGGCCCATCCATCTGGCCCATCAAGACTCACTCTCATTTCATCAGTCCATAAAACCTTAGAAAAATCAGTCTTGAGATATTTCTTGGCCCAGTCTTGACGTTTCAGCTTGTGTGTCTTGTTCAGTGGTGGTCGTCTTTCAGCCTTTCTTACCTTGGCCATGTCTCTGAGTATTGCACACCTTGTGCTTTTGGGCACTCCAGTGATGTTGCAGCTCTGAAATATGGCCAAACTGGTGGCAAGTGGCATCTTGGCAGCTGCACGCTTGACTTTTCTCAGTTCATGGGCAGTTATTTTGCGCCTTGGTTTTTCCACACGCTTCTTGCGACCCTGTTGACTATTTTGAATGAAACGCCTGATTGTTCGATGATCACGCTTCAGAAGCTTTGCAATTTTAAGAGTGCTGCATCCCTCTGCAAGATATCTCACTATTTTTGACTTTTCTGAGCCTGTCAAGTCCTTCTTTTGACCCATTTTGCCAAAGGAAAGGACGTTGCCTAATAATTATGCACACCTGATATAGGGTGTTGATGTCATTAGACCACACCCCTTCTCATTACAGAGATGCACATCACCTAATATGCTTAATTGGTAGTAGGCTTTTGAGCCTATACAGCTTGGAGTAAGACAACATGCATAAAGAGGATGATGTGGTCAAAATACTCATTTGCCTAATAATTCTGCACACAGTGTGTATATATATATATATATATATATATATATATAAAACATGGAAGGGAACTGCACTCCAGGACCGGATCAGGTACACATCCTGTGACTCAGCAACATCCAGCCCTGGGTGCTAAATAGCACTCCAAAAAAGCTGTGATGTCACCAGAGCCACAGGCAGTTAACCCCAGTCCGTAATGGGTGCAAGAAACAAGGGGGATTACAAATAAAAAGTAATACAACACATAGAAACACCCAGCACTCACCAGCTAGCTCACAGCTAAGATAAAATCACAACTGGAAAGGTTAGTAACCGCATCTGGCCAAATTGGAAAGCTCAGGCACCACGTCAAGGTCCTTTCCATTGCCTGAGTCCCTAACACAGCCACACCATCATGCAAGCTCACAAAGCCAAACAAACTGAGAACAAAGAAGGGGTGCACAGGTGGATGTAATCACCCATAGAAAATACAAAACATGGAAGGGAACTGCACTCCAAGACCGGATCAGGTACACATCCTGTGACTCAGCAACATCCAGCCCTGGGTGCTAAATAGCACTCCAAAAAAGCTGTGATGTCACCAGAGCCACAGGCAGTTAACCCCAGTCCAGAATGGGTGCAAGAAACAAGGGGGATTACAAATAAAAAGTAATAAAACACATAGAAACACCCAGCACTCACCAGCTAGCTCACAGCTAAGATAAAATCACAACTGGAAAGGTTAGTAACCGCATCTGGCCAAATGGGAAAGCTCAGGCACCACGTCAAGGTCCTTTCCATTGCCTGAGTCCCTAACACAGCCACACCATCATGCGAGCTCACAAAGCCAAACAAACTGAGAACAAAGAAGGGGTGCACAGGTGGATGTAATCACCCATAGAAAATACAAAACATGGAAGGGAACTGCACTCCAAGACCGGATCAGGTACACATCCTGTGACTCAGCAACATCCAGCCCTGGGTGCTAAATAGCACTCCAAAAAAGATGTGATGTCACCAGAGCCCCAGGCAATTAACCCCAGTCTGGAATGGGTGCAAGAAACAAGGGGGATTACAAATAAAATGTAATACAACACATAGAAACATCCAGCACTCACCAGCTAGCTCACAGCTAAGATAAAATCACAACTGGAAAGGTTAGTAACCGCATCTGGCCAAATGGGAAAGCTCAGGCACCACGTCAAGGTCCTTTCCATTGCCTGAGTCCCTAACACAGCCACACCATCATGCAAGCTCACAAAGCCAAACAAACTGAGAACAAAGAAGGGGTGCACAGGTGGATGTAATCACCCATAGAAAATACAAAACATGGAAGGGAACTGCACTCCAAGACCGGATCAGGTACACATCCTGTGACTCAGCAACATCCAGCCCTGGGTGCTAAATAGCACTCCAAAAAAGCTGTGATGTCACCAGAGCCACAGGCAGTTAACCCCAGTCCGGAATGGGTGCAAGAAACAAGGGGGATTATAAATAAAAAGTAATAAAACACATAGAAACACCCAGCACTCACCAGCTAGCTCACAGCTAAGATAAAATCACAACTGGAAAGGTTAGTAACCGCATTTGGCCAAATGGGAAAGCTCAGGCACCACGTCAAGGTCCTTTCCATTGCCTGAGTCCCTAACACAGCCACACCATCATGCGAGCTCACAAAGCCAAACAAACTGAGAACAAAGAAGGGGTGCACAGGTGGATGTAATCACCCATAGAAAATACAAAACATCGAAGGGAACTGCACTCCAAGACCGGATCAGGTACACATCCTGTGACTCAGCAACATCCAGCCCTGGGTGCTAAATAGCACTCCAAAAAAGATGTGATGTCACCAGAGCCCCAGGCAATTAACCCCAGTCTAGAATGGGTGCAAGAAACAAGGGGGATTACAAATAAAATGTAATACAACACATAGAAACATCCAGCACTCACCAGCTAGCTCACAGCTAAGATAAAATCACAACTGGAAAGGTTAGTAACCGCATCTGGCCAAATGGGAAAGCTCAGGCACCACGTCAAGGTCCTTTCCATTGCCTGTGTCCCTAACACAGCCACACCATCATGCGAGCTCACAAAGCCAAACAAACTGAGAACAAAGAAGGGGTGCACAGGTGGATGTAATCACCCATAGAAAATACAAAACATGGAAGGGAACTGCACTCCAAGACCGGATCAGGTACACATCCTGTGACTCAGCAACATCCAGCCCTGGGTGCTAAATAGCACTCCAAAAAAGCTGTGATGTCACCAGAGCCACAGGCAGTTAACCCCAGTCCGGAATGGGTGCAAGAAACAAGGGGGATTACAAATAAAAAGTAATACAACACATAGAAACACCCAGCACTCACCAGCTAGCTCACAGCTAAGATAAAATCACAACTGGAAAGGTTAGTAACCACATCTGGCCAAATGGGAAAGCTCAGGCACCACGTCAAGGTCCTTTCCATTGCCTGAGTCCCTAACACAGCAACACCATCATGCGAGCTCACAAAGCCAAACAAACTGAGAACAAAGAAGGGTTGCACAGGTGGATGTAATCACCCATAGAAAATACAAAACATGGAAGGGAACTGCACTCCAAGACCGGATCAGGTACACATCCTGTGACTCAGCAACATCCAGCCCTGGGTGCTAAATAGCACTCCAAAAAAGATGTGATGTCACCAGAGCCACAGGCAGTTAACCCCAGTCCGGAATGGGTGCAAGAAAAAAGGGGGATTACAATATACAATACATATCTTATATGATTTACAGTCGTATAGGTATATATATATAAAATAAAAGCATAAGGAGCAAAGGAGATTAACTTTAATGTACACAATGATATATTGTGGCTCGCTCGGTGCATAGTACAAATAAATCTATTGCAATCATGTGGTTGGCTGTCATAAGGTAACAGAATAAGAGTTGGATACAATGGGCCAGATTAAAAGTAGGGTGCTATTTATCATTTCTACTCACATGCAAACACCTCTGGAAGTAAACTTTTAACGTGCGCAGGTTAGCACGTGTATTACAAGTTGAAAGTAAAATGTTTGCATGTGAGCAAAACCTAATATGCGGTAACTGCAGTACTTTGTATATTGCTTGTTCTTTTTAAATATATATTTCTATATATATATATATATATATATATATATATATATATATATATATATATATATGATTATTAAAAAAATAAAAATAAATATATATATGTATATATATATATATATTTGTACCTATATATCTATATGAATATATAAAGGTTAGATATATACAGATACATTTAGGAGTATATATTTAAAAATATTTGAGTGCAAGAAAGCGATGCTAGTCAATTTGGGTATTAAGTCCCCATGTCCAAAGTGAAGATTAATTTTGTTTCATGTTGTAATATAATTTTTTCTCTGTCTCCTCCTAGTTTTAAAGATGTGACATGGTCAATTAAAGGGTCAGTCAAGTCCAAAATAAACTTTCATGATTTAAATAGGGCATGCAATTTTAAACAACGTTCAAAAATACTTTTAGCACCAATTTTGCTTTGCTCTCTTGGTATTCTTAGTTGAAAGCTAAACCTAGTTAGGCTCATATGCTAATTTATTAAATCTTGAAGGCCGCCTGTAATCTGAATGCATTTTGACAGTTTTTTACCACTAGAGGGCGTAAGTTCATGTGAGTCATATAGATAACATTGAGCTCACGCATGTGAAGTTAGCACTGATTGGCTGAAATGCAAGTCTGTCAAAAGAAATGAAATAAAGGGGCAGTTTGCAGATGCTTAGATACAAGGTAATCACAGAGGTAAAACGTGTATTTATATAACAGTGTTGGTTATGCAAAACCGGGGAATGGTTAATAAAGGGATTATCTATTATTTTTTTTAAACAACAAAAATTATGTCCCTTTAAGATAAAACTGAGATGTTTAAAAGTTAGTCCATGTTTTAAAAAATAATAAAAATTGTGGACATTTTGATAATGGCAGTAATATATTATTTTTGTTTCAAATTGCATGCACTATCTGAATCCTAAAAGTTTAATTTAAACTTTGGGGCCCTTTAACTAATACAACTAAAAAAAGCAGAGAACTTTCAATGGAATTTTTTAACTTTTAATAATTTGAGGAGGGAACTTAGACCCAGGATATCTCACAGTAGTCACTCTTTAAAAGTTTACTTTATCTGGCCACTAGTGTTTGTAAACTCTTATTAATGTTCTCTGATTATTAGTTTTAAAATTAATATATATATAAACAGAACATGCTTAATTATAGGATTTACTGTAACAAAAATGTGCACTGAGTTTCAGATAATGACATAAATTAACTTGAATCTGCATTTCAGTTGTACAGTTACATCATATGTATCATACAGAGATAATCGGAAAATAAGCATAAAATCACACTGCTTAAAAAATAAGGATGAGAATACTTAATCTGTAGATATAATAAAATCCTTGATTTAAAAAATTGCTTATAAAATAGTGTTATGTATTTTGGATATGTAAATCTGTAGTTAATATATTTTTGTTAATCATGATACATTTTTAAGGGCCTGATTATCTCAATTTTGCCTGTTCTAAGTTGTTTTTTTACACTGACCCTCTTAGGGGCTGCCCTAATGAAATTATCTTAAAAAGGGGCTTTTTCCTCTTATATAATATATACTCATTGCCCACTTTATTTGGTTCACCTTGCTAGTAAGGGGTTGGACCCCCTTTTACCCTCAAAAGTGCCTTAATTCTTAGTGGCATAGATTCAACAAGGTGTTGGAAACATTCATCAGACATTTTGGTCCATATTGACATGATTGCATCATGCAGTTGCTCCAGATTTGTCGGCTGCACATCCATGATGTGAATCTTCCGTTCCACCATATCCCAAAGGTGCTCTATTGGATTAAAATCTGGTGACTGTGAAGGCCATTGGAGTACAGTAAACTCATTGTCATGCACAAGAAACCAGTTTGAGATGATTTGAGCTTTGTGACATGGTGCATTATACTGCTGCAAGTAGCCATCAGAAGATGGGTACACTGTAGTCATAAAGGGATGGACATGGTCAGCAACAATACTCACGTAGGCTATGGTGTTTAAACAATGCTCAATTTGTACTAAGGGGCCCAAAGTGTGCCAAGAAAATATGCCCTGCACCATTACACCACCACCACCAGCTTGAACCATTGATACAAAGCAGGATGGATCCATGCTTTCATGTTGTTTTCGCCAAATTCTGACCCTATCATCTAAATGTCACAGATGAAATTGAGACTTATCAGACCAGGCAACGTTTTTCTAATCTTCTATTCAATATTTTGCATACCTTGTTTGTAATGAGTGGTTATTTGAGTTACTGTTGACTTTCTTTTATCTAGAACCAGTCTGCCAATTCTCCTCTGACCTCTGACATCAACAAGACATTTTCGTCCACTGGGTAGAGCAAAGTTAGAAGTGAGTAGGGGGCACACTTTAAAAGTGAACTCTTGCTTTAAAAAGACAAACCACATTTCTATTAAGGTATTAAGTATTTTTTATATTTTGTCAAAACCTCGTCACCTTTGTGAGAAAAAAATATGAAATTTGTATGGCGGAAATGCTTAGATAGTTAGTTTTAGAAACAATTTCATACACGTCCAAGTAACGCCGATATTCAGCCTGTTTTAAGATAAAACAACAATTATTTTAAACTCGGAACTACAAATTTCTATTTTTTTTTTTGCACATCCAGTGTACTTAAATTACAATCCACGCTGTGCATATTTAATATGATTTTTTCCTGTGTAATCTGCAGGCAAATTTAAAGTTTTTTAAACTAATACAATTTTTGGTGAACTATTTTGTTATGATTTTTGATGCACCTTAATAATACTAATTTCTTTCCTAAGATATGGAGAGTCCATGACGTCATTCAATTACTAGTGGGAATAAAACTCCTGGCCAACAGGAGGAGGCAAAGAGCACCACAGCAATGCTGTTAAGTGTCACTCCCCTACCTATAATCCCCAGTCATTCTCTTTGACTGTGTCAATGGAGGAGGTGAAGTTTGGTGTCTTAAGAAATTAATTCCTTTTTCAGGTGCTTTTCCCTGCAAGCAAGGATTTGGGTTTAGCTGAGTCCACGTCAATCTCTTCAGTAGAGAAGTGGTAGCTTTTAAGTTGTGAGGTAGCCCTTGCTTTGTTTGCTTACACATTGCTGCTCATGGTACAGAAAGCCAGAGTTGGTTACTCTGTTCTTTATTTTTATACAGGTCTCTGTAAAGAGTATGTGTCCTTTCACACCTTGTGAGCTGTCTTCCTGCTGGACAGCTAAACTGCAGGTAAGTGCTTTTGACTTCTAGGTCTTGGAGACTTGTACTTCAGAAGAATATGTCATATGCAGTAAATGAGGACATTTTTAAAATCCTTTATACAGGATTTTCTTTGGCAGTGGGAAGGCACATTATGTATGTTGAGACTGTGAGGCCTAGTTATCAACGTGTCTACTTTACCTGCCTTCGCCGGCCCAATACGCCCGCCTAAGCTCGCCTACCATCGCCGCCGCGGACCTGAAAAATTTCGCCTAAGTTATCAATAAATCTATCAAAAAGCCGCGCACCAAGTACGGGGCGATGAGCAGCGGACTGTGAGAGTTATCGCTGCTCTTCGGCTTTTTAACAGCTTTATTGCTAGCCTGTCACTAAGCACCCACACTAACTACACTGTTCTACCCCCTATACCGGCGCCCCCGGAGACCCCCGCAACTAAATAAAGTTAGTAACCCCTAAACCGCCGCTCCTAGACCCCGCCGCAACTCTTATAAATGTATTAACCCCTAAACCGCCGCTCCCTGACACCGCCGCAACCTACATTATACCTAGTAACCCCTATCCTGCCCCCCTATACCGTCGCCCTCTATAATAAAGTTATTAACCCCTATCCTGCTGATCCCGCACCTCGCCGCAACTAAATAAATAGTTTAACCCCTAAACCGCCGCTCCCAGATCCCGCCGCAACCTATATTAAACTTATTAACCCCTAATCTGCCCCCCCTACACCATCGCCACCTATAATACATTTATTAACCCCTATCCTGCCCCCCACTACACCGCCGCCACTGTAATAAATTTATTAACCCCTAAACCTAAGTCTAACACTAACCCTAAAACCCCCCTAACTTAAATATTAATTAAATAAATCTAAATAATATTTCTCTTATTAACTAAGTTAATCCTATTTAAAAGTAAATACTTACCTTTAAAATAAACCCTAATATAGCTACAATATAAATAATAATTATATTGTAGCTATCTTAGGATGTATTTTTATTTTACAGGTAACTTTCAATTTATTTTAACTAGTTACAATAGCTATTAAATAGTTATTAACTATTTAATAGCTTACCTAGCTAAAATAAAGAGAAATTTACCTGTAAAATAAAAACTAACCTAAGTTACAATTACACCTAACACTACACTATACTTAAATAAATTAATCCTATTTAAAACTAAATACTTACCTGTAAAATAAACCCTAAGATAGCTACAATGTAATTCATAATTACATTGTAGCTATTTTAGGATTTATATTTATTTTACAGGTAACTTGGTATTTATTTTAGCTAGTTAGAATAGTTATTAAATAGTTATTAACTATTTAATAACTACCTAGCTAAAAGAAATACAAAATTACCTGTAAAATAAATCCTAACCTAAGTTACAATTAAACCTAACACTACACTATCATTAAATTAATTAAATAAATTAACTACAAATAACTACAATTAAATACAATTACATAAACTAACTAAAGTACAAAAAATAAAAAAAGCTAAGTTACAAAAAATAAAAAAATAAGTTACAAACATTTAAAAAATATTACAACAATTTTAAGCTAATTACACCTAATCTAAGCCCCCTAATAAAATAACAAAGCCCCTCAAAATAAAAAAAATCCCTACCCTATTCTAAATTTAAAAAGTTCAAAGCTCTTTTAACTTACCAGCCCTTAAAAGGGCCTTTTGCGGGGCATGCCCCAAAGAAAACTGCTCTTTTGCCTGTAAAAGAAAAATACAACCCCCCCCAACATTAAAACCCACACCCACATACCCATAATCTAACCCAAACCCCCCTTAAATAAACCTAACACTACCCCCCTGAAGATCATCCTACCTTGAGTTGTCTTCAGCCAGCCGACCCACCGATGGAACCAAAGAGGAGATCTGGAGCGGCAGAAGTGATCCTCCAAGGGGCGCTGAAGAAGTCTTCCATCCGATGAAGTGATCCTCCAGGCAGCGCTGAAGAAGTCTTCCATCCGGGCGATGTCATCTTCCAAGCGGCGCTGAAGAAGTCTTCCATCCGGGCGATGTCATCTTCCAAGCGGCGCTGAAGAAGTCTTCCATCCGGGCGATGTCATCTTCCAAGCGGGGTCTTCAATCTTCTTTCTTCAGGATCCATCTTCATCCCGCCGATGCAGAACATCCTTCTTTCCTGACGGACTACCGACGAATGAAGGCTCCTTTAAGGGACGTCATCCAAGATGGCGCCCTTCAATTCCGATTGGCTGATAGGATTCCATCTTGGATGACGTCCCTTAAAGGAGCCTTCATTCGTCGGTAGTCCGTCGGGAAAGAACGATGTTCCGCGTCGGCAGAATGAAGATGGATCCTGAAGAAAGAAGATTGAAGACCCCGCTTGGAAGATGACATCGCCCGGATGGAAGACTTCTTCAGCGCCGCTTGGAAGATGACATCGCCCGGATGGAAGACTTCTTCAGCGCCGCCTGGAGGATCACTTCATCGGATGGAAGACTTCTTCAGCGCCCCTTGGAGGATCACTTCTGCCGCTCCAGATCTCCTCTTCGGTTCCATCGGTGGGTCGGCTGGCTGAAGACAACTCAAGGTAGGATGATATTCAGGGGGGTATTGTTAGGTTTATTCAAGGCGGGTTTGGGTTAGATTAGGGGTATGTGGGTGGTGGGTTTTAATGTTGGGGGGGTTGTATTTTTCTTTTACAGGCAAAAGAGCAGTTTTCTTTGGGGCATGCCCCGCAAAAGGCCCTTTTAAGGGCTGGTAAGGTAAAAGAGCTTTGAACTTTTTTAATTTAGAATAGGGTAGGGAATTATTTTATTTTGGGGGGCTTTGTTATTTTATTAGGGGGCTTAGATTAGGTGTAATTAGCTTAAAATTGTTGTAATATTTTTTAAATGTTTGTAACTTATTTTTTTTATTTTTTGTAACTTAGCTTTTTTTACTTTTTGTACTTTAGTTAGTTTATGTAATTGTATTTAATTGTAGTTATTTGTAGTTAATTTATTTAATTAATTTAATGATAGTGTAGTGTTAGGTTTAATTGTAACTTAGGTTAGGATTTATTTTACAGGTAATTTTGTATTTCTTTTAGCTAGGTAGTTATTAAATAGTTAATAACTATTTAATAACTATTCTAACTAGCTAAAATAAATACAAAGTTACCTGTAAAATAAATATAAATCCTAAAATAGCTACAATGTAATTATTAATTACATTGTAGCTATCTTATGGTTTATTTTACAGGTAAGTATTTAGTTTTAAATAGGAATAATTTATTAAAGTATAGTGTAGTGTTAGGTGTAATTGTAACTTAGGTTAGTTTTTATTTTACAGGTAAATTTCTCTTTATTTTAGCTAGGTAGCTATTAAATAGTTAATAACTATTTAATAGCTATTGTACCTAGTTAAAATAAATTGAAAGTTACCTGTAAAATAAAATTAATTAATATTTAAGTTAGGGGGGTTTTAGGGTTAGTGTTAGACTTAGGTTTAGGGGTTAATAAATTTATTACAGTGGTGGCGGTGTAGTGGGGGGCAGGATAGGGGTTAATAAATGTATTATAGGTGGCGACGGTGTAGGGGGGGCAGATTAGGGGTTAATAAGTTTAATATAGGTTGCAGCGGGGTCCGGGAGCAGCGGTTTAGGGGTTAAACTATTTATTTAGTTGCGGCGGGGTCCGGGATTGGCAGGATAGGGGTTAATAACTTTATTATAGAGGGCGGTGGTATAGGGGGGGCAGGATAGGGGTTAATAGGTATCATGTAGGTGGCAGCGGGGTCTGGGAGCGGCGGTTTAGGGGTTAATACATATATTATAGTTGCGGCGGGGTCAGGGAGAGGCGGTTTAGGGGTTAATATGTATAGAGTAGCTTGCGGGGGGCTCCGGGAGCGGCGGTTTAGGGGGTAATAACTTTATTTAGTTGCGGCAGTGTAGGGGGGACAGATTAGCGGTGTTTAGACTCGGGGTACATGTTAGGGTGTTAGGTGTAGACAGCTCCCATAAAAATCAATGGGATGTCTGGCAGCAGCGAACTTGTACTTTCGCTATGGTCAGTCTCCCATTGATTCCTATGGGATCCGCCACCTCCAGGGCGGCGGATTGAAAACCAGGTACGCTGGGCCGGAAAAGTACCGAGCGTACCTGCTAGTTTTTTTATAACTAGCAAAAGTAGTCAGATTGTGCCATTGGAACATCTGGAGTGACGTAAGAATTGATCTGTGTCGGACTCCGGAGTCCGGCGGATCGAAGCTTACGTCACTAAATTCTACTTTTGCCAGTCTCTAGCCTTTGATAACTAAGGCGAATCAGCCTCGCCACAAATACGCTGCGGAATTCAATTGTATTTGAGGTTGACGGCTTGATAACTGCCGCCCCTAGGGGTTAATCTTCCCTTTTTTTGGATGTTTTTCCTCTTTGGGCTAATTTTGTTGAAAAACTTTATTAGTATGTGTGTGGCTTATGTTTTATACAGGGATTTATGTATAAGCTTAAATTTTGGCAGTTGGTTTTCTTTGCTTGCTTAGCTAGAACAGGCTAACTGACAGACTGCTTTAGCATTTGTGTAAATTAAGCTTGGTTGTTGTAGGCAGAGGGAAACGCGCGCCTTTTACTTGCTGCATAGTTTCCTCTCTCTGCCGGTCATGTAACTTCTCTCTGATTTTGGATATTCATGGAGCGGAGTGGCATCATTAAATTTCAGTCTCTTCAGTGTCGATCTACTATTTGATCGTTTTAGAGACTTCTGGCAGCCAAATTCTTTATAAGTGTTACAATAAGGCACCTCAGCCTGTCTGAGGTGTAGGGGGCCTGATTGGTTTATTATTTTAAAGAATATTTACATAACGTTAAGTGGCTGTGGTATTAAAAATTCTTAAAGTGACAGTGTATTTAAAAAAATTCTACAATTTGGGGGATTTTTTATTTAGTATTATGGACATGGACCAAGACTCGTCGTTTGACAAATGCATGTTATGCCTTGAGGCACAAATTGTTTGCTATGCAATTCTGTGCTGTATGCTTAGCAAGAGTAAAGCAAGAGGAAAATTAGACATTCAGATAGTAAGGTTTCTGTTCTACCTACTGCTACGCAGGTTGCCCTCCTTCATAAGTCTTTTGAGGAGTATACGTCAGCAGCCTCTGAGGGTGAAATCTCAGATTTGGACAGTATTATTCCTTCATCTGATACTAATGAAGTAAACCAGATTTAAGCTTGACCATCTTCATGTACTGTTAAAGGAGGCATTGGCTACTTTGGACAACTCTGATACTTCTCTGATACTTCTGTCAACCCTAAGAAGTCTAGTAATTTTAATAAATATTACAAAACAGAAGAAGAGAGAGCGCAACCACGACTCAAGGTAAAAAGTTTTTATGTTTCCACTTTGCGCATATACATAGATTGCACTTACAAGATATACAAATTACAAGCGCCTTCAAATCAACACACGGACTTTCTCATGACTTTGGACGCTGAATCCGTTTCAGCGTCCAAAGTCTTGAGAAAGTCCGCACAAGACGGACTAAACACGTAAATGAGGACTAGAGTCACAGACATCATCGTTGCAATAAGAACTAAAGGGACTTACTGGAAAGACTGCCAGTTACGGAACTCACACACCATAGAGAGATACCAGTGAAAGCAGAATCAGCTGTCTGGAAACCGGATGCCGAAAATAGTGTGTTGATATGAAGGCGCTTGTAATTTGTATATCTTGTAAGTGCAATCTATGTATATGCGCAAAGTGGAAATATAAAAACTTTTTACCTTGAGTCGTGGTTGCGCTCTCTCTTCTTCTGTTTTGTAGTATCGTTGTAGTCTGAAACACTCCTTAGTGTTCAGTGAACTGTGAAGCAGCACCACGCTCGTAAGGAAACAGGAGAGATAACAACAAGTAGAAGCAAAGGATTTCTGAAGACATTTGATCTACCATACTCCCTGATACATCAAGGTGATATAAAGTCAGTACAATTCTAACTATAAGTGGAATATATTGTTTGGAGTTTAATATAGAAAAACAGTTGGTATTTTCATCTCAAGGCTATATTTAATGTTGTGCACCACAGGGCTTGAAATATTGTGAATACAATAGAATATTTATATAGTTTTTATGTGATATTCACACAAATTATTAAGTAAAAGTGCCCTAAACAGATTTTTATTGTTTTAAAAGCCTATTATTGAATTTGTTGGTTAGCGCAGTTTTTTTGTAAGTGTTGTGTGATAAACTTAATAAATACTATAATGTTTCTTCCTCTGTGGAAGTTTTCCTGTCCCAGACTGTGTGACGGAGATTATTTCACAGGAATGGGAGAAGCCAGGAATTCCTTTCACCCTATCTCCTGTATTTAAAAAAATGTTTTCTATTGCTGACTCCATTAAAGATTCTTGGTGCATGGTGCCTAAAGTAGACGGGGCTATTTCTACTCTGGCTAAGAGAACTACGATCCCTATAAAGGATAGCTGATTCTTAAAGGATGCCATGGACAAAAAGCTTATTTGAAGAAGATGTATGTTCATTAAGGTTTTCAATGGCAATCTGCAGTTTGTATTGCCACAGTAGCAAGTGCAGCATCTTATTGGTGCGACACCTTGTCTGAATCAAATTTAGTAGAGGCTCCATTAGAGAAGATACAAGATAGGATTAAGGCTCTCAAACTAGCCAATTCCTTTATTTATGATGCTAACATGCAAGTTATTAGACTGGGAGCCAAGATGTCTGACTTCTCTGTCCTAGCATGTAGGGTATTGTGGCTAAAATCTTGGTCAGCTGATGTTACCTCTAAGTCCAAGCTTCTGGTGCTTCCTTACAAGGGTAAGACCTTGTTTGGACCTGGTCTGGCAGGAATAATTTCTGATATTACGAGTGGAAAAGGGTCTTTTTTACTGCAAGACAAGAAGAACAGACTCAAAGGACAACAAAGTAATTTTCGCTTCTTTCGTAACTTCAAAGGTAAAAAGTCTTCCTCTCTCTCTTCTAATCAGGAGCAGTCCAATTCTTCTTGGAAGCCCAATCAGTCTTGAAATAAGGGGAAACAATTAAAGAAACTAAGTCAGCATGAAGGGTCAGCCACCGGTCCAAGATCGGATCAAGTGGGGGGCAGACTTTCCCTATTTTGTCAAGTGTGGAGTTGAGATGTCCCAGATCCTTGGGCTGTGGACATAGTATCTCAGGGTTACAAAATAGAATTCAAAACTTTTCCTCCCTGGGACATATTCTACCTCTCAAGATTATCTGCAGACCAGGTAAAAAGAAAGGCATTCTTAAACTGTGTTCATGACCTTTCCTCCCTGGGAGTGATTGTTCCAGTTCCAGTAAGGGAACAGGGTCTATGATCCTATTCAAATCTGTTTGTGGTTCCCAAAAAAGAGGGAACATTTCAGCCAATTTTAGACCTTTCTTTATCTGCAGACCAGGTAAAAAGAGAGGCATTCTTAAACTACGTTCATGACCTTTCCTCCCTGGGAGTGATTGTTCCAGTTCCAGTAAGGGAACAGGGTCAAGGATTCTATTCAAATCTGTTTGTGGTTCTCAAAAAAGAGGGAACATTTTAACCCATTTTAGACCTAAAGTGCCTCAACAAGTTTCTCAGGGTACCATCCTTCAAAATAGAAACCATTCATTCCATTCTTCCTTTGGTCCAAGAGGGTCAGTTCATGACCACCATAGACCTGAAGGACACATATTTTCATGTTCCCATCCATAGGGATTATCACAAATTCCTGATATTCGCCTTTCTAAACCAACACTTTCAGTTTGTGGCTCTTCCATTTAAACTTGCCACAGCTCCCAGAATTTTCTCAAAGGTTCTGGGGGCTCTCTTGGCATTGATTAGGTCTCGGGGAATTGCAGTGGCGCCATACCTGGATGACATATTGGTTCAGGCACCATCTTTTCAATAAGAAAACTCTCATACAGAGATCTTGTTGTATTTTCTACGTTCCCACATTTGGAAAAGAGTTCCCTTGTTCGAGCTACAAGGGTGGTTTTCTTAGGGACCATAATAGATTCCCTATCTATGAAATTTTTTCTGATGGAGGTCAGAAAATCCAAAATTCTCTCCTCTTGCCTCTCTCTTCAGTCTACTGTTCGGCCATCAGTGGCTCAATGTATGGAGGTAATTGTTCTGATGGTCGCTTCCATGGACATCATTCCCTTTGCTTGATTCTATTTTAGAGCTCTGAAATTATGCATGCTCAGACAATGGAGCGGAGACCATTTGGATTTGTCTCACAGGATAGATCTAGACTAGTCGACAAGAGACTCTCTCTCATGGTGGCTTTCTCAGGACCATCTGTCTCAGGGAACATGCTTCTGGAGACCTTCCGGAGGATTGTGACCACGGACGCCAGCCTGCTAGACTGGGGAGCAGTCTTGGACTCGTTAAAGGTCCAGGGACTATGGACTCGGGAGGAGTCTGCTCTCCCCATAAACACCTTGGAGTTGAGAGTGGTTTACAATGCTCTGATGGCTTGGCCTCAATTGTCTTTAGCCCGGTTTATCAGGTTTCAATCGGACAACATCACCTCAGTAGCTTACATCAACCACCAGGGAGGAACTCAGAGTTACTTAGCCATGAAGGAGGTGGCACGGATTATTAAGTTGGTGGAAGCTCACAATTGTTGTCTATCTGCCATCCACATTCCTGGATTGGACAACTCAGAAGCTCATTTCCTGAGCAGACAAACATTTCATCCCGGGGAGTGGACTCTCCATCCGGAGGTGTTCCCCAGGTTAACCCTCAGATGGGGGGTGCCGGAGTTGGATCTGATGGTGTCTTGGCAGAACGCCAAGCTTCCAAGGTACAGTTCAAGATCAAGAGATCTTCAGGCCACTTTGATAGATTTGTTTCCTTTGTTTGCACTCCTTCCATGAGTTATTGCTCGTATCAAACAAGAGAGAGCATCAGTAATTCTAATAGCTCCTGCATGGCCTCGCAGAATCTGGTATGCAGACCAGAAGATGTAATCTCGGCCACCTTGGAGGTTGCCTCTGATGAAGAACCTTCTAACTCAGGGTTCATTCCTCCATCCAAATTGTGTTTCTCTGAAGCTGACTGCTTGAAAATTGAATGCTTAGTTCTGTCTAAGCTCGGTCATTTAGACCATGATCCAGGCTTGCAAGGCTGTTACTCGAAGAATTACCATAAGGTATGGCATAAATACCTTTATTGGTGTGAATCTAAGGGCTACTCTTGGAGTAGGGTCAGGATTCCTAGAATTTTGTCTTTTCTCTAGGAAGGTCTGGAAAAAAGTGTTGTCAGTCAGTTCTCTGAAAGGTCAGATTTCTGCATTATCTATTTTGTTACACAAGCGTCTGGCAGATGTGCCAGAAGTTCAATTTTTTTTGTCAGGTCCTGGTCAGAACCAGGCTTGTGTTTAAACCTGTTGCTCCTCCTTGGAGCCTTAATCTTGTTCTTAAAGTTTTGCAGCAGGCTCAGTTTGAGCCAATGCATTCTATAGATATTAAGTTGCTATCTTGGAAGGTTTTGTTTCTTATTGCTATCTCTTCTGCTCGGAGAGTTTCAGAACTCTCGGCTTTGCAGTGTGATTCGCTTTACCTTATATTTCATGCGGATAAGGCGGATCTTTGTACTAAATTGGGGTTTCTTCGTAAATTGGTTTCGGATAGAAATATTAATCAGAAAATTGTTGTTCCTTCTCTCTGTCCCAACCCTTCTTCTCATAAAGAACGTCTGTTGCACAACTTCTACTTACAGACGACTAAGGATTTTCCCCAGTCTTCTGTCCTGTGTTTGTTTCTCAGAAAAGCTTAAGGGTCAGAAGGCTACTTCTACTTCTCTTTCCCTCTGGTTGATAAGTATGGTTTTTTTTTTGCTTATGAGACTGCTGGACAGCTCATTCCACTAGGGCTTTCTCCTCTTCTTGGGCTTTCAAAAATGAAGCATTTGTGAAACAGATTTGCAAGGCTGCAACTTGGTCCACTCTACATACTTTTTCAAAATTTTTGCCTCGGCTGAGGCCTCTTTCAGGAGAAAGGTTCTTCAAGCAGTGGTGCCTTCTGTTTAGGTCTGCCTGCCTTGTTCTCCATCCCTGTTCATTCTGTATCCTCTAGCTTGGGTATTGGTTTGCACTAGTAATTGAATGATGTCATGGACTCTCCATATCTTAGGAAAGAAAACAAAATGTTTGTTTACCTGATAAATGTCTTTCTTCCCGGATATGGAGAGTCCACGACCCAACCCTTTATTAAGACAGTTATTTTTTACTAAACTTCAGGCACCTCTACACCTTTGTGTTATTCATTGTCCATTTCCCTTTGGTCGAATAACTGGGGATTATGGGTAGGGGAGTGACACTTAACAGCTTTGCTGTGGTGCTCTTTACCTCAGCCTACTGGCCAGGATTGATATTCCCACTAGTAATTGAATGATGTTGTGGACCCTCCATATCCGGAAAGAAAGACATTTATCAGGTAAGCATACATTTTGCTTTTCCTGCATATTTATGTATGAAAGGTTCAATTATTCTTTTTGTATGATTTTTAATTTACCATTTTCATTGTTTGCTTAGTAATGTATGTATCTTCTTCCCATACAAAAATGCAGTATACGCCCCTTAGCAAGACACCCTGTTTTAGGGTAAATAGTGGATTTAATTCCACATAAGTCTTTTGCGATTCTCTGTAAGAACTCATGAGGTTCTAAGTTTTAGGCAGGCACAACATGGTTTCTTTTACAGCATCTATTATTTTAGTCTTCACAAGTACTGATTTTTCCTTGATTCCTTGGATTTTCAGAATGCAAAATTGGGCTGTCAAAATTGCATTTGCAACACCATTACCTGATTGAAAATAAATAGTAGCTGGATTTCCTGTATTATTATTATTATTATTATCAGGTATTTGTAGAGTGCCAAAAGATTCCACAGCGCTGAGTAGTTTTATAAATTGCAATTTAAACATTTAAAAGTTAATAACCAAATCAGAATTAAAAAATCAGTCCCAGTCAGCTAATATATTCAGTGCTAGGGACTAAATCTTTATACTGCTAATATCTGGGCACCAGTTGAAACAACTGTGTAACATATAAAATTAAATTGTGTGTATTATAATTTTTAAAGAACTTTCCTGTATGGAAGATACTGTCAGCTTCAATCTCTCCCTCGGTTGTACAACAAATCTCCACAACAGCAGTGCTGACCTTCCAGGAAGGAATCAGATATAACTCAATGGAGAACCCCTCATAGTCTCAATGGACCACAACCCAAGGAGGTGCAAAGGGGGCATTCCTCCCCCCATGGATTTTTCTCTCTACCTGAAGTACAAATTACAGAGAAAAACAGACAAATTAATTTCCATTTTTTTTTGTTTGATTCCCCCCGGAATGTAGCTCAGTTTTAGAGGGTAAAGCAAAGTACATAGTACTCGAATTTATAGTTCACTATTTTACTCTCAGTATTGTGATTTTGAAATTCTTGACTCTAATTTACAGCATGCAGTTTACATATTTAGTTATTGTCTAGGCCAATATTTTGCCCCCCACCCCCTTAAAAAAGTCACTATGGTGTTGTATAGTTAAACATAAAATGCTCATTAAATGGAATGTACTCAAAGAGGAATGAAAACCTCCAAGCTTTATTAGAAGAAACTTGCAACATCACTTCCAATAGATAGCTTTACTCGACTAAATATTAAAATAAAACAATGTTCAACAATGCTAAATTAAAAATGCAATACAGCCCACTGCATTTAAGAAGCACTGAACCACCCTTTTCAAGAGAAAATCGTTCAAAAGATCTATAACTTCAGCATAGATTAGCTACATTTATATCTATCAAGTTCCTCCTACTAACCTTCTATATTGTTCACTCATCTATGGAGCTATTAGGAAGAAGGGCCTGAATATGTAAAGCTCTCTGCTCAGATGAGATTATCTATAATGATCCTCCAGCACTACAAGATCTCTCACAACATTCTAGAAAGGTGTAGGGCTAGATTTGACAAACAGCAGATTCTGCTTTCTCTGCCCGAAGTTTCTGGCTTGCCAGAAACATAAGTTAAGAAGCAGCGGTCGTAAGACCGCTATTTGTTAACTTATCTGACACCTAGGTGGCGGACTGCAATCATCCCGATCCAATTGGGATGATTGACACCCCCTGCTTGTGGCTAATTGCCCGCAAATGTGCTGTGGGCAGCATTGTACAAACATAAAAAAAAAAAAAAGTGCAATGTTAAAGGCCGACAGCGAATCATGTCCGCCCGGCATTTAATAAATTGACCCAAAAATTGACTCTGTCTCTCTGAGTGTCAATGATTTAAAGCTCTTAAGCTATATGCTTGTTAAACTCTGAACAAGGAAAATGGTGGATGAGGAGGAGTGTAAAGCTCCACCTGACTGAACATATCTAAAAATATGTTTCCATCTAATTACAAAAGAGTGCATAATTGTATCTGTATATCAAGAAATACCGCATTATACCATTTATGCCTATGTTAAGCTTAAGTTCAAGTCTCTCATGATTCCCACTAGATGGAATGGTTTACTTCTGAGAATTTTTTGGTATCAAAGTGTAGTATAAAGATTCCACTTGCAACAAGGGTATGGCATTGAATTGATGCTATTGGTATTAGAAAACATTGGCAGAACATAGGGATAGAAATGCTGACCCAATAAAATGTAACTAGAGTACATTCATTATTTAACCCATAACACTAAATCTGACATTGAACTGTGATACGAAACCAAAATACCAGTATATTGGAGACATTGATTTCTTGTTTAGCAACTCACTTAATTATTTACCTGTACTGTGCCACTGGCTTATTGGTATCCCTGCATTTGCTGGCATTGTATTGTGTCATACTGGTATATTTTTGTTATGCTTTTATTCTGCAGTTGCATCTTTTTATGCACATATTTTAGTCATCTTAGATATAGTTCCTCAATGTGCAGAATATATTGTTATATTGTTGCTGATGCCTGCTTGTACCTAGACATCTCTCTTGCCTGCTAATTCTGCCTTGACCTGCCAACATACTCCTGACCTGTCCTACATTCCTGTATGATACCGACACCGCTCAAATGCTTGAAATCACAAACTTATTAATTCATATTATGTAACTCAACTTGCACAAAATACAGCATAGTTGTACATGAAAAACACTATCCGCTAGATTTAGAGTTCTGCGGTAGCCGTCAAAAGCAGCATTAAGGGGTCCTAACGCTGCTTTTGGCCGCCCGCTGGTATTTAGAGTCAGCCAGGAAAGGGTCTAACGCTCACTTTCAAGCCGCAAGTTTTCTATACCGCAGATCCCCTTACACCAATTGCGTATCCTATCTTTTCAATGGGATCTTCCTAACGCCGGCATTTAGAGTCTTGGCTGAAGTAAGCAGTAGACCCTCTACCGACAAGACTCCAGCCCAAGAAAAAAGTCAGTAGTTAAGAGCTTTCTGGGCTAATGCCGGTTTATAAAGCTCTTAACTACTGTGCTCTAAAGTACACTAACACCCATAAACTACCTATGTACCCCTAAACCGAGGCCCCCCCCACATCGCCGCCACTATAATAAATATTTTTAACCCCTAATCTGCCGACCGCACACCGCCGCCACCTACATTATCCCTATGAACCCCTAATCTGCTGCCCCTAACATCGCCTACATAATATTTATTAACCCCTAATATGCCCCCCCAATGTCGCCGCTACCTACCTACACTTATTAACCCCTAATCTGGAGACCGGACCTCGCTGTTACTCTTATAAATGTATTAACCCCTAAACCGCCGCACTCCCGCCTCGCAAACCCTATAATAAATAGTATTAACCCCTAATCTGCCCTCCCTAACATCGCCGCCACCTAACTTCAAGTATTAACCCCTAATCTGCCGACCGGACCTCGCCGCTACTATATTAAAGTTATTAACCCCTAAAGCTAAGTCTAACCCTAACCCTAACACCCCCCTAAATTAAATATAATTTTAATCTAACTAAATAAATTAAATATTATTAACTAAAGTATTCCTATTTAAAGCTAAATACTTACCTGTAAAATAAACCCTAATATAGCTAAAATATAATGAATAATTATATTGTAGCTATTTTAGGGTTTATTTTTATTTTACAGGCAACTTTGTATTTATTTTAACTAGGTACAATAGCTATTAAATAGTTATTAACTATTCAATAGCTACCTAGTTAAATAATTGCCAAATTACCTGTAAAATAAATCCTAACCTAAGTTACAATTAAACCTAACACTACACTATCAATAAATTAATTAAATAAATTACCTACAATTACATACAATTAAATAAACTAAACTAAATTACAAAAACAAACAAACACTAAATTACCAAAAAAAAAACCATTACAATAATTTTAAGCTAATTACACCTACTCTAAGCCCCCTAATAAAATAACAAAGCCCCCCAAAATAAAAAAGGTCCCTACCCTATTCTAAATTAAAAAGTAACCAGCTCTTTTACCAGCCCTTAAAAGGGCTTTTTGAGGGGCATGCCCCAAAGTAAACAGCTCTTTTGTCTGTAAAAAAAACACAATACCACCCCCCAACATTACAACCCACCACCCACATACCCCTACTCTAACCCAAACCCCCCTTAAATAAACCTAACACTACCCCCCTGAAGATCTCCCTACCTTGAGTCGTCTTCACAAAGCCGGGCAACGATGGACCAAAAGAGAACATCCGGACCGGCAGACATCGTCATCCAAGCGGCATCTTCTATCTTCATCCATCCGGAGCGGAGCGGAGCGGAGCGGAGCCATCTTCTTCCAGCTGACACAGATCCATCCTTCTTCACCGACACCTACTCACCGAATGAAGGTTCCTTTAAGGGACATCATCCAAGATGGCGTCCCTCAAATTCCAATTGGCTGATAGGATTCTATCAGCCAATCGGAATTAAGGTAGGAAAAATCTGATTGGTTGATTGAATCAGCCAATCAGATTCAAGTTCAATCGGATTGGCTGATCCAATCAGCCAATCAGATTGAGCTCGCATTTTATTGGCTGATCAGAACAGCCAATAGAATGCGAGCTCAATATCTTTTATTTTTTTTAAATAGTAGTGTTAGGTTTATTTATAGTTTAAGCTTAGGTTTTTTTATTTCACAGGTAAGTTGTTATTTATTTTAAGGTTGTTATATTTTATCTTTAATATAAAGATAGCGGGTGTTGGGTTTAGGGGTTAATAATTAAATTTAGTTTGTCATGATGTGGGGGGTCCGCGGTTTAGGGGTTAATAGGTTTAGTTTAGTATTTGTGATGCAGGGGGTCGGCGGTTTAGGGGTTAATAGGTTTATTTTAGTAGTAGCAATGTGGGGGATCGGCGGTTTAGGAGTTAATAGGTTTATTTTGTTTTGGCGATGTGGGTGGGCGGCAGATTAGGGGTTAATAGGTTTATTATAGTATTTGCGATGTGGGGGAGGTGGTTTAGGGGTTAATAGGTAGTTTATGGGTGTTAGTGTACGTTGTAACAATTTTGTAATGAGTTTTGTGAAACATGTTTGTTTCACAAAATCCATAACTACTGTTCTTTGATAGCGGAATGGATCGTGGCGGTATAGCTGAATATTCCCAATACAAAAGCCATTTTTTGAGAGCGGAATGGATTGTTGCGGTATAGGCTAAAATGCTAGCGATATAGCCATACCGCCGCAACTTGTAATACGGGGGTGCTGACTATTCCGCTCGCAAAGGCCAATTTTTCAGCGGTATAGCCATACCACAGAACTTGTAATCTAGGTCTATGATTTTTATCTCATTAGTAACCCTTTATACAATCTTGTAAGTTATGTCTGGGGTCATCTCCAGTGTGTCAGGCAAAGTCGGGCAAATCGGCCCTGGACCGAGGGCCCTGCCTCTAAGAGGGGCCCCATGCATCATACTGCAGCAGGATTTAAAAAAAATATATATTTAATTTTAAATGTAATAAAACATTTTTTTTATGACTTTATTTTCTACTGGTGGGAGGGGAGGATCTCACGTGTCACTGTCCGATGATTAATACCGCTACCCAATACCCACACGCCGGCCATGCGCACACAATTTTAACTGCACACAATTAGAGGCAGCACTGAAGCAGTACTATTGTGTGTGGCCACGTGTGGTGAAGGAGCTGAAGCCAGAGGAGGACTAAGTCAGACGAGGCCGCAAGAGAAGTAGCCAACCGCTGGAGGTAACGGTAAGTCGCCTGGGAAGCCCAGCCCACACTCTCAGTCATTCATGTATGTTTGCTTTGGCCGGCTGAATGAATCAGAATTAGAACAGGAGGGCTGGCTGGAGCAGCCGGCAGCTAAGCAGATAAGACTCAGGGAAACCGGACCGGTAGGAGAGGAGGAGTGAGAGCAAAGCAGCAGGGAGGGCGGCTGACTGTATCTCTTATTGGGGAGAGCGAGCTTATCTATGTGAGCTAATCTTTATTTTGCAGATTACAAGATTCGAATGACAAAACTAAGGCAGTTACGCAAATTTGATGATAGTGAGAGAGATGCGTTTTCTGCAGAGGCCAGTATGTGAGTAAACTACTTTGTTAACAAAGTAGTTTACTCACATACTGGCCTCTGCTTATTTCCAGGCACACAGATTTCTAATAAGCAGCTCTCCTAAACGCATCTCACTAGCATCAAATCTGAAAACATTTTAACTCCCTGGCTCCCAGAAAGGACTGCAGTTTATTCCTAAGCAGTGTATTGCAGGCCATTTTGGTAGCCATGTGGTTACATTGTGAATAAGTATTGTCCTATGCTGCAGGGCAGGAGGTCATGAGGAAGAGGATGCTCTCCGGTTTAAATTTACAACTACTGCACGGCACTTGAAGCAGCAACTATGTGATAGAGGTCAGTCAGTCTGTGAGTTAGTTACTAGAAGTTCTTATGCTCTAACAAACTATTAAAAATACTGTATGTACTGTGGCACAAAGTAGGGTTAAGATTATGAATACACGTCCACTGTTATGGACATTTAAATGAGCTGGAATGGACCTCTAGTTTAGAAAAAGAAAAAGTCCCAAGAGTATTTAAAAATAATATATATATATATATATATATATATATATATTACCATGCATGTCCCTGCATATATATGTGTATGTCTGCCTATATCTGTGTGTGTGTGCATCTCTGCATGTATGTGTGTGTGTGTATCTCTGTGCATGTATGTATGTGTTTGTGTGTGTATCTCTGCATGTATGTGTGTGTGTATCTCTGCATGTATGTGTGTGTGTGTGTGTGTATCTCTGCATGTACACTGTGTGCAGAATTATTAGGCAAATGAGTATTTTGACCACATCATCCTCTTTATGCATGTTGTCTTACTCCAAGCTGTATAGGCTGGAAAGCCTGCTACCAATTAAGCATATTAGGTGATGTGAATCTCTGTAATGAGAAGGGGTGTGGTCTAATGACATCAACACCCTATATCAGGTGTGCATAATTATTAGGCAACTTCCTTTCCTTTGGCAAAATGGGTCAAAAGAAGGACTTGACAGGCTCAGAAAAGTAAAAAATAGTGAGATATCTTGCAGAGGGATGCAGCACTCTTAAAATTGCAAAGCTTCTGAAGCGTGATCATCGAACAATCAAGCGTTTCATTCAAAATAGTCAACAGGGTCGCAAGAAGCGTGTGGAAAAACCAAGGCGAAAAATAACTGCCCATGAACTGAGAAAAGTCAAGCGTGCAGCTGCCAAGATGCCACTTGCCACCAGTTTGGCCATATTTCAGAGCTGCAACATCACTGGGGTGCCCAAAAGCACAAGGTTTGCAATACTCAGAGACATGGCCAAGGTAAGAAAGGCTGAAAGACGACCACCACTGAACAAGACACACAAGCTGAAACGTCAAGACTGGGCCAAGAAATATCTCAAGACTGATTTTTCTAAGGTTTTATGGACTGATGAAATGAGAGTGAGTCTTGATGGGCTAGATGGATGGGCCCGTGGCTGGATTGGTAAAGGGCAGAGAGCTCCAGTCCGACTCAGACGCCAGCAAGATGGAGGTGGAGTACTGGTTTGGGCTGGTATCATCAAAGATGAGCTTGTGGGGCCTTTTCGGGTTGAGGATGGAGTCAAGCTCAACTCCCAGTCCTACTGCCAGTTTCTGGAAGACACCTTCTTCAAGCAGTGGTACTGGAAGAAGTCTGCATCCTTCAAGAAAAACATGATTTTCATGCAGGACAATGCTCCATCACACGCGTCCAAGTACTCCACAGCATGGCTGGCAAGAAAGGGTATAAAAGAAGAAAATCTAATGACATGGCCTCCTTGTTCACCTGATCTGAACCCCATTGAGAACCTGTGGTCCATCATCAAATGTGAGATTTACAAGGAGGGAAAACAGTACACCTCTCTGAACAGTGTCTGGGAGGCTGTGGTTGCTGCTGCACGCAATGTTGATGGTGAACAGATCAAAACACTGACAGAATCCATGGATGGCAGGCTTTTGAGTGTCCTTGCAAAGAAAGGTGGCTATATTGTCACTGATTTGTTTTTGTTTTGTTTTTGAATGTCAGAAATGTATATTTGTGAATGTTGAGATGTTATATTGGTTTCACTGGTAAAAATAAATAATTGAAATGGGTATATATTTGTTTTTTGTTAAGTTGCCTAATAATTATGCACAGTAATAGTCACCTGCACACACAGATATCCCCCTAAAATAGCTATAACTAAAAACAAACTAAAAAGTACTTCCAAAACTATTCAGCTTTGATATTAATGAGTTTTTTGGGTTCATTGAGAACATGGTTGTTGTTCAATAATAAAATTAATCCTCAAAAATACAACTTGCCTAATAATTCTGCACTCCCTGTATGTGTGTGTGTGTGTGTATCTCTGCATGTATGTATATGTGTGTTTATCTGTGATACTGTACATGTATCTCCCTCCCTGCCTTGATCCCTCCCTTCCTCTCTCCCTCCCTTCCATACTCCCTCTATTCCTCCCTCCCTTCCTCTCTCCTTCCCTCCCTTCCTCTGTCTCTCCCTCTCTCCCTTCCTCTCCTTCCATCTCCCTCCATCTCCCTCCCTCCATTCCTCTCCCTCCCTCCCTTCCTCTCTCCCTCCCTTCCATACTCCCTATATTCCTCTCTCCCTTCCTCTCTCCCTCCCTCCCTCCCTTCCTCTCTCTCCCTCCCTCCCTTCCTCTGTCCCTCCCTCCCTCCCTCCCTCCCTCCCTCTGTCTCTCCTTCCCTTCCCCTGTCTCTCCCTCCCTTCCAGTGTCTCTCCCTCCCTCCCTTCCTCTGTCTCTCCCTCCCTTCCTCTGTCTCTCTCTCCTTCTCATCCTCTGTCTCTCTCTCCTTCCCTTCCTCTGTCTCTCCCTCCCTTCCTCTGTCTCTCTCTCATTCTCATCCTCTGTCTCTCTCTCCCTCCTTTCCTCTGTCTCTCCTTCCCTTCCCCTGTCTCTCCCTCCCTCCCTTCCTCTGTCTCTCCCTCCCTTCCTCTGTCTCTCTCTCCTTCTCATCCTCTGTCTCTCTCTCCTTCCCTTCCTCTGTCTCTCCCTCCCTTCCTCTGTCTCTCTCTCATTCTCATCCTCTGTCTCTCTCTCTCCCTCCTTTCCTCTGTCTCTCTCTCCCTCCCTTCTTCTGTCTCTCTCTCTCTCTCCCTCACTTCTTCTGTCTTTCTCTCCCTCCCTTCTTCTGTCTATCTCTCCCTCCATGCATCTGTCTCTCTCTCTCCCTCCTTTCCTCCATCTTTCTCTCCCTCCCTGCATATGTCTCTCTCTCCCTCCCTTCCTCGGTCTCTCTCTCCCTCCATCCCTCCTTTCCTCTGTCTCTCCCTCCCTTCCTATGTCTCTCTCTCTCCCTCCATTGCTCTGTCTATCCCTCCCTCCCTATGTCTCTCTCTCTCTCCCTCCATTGCTCTGTCTCTCTCCCTCCCTCCCTGCCTCTGTCTCTCTTTCCCTCCCTCCTTTCCTCTTTCTCTCCCTCCCTCCTTTCCTCTGTCTCTCCCTCCTTCCCTCTGTCTCTCTCTCCCTCCCTCACTTCCTCTCTCTCTCCCTTCCTTCCTCTCCCCCTTCCTCTCTCTCCCTTCCTTCCTCTCTCTCCCTCCCTCGATCTCTCTCCCTCCCTCCCTTCCTCTGTCCCTCCCTCCATCTGTCTCTACTTCCCTTCGCCTGTCTCTCCCTCCCTTCCCCTGTCTCTCCCTTCACCTGTCTCTCCCTCCCTCAACCTTCCTTTGCCTCTCCCTCCCTTCCTCTGTCTCTCTCTTCTTCTCTTCCTCTGTCTATCTCTCTCCTTTTCTTCCTCTGTCTCTCTCTCCCTCCCTTCCTCTGTCTCTATCTCTCTCCCTCCCTCCCTTCTTCTGTCTCTCTTTCTCTCACCCTCACTTCTTCTGTCTTTCTTTCCCTCCCTTCTTCTGTCTCTCTCTCCCTCCATTCATCTGTCTCTCCCTCCCTTCCTCTGTCTCTCTCTCCCTCCCTGCATCTGTCTCTCTCTCCCTCCCTTCCTCTGTCTCTCTCTCCCTCCATCCCTCCTTTCCTCTGTCTCTCCCTCCCTTCATATGTCTCTCTCTCTCCCTCCATTGCTCTTTCTCTCCCTCCCTTGCTCTGTCTCTCTCTCTCTCTCCCTCCTTTCCTCTGTCTCTCATTCCCTCCCTCCTTTCCTCTGTCTCTCCCTCCCTCCTTTCCTCTGTCTCTCCCTCCTTCCCTCTGTCTCTCTCTCCCTCCCTCCATCTCTCCCTCCCTCACTTCCTCTCTCTCTCCCTTCCTTCCTCTCCCCCTTCCTCTCTCTCCCTCCCTTCCTCTCTCTCCCTCCCTCTCTCTCCCTCCCTCTGTCCCTCCCTCCCTTTGTCTCTCCCTCCCTTCCTCTGTCTCTACCTCCCTTCCCCTGTCTCTCCCTCCCTCCTTCCCTACATTCCTCTGTCTCTCCCTCCATTCCTTTATCTCTCTCCTTCCCTTACTCTGTCTCTCTCTCCTTCCCTTCCTCTGTCTCTCTCTCCCTACCTCCCTTCATCTGTCTCTCTCTCCCTCCCTTCTTCTGTCTCTCCCTCCCTTCTTCTGTCTCTCTTTCCCTCCCTTCCGCTGTGTCTCTCTCCCTTCTTCTGTCTCTCCCTCGCTCCCTTCCTCTGTGTGTCTCTCTCTCTCCCCCCTTCCTCTTTCTCTCTCTCCCTCCATCCCTTCCTTTGTCTCTCTCCCTCCCTTCCTTCCTCTGTCTCTCTCCCTCCCTTCCTTCCTCTGTCTCTCTTTCCCTCCCTCTCTTTCCTCTTCCTCTGTCTCTCTCTCTCTCCCTCCCTTCCTCTATGTCCCTCCATTCCTTTCTCTGTCTCTCTCTCCTTCCCTTTCACTGTCAGCATTTAGTGATGTCGGGCAGACATGATTCACTACAACGAATGCCAGCTGCCAGTAACATTTGTAACAAGTAAACAGAAATGATTTTAACCCCTTGTCTGCCCCTCACTACTTTCTGCTCCATACTGTAGTGCAGGGGGATTTGGTTTTTGCATAAGCACTTGTGAATTTACAATATTTAGTTCTTATTAAAAATATTTAAGGGATGGCAATTAAAAACATGATGGGGAGGGGCATTGGATGTGGGAGGGGCATAGAAGATGGGAGGAGCAATAGGGTAGAGGAGGGGCAGAGAAGGTATTTAGGTGGAGCAAAAAGGAGGTGGGGGGCCCTCCAACAGTTTTGCCCGGGGGCCCTGGTTGGTCTCAGTCCACCCCTGCAGTGTGTTGAGAATAATGTTACTATTATTGCTTGTTCCTACAATTGGCCTCTATAAACTCTACATTGTGTCTGATATGTGAATTATTGTTATTGTCATTGGTGCCATTTTGTTCCCACCTTGTTGTTGCTCTAAACATTTTAATACTTTTATCACCTGTGACAGTGATTCCATCAACATTATAGTCGGATACAGAAAATCTTAAGAATAACCAAGCTCACCAAATAAATAAAGGGGTGTGGTCTATTGCACTTAAGAAAGCATGAAGGTCTTCATTATTTTCCCTTTCTTAAAGGGATAGAAAAGTCAAAATTGAAACATGTAAGGGTGCATTTTAATTTGAAATAGAATATTTTTTTCAGTATGCTTTCACTAGCAAATATGTTTCTAGTAAAAGTTATTACTGCTTTTTATCAGCATATGCAAATATGCTGTAGCTCTGAGAGTTATGTGTACTGGGCATGTGAAAACTTAAAGTGATGGTACACAATCTATTATTTTATACTGTCTATTGAGTCAATCTGATTCTGTAAACTACAACCGCTTGTAAGACATTTTTTTACATTTAAGTATATTAATTGAAAATATGTTTTAAATGTACTAACTCGAGGATCGTTTTTTTTTTTCTAATCTTCCTCTGCCCACTGAGATATATTGCCCTGCATCCGAGTGATTTATATAACGGTACCACCCACCATTGTTGTGCGCACCCGAGAAGTAGTCATGCTCCAATTCTAAGGGGCCCATTTATCAAGCTCCGAACGGAGCTTGTGGGCCCGTGTTTCTGGCGAGTCTTCAGACTCACCAGAAACAGCAGTTATGAAGCAGCGGTATAAAGACCGCTGCTTCATAACCCTGTCCGTCTGCTCTGATGAGGCAGACAGGAATTGCCGGAATTCAACCTGATTGAGTAGATCGGGTTGATTGACACCTCCCTGCTGGCGGCCAATTGGCGCGAGTCAGCAGGGGGCGGCGGTGCACCAGCAGCTCTTGTGAGCTGCTGGTGCAATGTTAAATGCGGAGAGCGTATTGCTCTCCGCATTCAGCAAGGTCTTGCGGACCTGATCCGCACTGTCGGATCATGTCCGCAAGACCTTTGATAATTAGGCCCCTAAATGTCTATAGCTACAAGTAAAGAGTGAATAAAGAACAAAACTCTGATTCAATCTTTACCACTACGTCACTCAGTCTCCGCTTCAGAGCCAATACGCATGCTCAACTATATCCTGAACGCGCACAAAGACTGAAGAGGAGATCGGATGGAAAGCCAAAATTGCGCAAACAACACGCACGCACATTAACAAATTCTATTGACTAAAGCGAGCCAGTTGGGCAGGATGATGATTGGCTACAGATTCTGACGTTCCAAAATAAAAAAAATAGATTGCAGTTATAGGATGTATTTAAAGATTGACAGGCAGCGATGTTCTTTATATAAAACTACTTGCAGGTAAAGTAGCGATAAATCAAAAGTGCTACTTTATTATTATTTTAAGAAACTGACGGCTAGATTACGAGTTGTGCGTTAGGCTTAAAAAGCAGCATTAAGAGGTCCTAACGCTGCTTTTTAACGCCCGCTGGTATTACGAGTCTTGAAGGTACAGGCTCACAGCTCGCTTTTTTTGCCAGACTTGGAAATATCGCAAATCCACTTACGTAAATTGCGTATCCTCTTTTTTCAATGGGACTTGCATAGCGCCGGTATTACGAGTCTGCCAAAAAGTGAGCGGTAGACCCTCTCCTGTCAAGACTGGTACTGCATTTTAACGTCAGTAGTTAAGAGTTTTACACTACAACGCCGTAGCATAAAACTCTTAACTAAAGTGCTAAAAAGTACTCTAACACCCATAAACTACCTATTAACCCCTAAACTGAGGCCCTCCTGCATCGCAAACACTAAAAAACATATTTTAACCCCTAATCTGCCGAACCGGACACCGCCGCCACCTACATTATACTTATGAACCCCTAATCTGCTGACCCCAACATCGCCGACACCTACATTATATTTATTAACCCCTATTCTGCTGCCCCCAATGTCGCCGCCACTTACCTACACTTCTTAACCCCTAATCTGCCGCCACCAACATTGCCGCCACTATAATAAGCATATTACCCCTAAACCGCCGCACTCCCACATCGCAAACATTAGTTAAATAGTATTAACCCCTAATCTGCCGGCCCTAACATCGCCTCCACCTACCTACATTTATTAACCCCGAATCTGCCGCCCCAACGTCGCCGCCACTATATTAAAGTTATTAACCCCTAAACCTAAGTCTAACCCTAAACCTAACACTACCTAACTTAAATATAATTAAAAGAAATCAAAATAAATATTCCTATCATTAACTAAATTATTACTATTTAAAACTAAATACTTAGCTGTAAAATAAACCCTAAGCTAGCTACAATACAACTAATAGTTACATTGTATCTAGCTTAGGGTTTATTTTTATTTTACAGGCAAGTTTGTATTTATTTTAACTAGGTAGAATAGTTATTAAATAGTTATTAACTATTTAATAACTACCTAGCTAAAATAAATACAAAAGTACCTGTAAAATAAAACCTATCCTAAGTTACAATTGCACCTAACACTACACTATAATTAAATTAATTCCCTAAATTAAATACAATTAAATTTAATTAAATAAAATTAGCTAAAGTAAAAAAACAAACAAACACTAAATTACAGAAAATAATAAACAAATTACAAGATTTTTAAACTAATTACACCTAATCTAATCCCACTAACAAAATAAAAAAGCCCCCCCAAAATAAAAAAAGCCCTACCCTACACTAAATTACAAATAGCCCTTAAAAGGGCCTTTTGCTGGGCATTGCCCCAAAGTAATCAGCTCTTTTACCTGTAAAAAAAATTACAAATCCCCCCAACATTAAAACCCACCACCCACACAACCAACCCTACTCTAAAACCCACCCAATACCCCCTTAAAAAAACTAACACTAACCCCTTGAAGATCACCTTACCGGGAGAAGTCTTCATCCAACCGGGCCGAAGTCCTCAACGAAGCAGGGAGAAGTCTTCATCCAAGCCGGGCGAAGTGGTCCTCAAGACGGGCAGAAGTCTTCATCCAGACGGCATCTTCTATCTTCATCCATCCGGCACGGAGCGGGTGCATCTTCAAGACATCCGACGCAGAGCATCCTCTTCTGACGACGGCTAACACTGTATGAAGGTTCCTTTAAATGATGTCATCCAAGTTGGCGTCCCTTCAATTCCAATTGGCTGATAGAATTCTATCAGGCAATCGGAATTAAGGTAGAAAAAATCCTATTGGTTGATGCAATCATCCAATAGGATTGAGCTGGCATTCTATTGGCTGTTCCAATCAGCCAATAGAATGCCAGCTCAATCCTATTGGCTGATTGCATCAGCCAATAGGATTTTTTCTACCTTAATTCCGATTGGCTGATAGAATTCTATCAGCCAATCGGAATTGAAGGGACGCCATCTAACGTAAGCAGCGCTGGTATTGGAGTGCGGTAATGAGCAAAATTTTGCTCATTGCTCACTTCTTGTCTGGTTTGTAAAAACCCGTAATACCAGCGCTGTCTGTAAGTGAGCGGTGAGCATAAACTGCTCGTTAGCACCGCACAGCCTCAAACGCAAAACTCGTAATCTAGGTGTGAGTTTACCATCACTTTAATTTGTGTCATATTAGCCACTGCTGATTCTATGGGGTAGATTTATCATACCCCAGACGGACATGATTCGCTATAGCGAATCATGTCCGCCCTGTATTGCTAAATGCCGACAGCATTATACGATCGTGTATACAATCGGGCAGATTACTGTCCGCCGCCTCAGAGCTGGCAGACGAGATAAGGAGCAGTGGTCTTAAGATGTGGAAACAGTTGCATTGGGGCACATTCGGGCCATGATAAATCGGCCCCTATGAGAAAGTGTAGTGTTTGAATATTGGTGCCGAGGTCCTCACAGCATTTGTTCATATGCTGCTGATACATAGTAATACATTTTACTAGAAATATTTTGGCAAATATAAGTATATTTAAAACATACTTTTATTTAAAACTAAAATGCACCAATGTACATTTATATTCTGGCTTTTCTATTCCTTTAAAGGGGCATACAAGTCAAACAAACTTTTGTGATTCAGATTGAGCATGCAATTTTAACAAACTTTCTAAAGTTTCCAATTTACTTCCATCACAAAATTTTCTTTTTCTCTTGGTTTTTAAAAGTCTGCCCAAGTTCAACATTGCACTACAGGGATCAAGCTTAACACTTAATTTGAGCCAATGTAAAGAGGCATGTGTGTGAAGCCACCAATCACCATCTACCTCCCAGTAGTGCATTGCTGCTCATGGGTCAACTTAGATATGCTTTTCAACAATTGATACCAAGAGAACAAAGCAAATTTGATAACAGAAATACACCTGAAAGTTGTTCAAAATTGTACACTCTATCTGGATCACAAAATACATTTTTTGGGGTTTCATGTCCCTATAAAGGGATACTTAACCCAAATGTTTTCTTTCATGATTCAGATAGCGCATGCAATTTTAAGCAACTTTCTATCAATTTTTCGTCGTTCTCTTTCTTTGTTCTCTTGCTATCTTTATTTGAAAAGCAGGAATGCAAAGCTTGGGAGCCAGCCCCATTTTTGGGTGCACACCTAAGTTGCACTTGCTGATTGGTGGCAAAATGTAGTCACGAATAAGCAAGCACTATCCAGGGTACTGAAGCTTTACATTCCTTCTTTTCAATTAAAGATAGCAAGAGAACAAATAAATAACGATAATAGGAGTAACTTAGAAAGTTGCTTAAAATTGCCCGCTCTATCTGAATCATTAAAGAAAAAATGTGGGTTTAGTATCCCTTTAAGTAGAAACAGCATGAGGAGAATAGATTTACATATGATTGCGTCCTTGGTTTTCAGATATCACATGTGAGGTTATATAAAAAAAACAGGCAATATTAAATACTTATAATGCATGAATGCTTTGATGTTTGTTTTTTAAGCACATGATATTCTTCAAAAAGATGTTGGCATATATTATAACTCTAGAAGAAAAAAAGTTTTTACATAGTCCCTAAACTAATTTTTCTTGTAATATTAAAACAGCTTATGGGGCATAGAAAATATTACACCCCAGTTAATAAATCTGCATGTTTTATGAATTGTCCAGTTAAAGACAACTATAATCAAAAATATATTTTAAAATAGTTTTGCATTAATCTATCTATTAATTTTTTAAACAACAGCTAGACATGTTTTAGCTAAATGTATCTCTTGTTTTATATGATATTTTTGTTCTCTTTAATATTAATAAAATATTTTAAACTTATTTTTGTTGGAGGAACCCTGTTTTTTTTGAGGACATTATTTTTCACATTCTAATAATGGGTACTAACATTTTGAGTATGATCCACTGTATTGAAAGAAAAAAAAAACTCTTGGGAACCTTGTCCATCTTTAATTGAAGCTTTATTTGAACAGCCCCACCTCTTGATCTAGTGCAACCAATTATACTATATCAGGTCTTGTCAATCATCTCAGTTGGGTCCAGCTTATTTAACTTCACGAGTCTTGAGGTAGCAGAGAGGTGTGAGCCAAATATGCTTGGATCCAGAATTTGCATCTACAACTTCATAAATGTAGCTCATAGAATCAGAATATATGAAGGAGTAGGCAGCCAACTAACTTTGGGGTCTATTTAAAGAGGTGGAAGTTTTCACCAACTATAAATTATGTTAAGGTAACTTTTTTACAACTGGCATATAAATAGAAAGTTTGTTATTAACCAGAAATAGTCAACTTGCTATTAGACGTATATTGTTCAACAGTAGTGAGCATGTCTTAAAATGAACTATTTTTCTGCCAGTGTCTCTGGTTATAAATTAAACTTGCAGTTTTTTTTACAAGTGATTTTTCCCTATAGCAACTCAGAGTAAAGGAATCAAATTAAATGTATTTATCTTTGTATACAATAAATAATCTGCTCATACATTGCACACTGTTATTTGTATATATCCAAATCACAAATATGAGCAGAATTGCCTTCATATTCCTTTCAAATTTAAAAAGCTATTGGACATAACATTCCTTCCATAACCTTCATAGAACAACTCATCTCAGTCTCAGGTAAATTAGGACGAGATTAGTAATTTAAAAAAAATTGTGACTGAATGTATGGTAATGAGATATCATTAATCTCAAAACCTTTGCAGAATAATTCTGTTCTTGACTTATATTTGTTTCTAGAACTATTAAGGCAATAGACCATAATATCAAATACATTATTTTATTTATTCAATCATTTAAAATTACTAGCTGCAGGATATTTTGGGTAAACGTAAGAAAAAAAATACATTGCTACAAGTCCTATCTAAAGTAATTTGGCAATTCAAGAGGTTACATTAAAAAAAAAACAGAAATTATAATATAAAGTTACAGGGCTATGTACAGTATGTACAATAAATTGACATAGAAATATAACATTAAGATTACAAAGGAAAAAATAGTCATGTCATGTGGCAATAGATTTTAATAATTGAGAAAAGTCATTCAGGCAATGACTTCCAATTCCAAGATGGGAAATGAAGGGTGATAATCAAAAGTAGATCACAGAGAATAGAACTGATGACACTGCAGATTTATGTGCATGATATATGAGATACTGATGAATGATCAAGGAAGATGTCAAGTGTGATATCTATGCATTGGACTTATAGAACTATAAAAAATAGTTTCAATGAAAAGAAAAAATACACATATTCAAATTATGTTAATATAAGAATATTTAATATGTTATATATAAATATAACATGTAAATTCATCCCATGAAGGATTGAAACATTTAAACAAATGTGTCTCATTATTAAACTTATTCCATTATGAATGAGAATTATTTTACAAATAATTTGGTGTTATTTATTGTTTATTTTATTAAGGTATTCCATCTTAATTTTTTTTTTAAATATTTATTTGTATATACCAACAGTGCAATTGAGCTTAAACATATTACAGAGTGCATACACCTCGCAGGGTGTCGGCAAAGATACATTCATAAAAAATAAACAAAAAAATACAACAATGAAATAATATAATGACAATACTTGCCCATTCCATTCGTTTTGTATTGGAAATAGTAAATGAAATAAAAAATATGGCATCTTTTTACACTGTTGGCAAATTTTTATTTACAGAAAGCAAACCAAACTTAAAAGGGGAAAAAAAAAAAAAGAAAGAGGGAAATAAGTCTCTCTCGCTCTCCCCCCCCCCCCTTGTCCCCAGGTCTTTACCATAGGGCATGTGTGGGCATGCAAAGATATCCTCTTAGAGGAATAGCTCTAATTATAACTCCCTATATCCCGATATCCAGTCTGCCGGGATAACACCTACTAAGACCAGGTCACAAAAACAATCAGAGCTCAAAAATCGGCATAGAATGGTCTTCTGTTCACATAATGAATATGTCTTAATTATGGGTAACCATCCTATCAAAAATTTCCTGATTTCCCTTTCTCTTGCTTCTCTAAGACGAAAAGATTCGAAAATTATTTGCATCTGGATATTCCATCTTAAATTAACCAATACAATATTGTCAATGGCAATTTGTATGAATCTTTCTTATAATATGTGCAGATTGTTTAAACAAGGAAAATGTTCATAATTAATCAGATAAAATTGAGTGCATTTTTAATATGAAATTGCTTTAAAATTGCCTGAAAAAAATATTATTTTTTATGGAAGAAATAAATACTATTAAACACACCTCAATTATCTGAACAAGAGACTCAATTTATGTGACTAAAAATGTGTCTAGAAAATGACAATACTGTATATCCCTTTTAATTTATTACAATATTACAAGGACTAAGACAGTTGACCTATATCGACCAAGAAAAATTTGTGTGATTAATGGCTGCCATTTACAAAAGCATGCAAGCTTCTAATCACATAGTGCCAATCTTCTATGAAAAAAAATTCTGAGGATTGTTTTATAAAAATAAGTAATTCTTGGAAATAATTATCTCAATTGCATTTGAGGAACTAAAATCAAAAGTCCCACTACAAAACCATCTGAATAACATTTACGTGTTGGCATGATGGGCATACAGACACAATTGTTCAGTAGCTATAATTTCGCTTTTAATCTTTGACAAGTATTTTTAGTAAAAATATTTAACTCTATTGTTTGTAAAGTCAGCGTTTATGGTTTGTCTTGTTCTGAAAACAAGGGTTTCTATTAAAAAAGGACTTATGATATCTACTGTATTTTTACAGAAACTGTAATGCATGAACCCACTCCATTGTAACACTGTATCAGCATAGAAGATGTTCAAATGAGATTGCACCTTTATGACTGAGTGTCAGGGTTATGGCCTCTTTAACAGGATGGGGCCCATTGGCAGGGGTGGCAGATTGCATAGCAATATACTGGAGACTAAAATATATACTACAGTCCTGTTTATTAGGAAAAATGTAGACAGACAAATAGCAAGTAATGACTTTAATAGATTATACTGGGAAACAGGAAACAGGTATAAGCAAGAATTAACTGGGAAAAAAAACTGCACACATCAATATAGCTGATGTCCAGGTGCAAGTTCAGACAGACAAGAGCCACGTTTTGAAATGCCCACTTCAGGGTCAAGGACTGTAGTGCCCACTGCTGGGCCAAGCAAAGGGGAGTGCCCGCTTATTGGCTAAGCAAAGTGTAGCACCCACTACTGGGCCAAGCAAAGGAGAGTACCCACTTCTGGACCAAACAAAGGGATGCCAGGGTATTGAAAACAGGCTGCAAGCAGTGGCAAATTGAGGCAGTGCTGGAGATAGAACACAACAGTATGCACAGCATGCAAAATGGTACAGGAGCTGTGAAACTGCAAGCCCAAGCAAAATACTAACTGTACCAAATGCAGAGGCAAGGTCAGGACATTCCTAAAATTAAAGACAGGCTGCTGCTCAATATGTATCAGAAAACACTTCCCTGATTGGCTAACATCCAAAGAGGATGGAGCTGAGAGACACACATACTGATAATAATATCCTTTCACACACCCCTGCAAGTAAATATTCTCTAGTGGCACAAAAAGATCAGGCCAGACCCTGAACCTGGAGTATCTGGTTTTATCCCAGGTATAGCACTGTGAGGGAAGTCACCAGTGGTGTCCCCACCATGCAGTTTGCATTTTAGCATGAACAGAGCTTATAGGATTCTGACAGTTGCTTATTGGATCCTGACACTTTTTATCAGGGACACACCTTCTTACATGCTAAGCCCAAACACTGTTACAACAGTGTGTTTCAAAGTGAAGTGCTTGTGCCTAAATTATTGAACTTTTAAATGAGAAGCACCTTTTCATGAACATAAAAGCTTTTCTTCTATGTTTCTACATCTGTGAACAAGGTTTTAAGTAAAAGTTTTATTTACAACCAGCATAGTCTATAGTTTCTTGACAAGATTCATGGGTTCTGGATTATATTACTGTCTGACATTTATGGGTGGAATTTAATTGGTCTCAGATTAAAAGGAGGATGGAGATAGCAAAGAACCACAGCTAGGGCATTATAGGGAATGGTTGTTAGCTCTGCTAAAGGGAAATGGAAAATATATTTTTGTGGATTTTCCTTCACACACACACTCAGAAGAGGCTAGAATACATGAAATGGAATTCAGAACTGTGACCTTCATGCATGCTGCACAGTGATTAGTTGTATATGCATTTATAGATGACCCTAATTGGTCACAGCAAAGGAGAGAAGATAGACAACACTTAATAGGATTTCCAAGGCGTGTGTTCCTGGGCTACAAAAAACAATTGAAAAATGTCCTAGCAGCTCTTTTGCAATGCATTGATTCATATAAAAAAATTACATTTAAGTCCCTTTCATTTTAACTTTAATGTCCCTTTGAACAAAAAAATTTTGGTAATAATTTGTGCTGACAAATTTCCAAAAGATGAAATATGGTGGGAAAGGACACAATGGCCTCTATTTATCAAGCCGTCGACTTTCTTGCATTCGCCGGCACCAATACGCTCACCTAAGTTCGCCTAACATCGCTGCCACGGACCTGAATACATTCTCCAAAGTTACCAAAAAAGCTGTCAAAAAGCTGCGCACCAAGTACGGGGCGATGAGCAGTGGACTGTTGTTAACTAACAGTCATCGATCTTGCTGCTCTTTGGCTTCTTTACAGCTTTCTTGGTACCCTGTCGCTAAACACCCACACTATACTAAACTGTTTACCCCTTAAACCGCCGCTTCTGGACCCCGCCGCAACTCTAATAAATGTATTAACCCCTAAACCGCCGCTCCCGGACCCCGCCGCATCCCTAATAAATGTATTAACCCCTAAATCGCCACTCCTGGAGCCCACCGCCACCTACATTATACATATTAACCCCTAATCCTCAGCCCCCTATACCGCCGCCACCTACATAAAGTTATTAACCCCTAAACCGCCACCTACATTATATTTATTAACCCCTAATCTGCCCCCCCTACACCGCCGCCACCTACATTATATTTACTAACCCCTAATCTGCCCCCCTACACCGCTGCCACCTACATTATATTTATTAACCCCTAATCTGCCCCCCCATACACCGCCGCCAGTATATTAAATGTATTAACTCCTAAATCTAAGTCTAACACTAACCCTAACACCCCCTAACTTAAATATAATTTAAATAAATCGAAATAAATTATTCCTATTTAAAACTAAATACTTACCTATAAAATAAACCCTAAGCTAGCTACAATATAACTAATAGTTACATTGTAGCTATTTTAGGATTTATTTTTATTTTACAGGCAACTTTGTATTTATTTTAACTAGGTACAATAGATATTAAATAGTTTTTAAGTATTTAATAACTTCCTAGTTAAAATAAATACAAATATACCTGTAAAATTAAACCTAACCTAAGTTACAATTACACCTAACACTACACTATAATTAAATAAATTCCCTAAACTAAATACAATTAAATACAATTAAAATCAATTATCTAAAGTACAAAAAAAACAAAACACTAAATTACAGAAAATAATAAAATAATTACAATCGGCTAGATTTAGAGTTTTTCAGCCAAAGGGGTGCGTTAGCCACGCGTGTTTTCCCCCCCGCACCTTTTAAATAACGCTGGTATTGAGAGTTCTCTGAAGGGCTGCGTTAGGCTCCAAAAAGGGAGCGTACAGGCATATTTACCGCCACTTCAACTCTCAATACCAGCGCTGCTTACGGTAGCGGCTAGCTTGAAAAACGTGCTCATGCACGATTCCCCCATAGGAAACAATGGGGCAGTTTGGGCTGAAAAAAAAACCTAACACCTGCAAAAAAGCAGCGTTCAGCTCCTAACGCAGCCCCATTGTTTCCTATGGGGAAACAGTTTCTAAGTCTGCACCTAACACTCTAACATGTACCCCGAGTCTAAACACCCCTAACCTTATACTTATTAACCCCTAATCTGCCGCCCCCGCTATCGCTGACCCCTGCATATTATTATTAACCCCTAATCTGCCGCTCCGGACAACGCCGCAGTCTACATTATACTTATGTACCCCTAATCTGCTACACTATCAATAAATTAATTAACAAAACTACCTACAATTACCTACAATTAAATCAACTAAACTAAATTACAAAAAAAACAAACACTAAATTACAGAAAATAAAAAAAGATTACAAGAATTTTAAACTAATTACACCTACTCTAAGCCCCCTAAAAAATAACAAAGCCCCCCAAAATAAAAAAAATCCCCTACCCTAATCTAAAATAAAAAGTTAACAGCTCTATTACCTTACCAGCCCTTAAAAGTTTTTTTGCGGGGCATGCCCCAAAGAAATCAGCTCTTTTGCCTATAAAAAAACATACAATACCCCCCCCCAACATTACAACCCACCACCCACATACCCCTAATCTAACCCGCCCAACCCCCCCTTAAAAAACCTAACACTAAGTCCCTGAAGATCTTCCTACCTTGTCTTCACCCAGCCGGGTACCATCCGATACGTCCAGAAGAGGGTCCGAAGTCTTCATCCTATCCGGCCAGAAGAGGTCCTCCAGAGGGTCGGAAGTCTTCATCCAGGCGGCATCTTCTATCTTCTTCCATCCGGAGCAGAGCGGGTCCATCTTGAAGCAGCCGGCGCAGATCCATCCTCTTCTAACGACGTCCTAACACCAAATGAAGGTTCCTTTAAATGACGTCATCCAAGATGGTGTCCCTCGAATTCCGATTGGCTGATAGGATTCTATCAGCCAATCGGAATTAAGGTAGGAAAAATCTGATTGGCTGATTGAATCAGCCAATCAAATTCAAGTTCAATCGGATTGGCTTATCCAATCAGCCAATCAGATTGAGCTCACATTCTATTGTAGGTAGTTTAGTTAATTAATTTATTGATAGTGTAGTGTTAGGTTTAATTGTAACTTAGGTTAGGATTTATTTTACAGGTAATTTTGTAATTATTTTAACTAGGTAGCTATTAAATAGTAAATAACTATTTAATAGCTATTGTACCTGGTTAAAATAAATACAAAGTTGCCTTTAAAATAAATATAAATCCTAAAATGTAATTATTAGTTATATTGTAGCTATATTAGGGTTTATTTTACAGGTAAGTATTTAGCTTTAAATAGAATTATTTTTTTTAATAAGATTTAATTTATTTCGTTAGGGTTAGACTTAGCTTTAGGGGTTAATACATTTATTAGAGTAGCGGCAAGGTCCGGTCGGCAGATTAGGGGTTAATACTTGAAGTTAGGTGTCACAGATGTTAGGGAGGGCAGATTAGGGGTTAATAAAATTTATTATAGGGTTTGCGAGGCGGGAGTGAGGCGGTTTAGGGGTTAAAACATTTATTATAATGGCGGCGAGGTCCGGTCGGCAGATTAGGGGTTAATAAGTGTAGGTAAGGTAGCGGCGACGTTGGGGAGGGGCAGATTAGGGGTTAATAAATATTATGTAGTTGTCGGCGATGTTAGGGGCAGCAGATTAGGGGTACATAGGGATAATGTAGGTGGCGGCGGTGTTCGGTCGGCAGATTAGGGGTTAAAAAAATGTATTATAGTGGCGGCGATGTGGGGGTCCTTGGTTTAGGGGTACATAGGTAGTTTATGGGTGTTAGTGTACTTTAGAGCACAGTAGTTAAGAGGTTTATAAACTGGTGTTAGCCCATAAAGCTCTTAACTCCTGACTTTTTTCTGCGGCTGGAGTCTTGTCGGTAGAGGATCTACCGCTCACTTCAGCCAAGACTCTAAATACCGGCGTTAGGAAGATCCCATTGAAAAGATAGGATACTCAATTGGTGTAAGGGGATCTGCGGTATGGAAAAGTTGCGGCTGGAAAGTGAGCGTTAGACCCTTTCCTTGCTGACTCTAAATACCAGCGGGCGGTAAAAAGCAGCGTTAGGACCCCTTAACGCTGGTTTTGATGGCTAACGCAGAACTTTAAATCTTGGCGAATTTTTTTAAAATAATTACACCTAATCTAATCCTCCTAATAAAATAAAAAAGCCCCCCAAAATAATAAAAAGCCCTACCCTATACTAAATTACGAATAGCCCTTAAAAAGGCCTTTTGCGGGCATTGCCCCAAAGTAATCAGCTCTTTTACCTGTAAAAAAAAGTACAATACCCCCCCAACATTAAAACCCACCACCCACACACCCAACCCTACTCTAAAACCCACCCAATCCCCCCTTAAAAAAACCTAACAATAACCCCTTGAAGATCACCCTACCTTGAGAAGTCTTCACTCAGCCGGAGCGAAGTCCTCAATGAAGCCGGGCAAAGTGGTCCTCCAGACGGGCAGAAGTCTTCATCCAAGCCGGACAGAAGAGGTCCTCCAAACGGGCAGAAGTCTTCATCCAGACGGCATCTTCTATCTTCATCCATCCGGTGCTGAGCGAGTCCGTCTTCAAGACATCTGACGCGGATGTAGGGGGCGGCAGATTAGGGGTTAAACACTTTATTAGAGTTGTGGTGGGCTCCGGGAGCGGCGGTTTAGGGGTTAATACATTTATTAGAGTTGCGTCGGTATGGGGGGGTAGATTAGGGGTTAATATGTATAATGTAGGTGATGGTGTGCTCCGTATATGGAAGGTATGGGGGGGCAGAATAGGGGTGTTTAGACTCGGGGTACATGTTAGGGTGTTAGGTGTAGACATTACTATAGGAATCAAAGGGATATAGGGCAGCAGCGAACATGAGCTCTAGCTGCTTTCCGACTCCCATTGATTCCTATGGTATCCGCGGCCTCCAGGGCGGCGGATTGAAAACCAGGTACGCTAGGCCAGAAAAGTGTCGAGCGTACCTGCTAGTTATTTGATAACTAGCAAAAGTAGTCAGATAGTGCCAAACTTGCGTTCGGAGCATCTGTAATGACGTAAGCATCGATCGGTGTCAGAATGAGTCAGGCGGATCGTATGTTACGTCAACAAATTCTACTTTTGCCGGTTTGTATGGTTTCATAACTAAGGCGAATCAGGCTCGCCACAAATACGCTGTGGAATTCCAGCGTATTTGCAGTTGACGGCTTGATAAATAGAGGCCAATACGTAGATTTTGGCAAAGCAATTATAATATTACTTCTACGACGACTACTACTACTACTACTAATAATAATAATAATGAGTCTGTATAAATAGTTTGTGCTAAGGTGCTGAAAGTTCCAGGTTCTACTTGTAACCCTTTATTTGTGTTATAAAGGAGATGTAATGAAATCATATACTGTATCTAAAGTCTTGCAATAAAATCTATTTTTGTACCCTGATAAACGGTTTAGATTGGGTGTTTTATTCATCCTATTCCTTGTGTATTTTTTCTGCATTATAGTCACCTTACATATCTATACAAAATTGAAATACAAGATACATTTTCAGTGCTAAATGTTGTTTGGCGATTCTATATATTTATATATATATTGCTATGAAGTCAAAACATTTGCATGACTCTTATTTTCTTTGATAGGTAATTCAAAAGCTATGCAATTCAGAATTCTGTTTTCTGCTGATAGCTACAGTTCAGTGCAAGTTTAGGGTTGGATGGCCAACTAAGATGACTGCTATTCAATAGAAATTATGGCTCAGTAGAGTCTTAGATGACAGCTCCAATGCTATTTTGGCTGGCCGCTTCCCTGGAAAATTAGCTTTAGAAAGCTAGATGCAACAGAGAATTATTAAATAATGTGCATGACTCAATTTCAAATCAATTTCAAATCATCAATCACATAGTTGTCAAGTAAAATATTAATAAAAGACAAATATATAGTATAGTATTATTTTTTCACAAACACACTGTATTAATTATTCTGTTTTTCACACTGCAGTACAAATAAATAAGAAAAATACATTTATGATTTATTTTCTAAATTTCCTGATTGCAATATTCTCTCATTCATACTATATCTTTTTTTTTATTTTTTACTTTTTTATTAATTGTTGTAAGCGAATAAAATTGAAATATTATCTCACTTAGTTTTATTATTGCTAAAACACAGATACAGTATATTCTTCTTACATTGTATTGTAAAATAAAAAATAGAATACTCAACATAATACTGAACTACCAAAATACAGGAATTGCAACCAACTAAGAAATGACTTAAACAATAACTCAAGGGTCTTGAAAAAAACGACACAAGCAGTTTTTACTACAGTCTCAGAATGAATTCAATGGTAGAATAATGTGTGGAACCTCTTTTACTGGAAAAAGACTGAACAATAGTAGATTCAAACAAGGATAAAGACAATACTGAATTGTGTATCAGAGTCTGAAGCAGGTTTTGATGGATTATTGCTCTGGGATGTCCCTTAGGTGGTTGTGGGAATTTTGTGCTGTGGGGATTGTGAGAAAATCTTTAAAGGGATATGAAGCCCAATTTTTTTCTTTTGTGATTCAGAAACAGACTACCAGTTTAAGCATGTTTCCAATTTACTTTTATTATCAAATTTGCTTAGTTCCCATGATATTCTGTGCTAAAGAGATATCTAGGTAGACAACTGGGGCACTACCTGGCAGGTAATAGTACTACCATCTAGTGCACTTGCAAATGGATAACATTCTTGCAAAACTGCTGCCAAATAGTGCTCCAGAAATGGGCCAGCTCCTAAGCATACGTCCCTGTTTTTCTAAAAAAAAAAGATATCTAATGAATGAAGACAAATTGTTAATAAAAGTAAATTAAAAATTCTAGCTGAATCATGAAAGAAAAAAAGTTGTGTTTCCTATCCATTTAACATTTGTGGGTTCTCATAGGTGGGTCTGTAATGAGTTATATTTCCCATTGGATGGATATCAATGTGTGTCGGTGGTCTTAAAGGGGGATCATTAATGGTTGTTGAAGGCCAAATGGTGAACCTTAACCGTGCTTGTTGGTAATTTGGGTTAGAGGGACTCCTGTATGATATCTTGCATTGAGTTTGCAATTTTCAAGGAGTGGGTGCATGGTGATAGCTATATATTGGTTTTCATAGAGATTAAAGGGGTGAGGCTTAACAATTATAATAAGGTGGTAGGCGACTTGGCAGCCTACGAATAATGCAGTTTAGTAGACATGACACAGTATGATGGGAGATTATGGTTAGGATTAAACTGTGATGAAGCATAGGGTTAATGATATGGGGGTTTATAGCAATTTAAAGGGACACTGATTCAGATAGAGCATGACATTTTAAGCAACATTCTAATTTACTCCTATTATCAAATTTTCTTAATTCTCTTGGTATCTTTATTTGAAATGCAAGAATGTAAGTTTAGATGCCGGCCCATTTTTGGTGAACAACCTGGGTTGTTCTTGCTAATTGGTGGATAAATTCACCCACCAATAAAAAAGTGCTGTCCAGGGGTCTGAAACAAAAACAAGCTTAGAAGCCTACTTTTTCAAATAAAGATAGCAAGAGAACAAACAAAAATTGATATTAGGAGTAAATTAGAAAGTTGCTTAAAATTGCATGCTCTATCTGAATCATGAAAGAAAAAAATTTGGGTTCAGTGTCCCTTTAAGACAACTGTCTTTGTATCTGTAACTGTGTCTATGTTTAACTGTTGTGATGGGACAAAAGTGTATGGAATAAATGTAGTTTTGCTTAATAATCTAAATAATCAATTAGATGGTTGAGGTGATTACAGCATTAGCACAATTTTCTCATAATATTAGTACTTATATTTTATTGTTAACAGTGTTTACTCAGAATGGTTCTGCCATACCCTGGAATTCAGATTTAACCCCTTTCATTAAGTTTCCACTTAGATTGTGTCTTGTGTAAAAGTTTAAAATCAGATAAAAGTAGATGTAAAGAGAAAGGATTTTCATGGGCATACAATTATCTTATAACACTACTAGTCGATAAGCCTGCCCAAAGGGCAGTCTAATTTTTGTTTAAACTACAGATGTAGAAACAACTTATTTTGTATTGCTGCATCCAGGTGGATTCTTTCACCACCCTGAAATTGAGGTGGATTTTTTCACCACCGCTTTTGCTCTCTCTCCCCGCTCTCTTTTGCTCTCTCCCCCCTCTTTTGCTATCTCTCCCCCTCTCTTTTGCTCTCTCTTCCCCCTCTTTTTGCTCTCTCTCCCCTCTCTCTCTTGCTCTCTATTTCCCCCTCTCTTTTGCTCTCTCTCTCTCTCTCTTTTGCTCTACCTATCCCCTCTCTTTTGCTCTCCCTCTCACCCCCTTTTTTGCTCTGCCTCTGCCCCCTCTCTTTTGCTCTCCCCCCTCTCTTTTGCTCTCCCTCTCCCCCCTCTCTTTTTCTCTCCCTCTCCCCTCTCTTTTGCTCTCTCTCTCCCCTCTCTTTTGCTCTCTCCCCTCTTTTTTGCTCTCTCTCACCTCCCTTTTGCTCTCTCTCTCCTCTCTTTTGCTCTCTCTCTCCTCTCTTATGCTCTCTCTCCTCTCTTTTGCTCTCTCTCTCCCCTCTCTTTTTCTCTCTCTCTCCCCTCTCTTTTTCTCTCTCTCTCCCTTCTCTTTTGCTCTATCTCCCCCCTCCATTTGCTCTCTCTCCCGCCTCCATTTGCTCTATCTCTCCCCTCTCTTTTGCTCTCTCCCCCCCCCACCATTTGCTCTTGTCCCCTCTCTTTTGTTCTCTCTCCCCCTCTCTTTTGCGCTCTCTCTCCCCCTCTCTTTTGCAATTTCTCCCCTTCTCTTTTGCTCTCTCCCCCTTTCATTTGCTCTCTCTCTCCTCTCATTTGCTCTCCCTCGCCCTCTAATTTGCTATCTCTCTCCCCTCTCATTTGCTCTCTCTCCCCTCCCTCTCATTTGCTCTCTCTCTCTCCCCTCCCTCTCATTTGCTCTATCTCTCCCCCTCTCTTTTGCTCTCTCCCCTCTCTTTTGCTCTCTCTCCCCCCTCTCTTTTGCTCTCTCTCTCCCCTCTCTTTTGCTCTCTCTCCCCCTGTCTTTTGCTCTCTCTCCCCCTCTCTTTTAATCTCCCCCCTCTCTTTTGCTCTCCCCGCTCTCTTTTCCTCTCTCTCCCCTCTATTTTGCTCTCTCTCCCCCTCTTTTGCTTTCTCCCCCTCTCGTTTGCTCTCTCTCCCCTCTCTTTTATGCTTTTACTCTCCCTTTCTTTTGATCTCTTCCCTCTCTCGTTTGCTCTCTCTCCCCTCTCTTTTATGCTTTTACTCTCCCTCTTTTTTGCTCTCTCTCCCTTCTTTTGCTCTCTCCCCCCTCTCTTGCTCTCTCCCCCTCTCTCTTCCTTTCTCCCCCCTTCTCTTTTGCTCTCTCTCACCCTTCTCTATCTCCCCCCTCTTTTACTCTCTCTCACCCTTCTTGTGTGCTCTCACAAAGACAGCCACAGCCGCTCCTGCCTGGCCCCACCCCATCATGCCCAGGCCCCGCCCCTGTCACACCCAGGTCTCGTCTCCATCACACCCTGTCCCCGCCCCCATCCCATCCGACTGGCCCCGCCCCTTCATGCCTGGTCATCCACCAAGGTCAGTTTGCCCACACCTCCACCAGCAGAAGATCGTTACAGACGGTGACACACACAGTGTCACCGTCTGTAACGATCAGGCATCTGGCCTCATATGGAGACGAAGCACCGATCACGCTCAGGCTCCATATACGGCAGATGCCTGAAGCTTCAGAAGCTCTAGCTCTCAGCTGTTATGTTACAGCTGAGAGCTGGATCTCGTGAAGCTGTCTGTCGCCACGAAGCAGCTGCGCGTGCATCTAACATTCCTTTGAGGATGCATGCGACGGACATTACAAATGTAATTATTATTTAGATAGAACATAGGTATTGTGAGGGGAATGTTAGAAGAACCCAGTAGAAATTATGCATATATAATGTTGGTGTTGTTAATAAAACTATAAAAAAGTGAAATGTTGGCTTGCAAAATTCTGGGACAAAAAAAAGGAAGAATAAAATGGAAACTGAAAAACATGCAAGCTAGCCTGTCTACAACTTAGTATATTATCTAAGAAAAAGTATGTGTTTGCATAGTTTTTCACAAATGAGGACTTAAATTCCAATATGTTAGAGTTTGCCAAGCAAAAACTGTGAGCACACTTACTGTTGTGTGCAAGCGAAAAGGGGTATATCATGGTTCTTAGTACGCATTGGAAGTAGTGCACATAATTCAAGTTGAAGGTAAATACTTTTGCTTGAGTGCGATTGAATTTAACGTGCATAGATTTAGAGTGACTTCAGAGCTCTAGTTATAGAGCTATTATATATACTGTATATACATATATTTATATATATATATATATATATATCTATATATATATATATATATATAATATATATATATATACACTCACCAGCCACTTTATTAGGTACACCTGTTCAATTCAAATGGAGCATCAGAATGGGGAAGAATGGGGATTTAAGTGACTTTGAACATGGCATGGTTGCTGGTGCCAGACGGGATGGTCTGAGTATTTAAAGAACTGCTGATCTACTGGGATTTTCATGCACAACCTTCTCTAGGGTTTACAGAGAATGGTTTGAAAAAGAGAAAATATCCAGTGAGTGGCAGTTGTGTGAATGGCAATGCCTTGTTGATGTCAGAGGAGAATGGGCAGACTGGTTCGAGATGATAGGAAGGCAACAGTAACTCAAATAACCACTCGTTACAACCAAGATATGCATAATACCATCTCTGAATGAACAACACATCAAACCTTGAAGCAGATGGGCTACAGCAGACCACACCGTGTGCCACTCCTGTCAGCTAAGAACAGGAAACTGAGGCTACAATTCGCACAGGCTCACCAAAATTGAACGATAGAAGATTGGAAAAACGTTGCCTGGTCTGATGAGTCTCGATTTCAGCTGCGACATTCAGATGGTAGGGTCAAAATTTGTCATAAACAACATGAAAACATGGATCCATCCGGCCTTGTATCAATGGTTCAGCCTGGTGGTGGTGTAATGGTGTGGGGAATATTTTCTTGGCACACTTCTGGCCCCTTAGTATTGTGCATTGTATAAACGCCACAACCTACTTACGTATTGTTGCTGACAATGTCCATCCCTTTATGACTACAGTGTACCCATTTTCTGATGCCTACTTCCAGAAGGATAATGCGACCATGTCAAAAAGCTCAAATCATCTCAAACTGGTTCTTGAACATGACAATGGGGCATATGTATCAAGCTCCGAATGGAGCTTGATGCCCCGTGTTTCTGGCGAGCCTGCAGGCTCACCAGAAACAGCAGTTATGAAGCAGCGGTCACAAAGACTGCTGCCCCATATCCTGTACGCCTGCTCTGAGCAGGCGGACAGACATCACCGGAAATCAACACGATCAAGTACGATCGGGTTGATTGACACCCCCTGCTGGCGGCCTATTGGCCGCGAGTCTGCAGGGGGTGGCGTTGCACCAGCAGCTCTTGTGAGCTGCTGGTGCAATGATGAATACGGCGAGCGTATTGCTCGCCGTATTCAGCGAGGTCTGTCGGACCTGATCCGCACTGTAGGATCAGGTCCGACAGACCTTGATAACTAGAGGCCAGTGAGTTCACTGAATCCCAATGGCCTCCACAGTCACCAGATCTCAATCCAATAAAGCACCTTTGGCATGTGGTGGAACAGCAAATTCACATCATGGATGTGCAGTCAACAATTCTGCAGCAACTGTGTGATGCTATCATGTCAATATGGACCAAAATCTCTGAGGAATGTTTCTAACACCTTATTGAATCTATGCCACAAAGAATTAAAGCAGTTATGAAAGCAAAGGGGGTCCAACCCGGTACTAGCATGGTGTACCTTATAAAGTGGCTGGTAAGTATATATATATATATATATGTGTGTTTACATATGTATTTAAATATTTATCTGTGTATGTATGTATTACAGACATATAAACACATAAATACAGACAGACATACACATACAGTATATGTGTATATATGCAATATTCATATTTAAGTGTTTAACTGTGTATTTACTGTAAATATGTATATCCATATAAATATCTGCCTATATATAATTATATATATATATATATATATATATATATATATATATATATACTACCAAAAAACCATATATATATATATATATATATATATATATATATATATATATATATATATATATATATATATATATATATGTATGACTGTATTAGGGAAACCAGGTTTTGGGAGAGACTTTGATGTGGTACCTGGGCCTGTTCCATTTGGCCATATGCGGTAACTAACTCTTACAGTTTTGATTTTAATCTTAGCTGAGAGCTTGCAAGCCAGTGCTGGACTTTATCTCTGTGTTGTATTAATTTGTTTTGTAATTTTCCCTATGGGCCTTGCACCCAAACTTGTCTGGGGTAAACTGCCTGGGACCCTGGAGACAGCATAGCTTCCTGAGAGTGCTATTGAGCACCCAGGGCTGAGCATGTTGCAGGGTCATACGATGTGTACCCAGTCCAGTCTGAGAGTGCAGTCCCCTTCCGTGTTTTGTATATGTCTAGCGGGATTACATAAGCCTGTGCACCCTTCGCTTGTTCCCAGTTTGTTTAATTGAGAGCTTGCATTCGTATGGCTGTATTAGGGACCCAAGTTTTGAGAGAAACCTTGACGTTTTATCTGGGCTTGTCCCATTTGGCCAGATGCGGTAACTAACTCTTCCAGTTTTGCTTTTAATCTTAGCTGAGAACTTGCAAGCGAGTGCTGGACTTTCTTTGTGTGTTTGATATATATTTATATTTAAGAATAAATAGAACATATTATGTTATGTGAAGAACATTGGAATGTGAAATATTAATATTTCTTGTCAGTTTAGCGCAGTTGGGTAAACGCGATTGGGTTTGCATTTCGAGTATGGGTGTTAGGCTTTTTCCACTTTTCTCTCTCCTTTGAACTCGATGGTTAATACGTTAACACAGTGATATTCTATGTTCCACATTTTACGTGTGTCGGGTTAGCGCTCATGCGCAAACTTTTTACATTTAACTTCTAATATGCGTGCTACCCGGTGCATACAAAAAAACCTACTTCTAGGTAAGTTAATGTGTGAGCGGGAGGGCTCATTTATCCTCCTCTTATAAGCTAGCCCTAAGTGTATTTTTTTGGCTTAATTATTGACAGGATTCCAGTCCATCAAAATAGAGAATACAATATATCAAAAATATTCCTATTCTTTATGTTTTGCTACATTAAAATAATAAATATGTATGATTGTGTACACACACCTTCACTGAAGGAGGTGGTAGATAGCCTATAGGAAGGGTAATTGTCAAATGAACAATTTGTTTTCACACATTGCATATGCATACATACACAAATGTGGCATTTGAACACCAAAAGCACATACATTCCACACACGTTTTCTTTTTTCTTGGACATAAACATTAATTAATTTATTTTCTGTATGTTTTGATTATGTAATTGGAGATGTGAGATATCAGAATAATTAAAAAAAGGATGCCAGAGAGGGGATAAGTGTGGAGAAATTATCGAAGAGCAGGGCCTCCCTAGCTATTTTAGGGCCAAAGGCAGGATGACAAAATGGGGCCCCCTGTCTCCCTGGCCTCAGCAACGCCCCATCCCCTTCCCGAACTCCACCCCCACCGTTTTTAAAATGAAAAAAATGGGAGAAAAACACTTTAAAGGGACAGTATACACCAATTTTCATATAACTGCATGTAATATACGTTACTATAAATAAGAATTTGCACAGATACAGATATAAACATCCAGTATAAAGCTTTTTAAAAACTTACTTAGAAGCTCCCAGCTTAGCACTGCTGATGAGTTTTGGCTTAGGCCTGTAAGGGGCTGAGAAAGCAGGAACAGGCAGACACTCCCCCCACTCATGCATATGAAAAGACCCATTACACAACCAGGAGTCTGTAGACATCAGTATATATCTACAGGGTCGGCTCTATCAAGTGTGAGTCCCTAGGCAGAATGACAGTACACAGACATACAGACACACACAGAGACAGCAAACACACACAAACAGTACACACACAGAGATACAGTCACACACAGAGATACAGTCAGACGCCAAGATACATTCACACACCAAGATACATTCACACACCGAGATACAGACACACACAAACAGTATACACACAAACAGTACAAACACAAACAGTACACTGAAACAAACAGTACACACACAGATACAGACAGTAAACACACACAGACAGCATACACACAGAGAGATATAGACACACACAAACCGTACACACACACAGAGATACTCACACAGACAGTACACACACACAGATGCAGACATCCATGTACACACACACACACAGTACACACACAGTTGCAGACACACATGTACACACACACAGTACACACATTTAAAAAACACACACAAAATATACACTAACGCACTCACACACTCTCTCACAAACACACACACACAAACAGAAAAAGAAGAAACCCTCTGTAAATGTGTTAAAGACTCTGGCAGACCATTGGTAAATATCTTTGTTAAATTTCATTTTTGCCTTGTTTTTCTCGAAACCTAAATTCTTTGTTGAGGTCTTAACTTTAAACCTTATTAAACAATATATTTGCAGAGAAAAAAATAATAACGAACAAAGAATATTAACAGAAGATAAATGTAGAATCAGTCATCTTAAGTTCTCATATTTGTTAGCAAGCAACACAATGTGCAGCAGCAAACCCAAACTATTGCTATTATAAGTTCAGAATTCACCATGACCCTGAATATGATGCTTGTGCATCATTTAAAGGAATATAATCTACACAACAAACTAACTAATTTATGTTCCTCATCAGCAGAAGAAGAAATGGCTCTACTACACAAAAGTGTGAACTCAATCTGAGGATATTTGACAAATATAAAATAATCTATACGGAAATAGAGAAGGCGCCACATAGCATAATTCCGTATATTATATCAGATTTTAAAATTGTAGTTCAGAACCACTCACGTGTAAAAAAGCACCAAGATGTGGTGCTGGCTAGGCAGACCGGAACCTCAGAGTTGTCCGGTAAACTCTCCTCTTAGGCAAAGACTCCCAGAAGCCAAAAAATGGTATTCACCAAACAGGCTAGCTGTCAGGAAGGCACCGTCCCGCCTCCAGCAGAGGTATAAAATGACTCCAAAAGAGTGTCCAAGGAGAAACAAAGTAGCAAGTTGTATATATTAAAAGTGTTTATTGCAACACATTAAAAACACAGCAACGCGTTTCTCAGTATCATGTACTGTTTCATCAGGCTGAATAAAACTATACAACATTTGCTACTTAATATACTCTATACTAACCAATTAAAAGTTGTTTAGCATACACACCCTAATCTCTCTTAATTAGTCACATGACTCGCAGGTGTTTGCAAACACATTCATGTCAATACAGCATATGTTAACATATAACCTATAACAACATTTTTCTTATAAGCAGTGTCAAATTTAGTCGCCTCTTGCAACATTCTTTGTGAACATTTATCCACTACCAATATATGCAGTATAAGCAAATACAAATTTAAACTGTCATGGCAATTGTAAAGCTAACAAACAGCATACAAAATAACATTGACATTCATTTAAATCCCCCTAACGATATCATACCTATTCAGTTACTCAAGTCTCATTTAAAGATTGTACGCATTGATCCTTATACTATCTCTTTCTTTAATCATGATATATTCGTAGATACTATATATCTCATTTCAGAGAGTAGCCACACTATCGAGATTTGTTTTTTATTCTTACGAAAAATTCCTTTCTAGTAGTTTCATTATTCTCAGATTAAAGATGTGTATATATAAGACTATTGTTGTGATACATTGTTATGCTCTCACAAACTTTAGTCACTTACTAGTATATCTGGCTTTCGTAAAATGTTCCTTAATAATTTTACTAAGTCTCAGTGGGTGTATACTACTAATTATCTCCTATTGGAGTAGCCAGGAATGATGTGTCTGGTTGCTAAGGGCAATTCAGATGTGACGTATGGTCTCTTGATTCGATAGAGTCAAGATTAGCAACCTAACCCGCTGTAATCGTGGTGTTCTATCAACCGGTTGTTAGGTTGTGGAAACCAATAGTAATCTCTGTTTTGACAATAAACCTAATCATCGGCCATACTTTATATCAGACAAATAGATGTCATATTCAAACTATACACTACAGGTTAATCGCTTTATTCTTTCATTATTATGTTACTCTTTCTATGTGTATCAAATTTGGTTTCTATTAAAATGGACACATACGTGACAGAAATAGCAAAACAAAAATAAAAAATAAAAATCCCATTATATTGATGAATATTATTTAATATGTTATTCCGTTTTTATATTATTTTGTTTTTATATTGTGATCTAGTTATATGTGTGAAAGTGAAGACTAAATGAATCTCTTTGCATATATTATTTTTTATAATTTAATATTATTTTTTATTTATTATTTGTTTTTTTGTAGATAGTTCATATCTAAACATTAATATATGAACCCATAATAGTGCAGTCAATGTGCTTAAATAATATAACTTAAATAATAAAACTTAAAAATAAAGTGCTTATATAAAGAGCTCCGTGATAATAATTTTTAAGTGTTTAATTCTTTATGTGTTTAATTAAGCACTATATAACACATAATGTGTGAATATCTAAAGGACAATTATGTCCTTGTGAAATAATTTATATACACTAGTTTTGTTTAACTTAATAAATGAAGTGCTCTCTTCCAATAACTTGTGAAATGTTTAGTGTGTGTCAAAAGCTACCAAATCCATGTTCATATTTAAACCATTGGGATATAGTGTTCCCAATTGGTAAATCCAAAAAGTCTCACGTTGGCGTAGTCTGTTGTACCTATTGTATAGGCTAGAAGAAGGAATATATTCTATAGGTAGAATAGAAAAGATGTTCAAATTACCTTGGTGTATAGAATGGCAATGTTTAGGAACACTATGGTTTTTTATTTTGTTTTTCATATTTCTATAGTGTTCATTCCATCTGGTTCTCACTATTTGGCAGGTGCGCCCTACGTACTGAATTCCACATAATTTGCATGACAAAAGATATACTACATAAGAGGATGCACATGTCAAGTGATCCTGTATAGAAAAACTAATTCCTGTGGTATAAGATGTAAAATTAAACTTAAGAACTTACTAGCTCCCAGTAAGGTTGTAACTAATGTTAAAAATACCAATACTAACAACTTGGCACCTAGAAAGATCCAAGGATCTCTGACAAATATTAGAAAGAAAATAAATAGTAACAAGAAGAAAGGGATTTATAAATGTAAATACAAGTGTTGCAGAATGTGTAAAGTTATTGAAATAGGAACTACTAATTTTACATCTTATACCACAGGAATTAGTTTTTCTATACAGGATCACTTGACATGTGCATCCTCTTATGTAGTATATCTTTTGTCATGCAAATTATGTGGAATTCAGTATGTAGGGCGCACCTGCCGAATAGTGAGAACCAGATGGAATGAACACTATAGAAATATGAAAAACAAAAAAAAAAACCATAGTGTTCCTAAACATTGCCATTCTGTACACCAAGGTAATTTGAACATCTTTTCTATTCTACCTATAGAATATATTCCTCCTTCTAGCCTATACAATAGGTACAACAGACTACGCCAACGTGAGACTTTTTGGATTTACCAATTGGGAACACTATATCCCAATGGTTTAAATATGAACATGGATTTGGTAGCTTTTGACACACACTAAACATTTCACAAGTTATTGGAAGAGAGCACTTCATTTATTAAGTTAAACAAAACTAGTGTATATAAATTATTTCACAAGGACATAATTGTCCTTTAGATATTCACACATTATGTGTTATATAGTGCTTAATTAAACACATAAAGAATTAAACACTTAAAAATTATTATCACGGAGCTCTTTATATAAGCACTTTATTTTTAAGTTTTATTATTTAAGTTATATTATTTAAGCACATTGACTGCACTATTATGGCACTATTATGGGTTCATATATTAATGTTTAGATATGAACTATCTACAAAAAATCAAATAATAAATAAAAAATAATATTAAATTATAAAAAATAATATATGCAAAGAGATGCATTTAGTCTTCATTTTCACACATATAACTAGATCACAATATAAAAACAAAATAATATAAAAACGGAATAACATATTAAATAATATTCAACAATATAATGGGATTTTTATTTTTTATTTTTGTTTTGCTATTTCTGTCACGTATGTGTCCATTTTAATAGAAACCAAATTTGATACACATAGAAAGAGTAACATAATAATGAAAGAATAAAGCGATTAACCTGTAGTGTATAGTTTGAATATGACATCTATTTGTCTGATATAAAGTATGGCCGATGATTAGGTTTATTGTCAAAACAGAGATTACTATTGGTTTCCACAACCTAACACCCGGTTGATAGAACACCACGATTACAGCGGGTTAGGTTGCTAATCTTGACTCTATCGAATCAAGAGACCATACGTCACATCTGAATTGCCCTTAGCAACCAGACACGTCATTCCTGGCTACTCCAATAGGAGATAATTAGTAATATACACCCACTGAGACTTAGTAAAATCATTAAGGAACATTTTACGAAAGCCAGATATACTAGTAAGTGACTAAAGTTTGTGAGAGCATAACAATGTATAACAACAATAGTCTTATATATACACATCTTTAATCTGAGAATAATGAAACTACTAGAAAGGAATTTTTCGTAAGAATAAAAAACAAATCTCGATAGTGTGGCTACTCTCTGAAATGAGATATATAGTATCTACGAATATATAATGATTAAAGAAAGAGATAGTATAAGGATCAATGCGTACAATCTTTAAATGAGACTTGAGTAACTGAATAGGTATGATATCGTTAGGGGGATTTAAATGAATGTCAATGTTATTTTGTATGCTGTTTGTTAGCTTTACAATTGCCATGACAGTTTAAATTTGTATTTGCTTATACTGCATATATTGGTAGTGGATAAATGTTCACAAAGAATGTTGCAAGAGGCGACTAAATTTGACACTGCTTATAAGAAAAATGTTGTTATAGGTTATATGTTAACATATGCTGTATTGACATGAATGTGTTTGCAAACACCTGCGAGTCATGTGACTAATTAAGAGAGATTAGGGTGTGTATGCTAAACAGCTTTTTATTGGTTAGTATAGAGTATATTAAGTAGCAAATGTTGTATAGTTTTATTCAGCCTGATGAAACAGTACATGATACTGAGAAACGCGTTGCTGTGTTTTTAATGTGTTGCAATAAACACTTTTAATATATACAACTTGCTACTTTGTTTCTCCTTGGACACTCTTTTGGAGTCATTTTATACCTCTGCTGGAGGCGGGACGGTGCCTTCCTGACTGCTAGCCTGTTTGGTGAATACCATTTTTTGGCTTCTGGGTGTCTTTGCCTAAGAGGAGAGTTTACCGGACAACTCTGAGGTTCCGGTCTGCCTAGCCAGCACCACATCTTGGTGCTTTTTTACACGTGAGTGGTTCTGAACTACAATTTTAAAATCTGATATAATATACGGAATTATGCTATGTGGCGCCTTCTCTACAGTATTTCCTTATAGATTAACCTGTTGTGGATGGCCTTATACATCCAGGAGAGCTGTCTTATACCTCTATAACTTTAAAGGAATATTTTGGACTTTATTTGGACATTTTTTATTCTTTTGTCTATCTGGACATTCTGTATCACAGTTTGTATGCTATAAGCTAAGTTGTACTTGTATGTTTTTGCACAAGTAATATTACTCCTGGGAATATATGTATTGTGAACCTTGAAATCACATATAATCTTGCTAGTATTATTATATTTAGATAGCGCCCCTATTTTATATAATATTGTGTTATCCTCTTTAGGACATACACATATATATATATATATATATATATATATACATATACTGAAATATAAAATAATGTAATAGCACTTTCAATTTGAAATCAGAATATATTTTTGGCAAATTAAGTTAATCCATACTCCACCCTCGCCTGCATCATGTGACAGCCAATAAAAAATGCATATCCATATATACTGTATATACTGTACACTTTTGCACATGCTCAGTAGGAGCTGGAGCCTCAGAAAGTGTGCATATAAAAATATGCATGTTTTGATCATGGAAGTAAATTGGAAAGTTGTTTTTTTTTTTTTTAATTGCAGTGCTTTAACTATATCATGAAACTAATTTTGACTTTAGTGTCACTAGGTCCCTTGGTCCCCTGCCAAACATGAGGCAATGACGTTTTACACACTACGTATGCCTACACTTTCTCTCCTCTCAAGTACTGACAAATGCATCAAACATGGAAAGATCTCACAGCCTTTGCAAACACTAGCAGGGAGAAAAATAAGCCCGTCAGTCACTTTGTACAGCAGACCAGGTGATATTTACACACATTTTTTTCTGCATTGACACACTGACCCAGCTAATAAAATAACAAATAACCAATTAGTTCTTTTATTTTTATTTTATGATATGATTGTAGATGTGTAGAAATTACATATACCATAAAAGCAAAATAAAGCTGTATCTATAATAAAAGAAATAAAGAATTTAATGCACCAATAGAATGCAGCTACCCCTGTCCTTCCTATTGGACAACTATAAATTGTTTTCAACATTTTTGCCTAATTATGCTAAGTTGAGTTTACAGATAGCATCATTTTTGGTGGCAAGAGTGACTGTTAGCAGCTCCTGGGCATAGCAACTAGCCGTAAACACTATTTAGAGACCAGCATATAGCACACTATCACTAATTAACAGTAGAATGAGTTTGATCAAATTTATAAAATGGTAGCACTGTTAAAAACAAACTGCTATTGCTATCATTTTTCATAATTCCATAGTGACTTTCATAGCAATACTTTGCATATCTGCATTTGAAAACCACCAGAGATGGCATGAGACAGACTGTGATAATCATACCTGAAACATAGTCAAACTGTATTTGAAAGTTCCTCTAACCTCTACCACATGCCTGACATGTTTAAGGGACCCTTTAAGTATGGACAATAGCAAAATGTTTTTTTTATGTTAAAAATGGAGAAGATTTTGTATCCTTAATGTAACATTCAATTTTTTTCAGCCATCCACTTAGTTGCTGTGTACCCTGAACACACAGAGAAGTGAGATTAATTTGCAGGCTGTGTACATCTTCACCCTACACTCCCCAGCCAGATTACAAAATATTTAGAAAAAATCTAAATAATATTTCTAAAGAACTACTAGAAGAAAATATATTTGATAGTGATGCAACAATAATTGAGCATATACAGAGCAAGAGAACGTGATTGAACTGCATACTGAAACGTACAGGGGGTATAAGGGCAGACTGTGCAGTGTTAACATGAGTAGAAAGAGTCACAAAAGTCATTAAGTATCATATTTACTGCCCTGCAATGGTTAAAAGAAAAACATAAAGAAAATGAAAGAATGAAAAAGTAAACAACTGGCTCCAAACCATCCTATACTGCAGGAATGCCAACATGCTCTAGCACTCCATTATTAATATAACAAAATGTAGTAGTTAAGTTAGCTATTCACGACTCACTACTCATACTACAGCTCTCTATGCCTCTGTCCTTACTGCTCTGCTACTGCTCATGCTTGAAGCTTGAAGCTTCTTCTGCTTGACACATACCACATCGTCATGTGACTCAGTCCTCACCGTGCTTCCGCCCGACCGCCAGTCACCACCCCCTCCTGAGTTCCTGGGCAAAAAAATGGCGCCAAAAAGAAAATTAAAATATTTGGCAGCAAAAAAAAAGTGTTTAAAAAAAATAAAGTTGGCACAAGTGCAGAGGCCCCTAACCACAGGGCCCTAGGCAGCCACCTAGGAGTAGGAATAAAGAGGGAAGAATAAATTTGGAGAGGAGGCCTGAAGAGTATAGAATATGAAAGAAGAATAGGAATGAGAGGTAATGAGAAAGTAGAAATGTGATGAGGTAGTCTAAAAAAAGAAATTTGGGAAGTGTCTAAGGAGAGAAGAATAAGAGGAGTGTGTGCACAGAAATAGGAAAGTGACGATGGGGATTAAAAGGTGGGTTAGAGAAATTACCTCTACAGTGGAGGAGAGGAAATAAAAAATGAAATAAACTTATTTCCTATGACAAAAGTATAAGGCAGAGATAATAAAGATGAGACCGAACAGTTGTTCTAAAATCTAAGTTTACATATTCACCACAAGCACCCTAATAGGCAGACAAGTTCAAGGTTCTGCCGTGATTAGAGAGTAGCATTAATAAAGGGTGATGTTAATTGCTCTAAAATGTAACTTGCTGCTCCTGAATGCTTGAGCAAATAGTGCAAACAACATTACTGTAATCTGGAATCAAATATGTGATGATGCATTTCATGTTAGCTCTAAAGAAACGTATAATATGGAAACATTTGCTTTTATGACTGCAAAGCCTCTGTCAAGAAGAAAATGGATTTTTTGCAACTGTTGCTAACAAAATAGATTGAGGTGCCAATTTTGTCATTTTTTAAAGACTAAGAAGATGCTCAGAAATTATGTGCTATAAATGGCTATATATGGAGGTGCGGATGCAGAAGATGCATTTACCATAAAAGAAAAAATTGTGACTAAAGGAAACATTGTTTTTAATAATACATTTTTATTGAGGTTCATGTATAATATCACAGAATCTGATCACAATAAAATAAATTGGTGCATTTATACAACCATACTGCTGTCAATTACAAAAATAAACATAATATAACAGCTACTGTAGGTATAATTGACATATCCAGTACATCAAAAGGAACCAAAGTTATATATCTCAAAGAGTAAATATACATAATTAGAACCTCAGTTTTCTTTTTTTGTGACAGAATATAACAGTCTTTCACTATACTTCAACTAATTATTCAGTTTTCAGAATATATAAATCAAACAAATGATTATAGAAAGTCACAAGAATTAAGTATCAAATATAGGAGAAAAGACAGGAAAAATTTAAGATCTTTAAAATACTTAAAGGCAGATAATACCATAACAATGTTATGGCTAGATTACGAGTTTTGCGTTAGAGACAGTTTATGCTCACCGTTCACTTACAAACCGGACAAGAAGTGAGTGTTGAGCAAAATTTTGCTCATTACCGCACTCCAATACCAGCGCTGCTTACGTTAGCTGTGAGCTGGTGTAACATGCTCGTGCACAATTTCCCTATAGGAATCAACGGGGAGAGCCAGCTGAAAAAAAAGTCTAACACCTTCAAAAAAGCAGCGTAAAACTCAGTAACACAGCCCCATTGATTCCTATGGGGAAATAAAATTTATGTCTACACCTAACACCCTAACATGAACCCTGAGTCTAAACACCCCTAATCTTATACTTATTAACCCCTAATCTGCCGCCCGACATCGCCGCAACCTACATTATAATATTAACCCCTAATCTGCCGCTCCGGAAACAGCCGCCACCTACATTATACTTATGAACCCCTAATCTGCTGCCCCCAACATCGCTGACACCTACATTATATTTATTAACCCCTTATCTGCCGCCCCCAATATCGCCACAACCTACCTACACTTTTTAACCCCTAATCTGCCTCCCCCAACATCGCTGCCACTATAATAAACATATTAACCCCTAAACCGCCGCACTCTCGCATCGCAAACATTAGTTAAATATTATTAACCCCTAATCTGCCGTCCCTAACATCGCCGCCACCTACCTACATTTATTAACCCCTAATCTGCCGCACCCAACGTTGCCGCCACTATTCTAAATTTATTAACCCCTAAACCTAAGTCTAACCCTATCCCTAACCCCCACTAACTTAAATATAATTTAAATAAATCTAAATAAAATTACTATAATTAACTAAATAATTCCTATTTAAAATAAATACTAATAGTTACATTGTATCTAGCTTAGGGTTTATTTTTATTTTACAGGCAAGTTTGTATTTATTTTAACTAGGTAGAATAGTTATTAAATAGTTATTAACTATTTAATAACTACCTAGTTAATATAAAGAAAAAATTACCTGTAAAATAAAACCTAACCAAAATTACACTAACACCTAACACTACACTATAATTAAATTAAGTCCCTAAATTAAATACAATTAAATACAATTAAATACAATTATCTAAAGTACAACCCCTCCACTAAATTACAGACAATAATAAACAAATTACAAGATTTTTAAACTAATTACACCTAATCTAATCCCCCTAAAAAATAAAAAATCCCCCCAAAATAAAAAAAGCCCTACCCTACACTAAATTACAAATAGCCCTTAAAAGGGCCTTTTGCGGGGCATTGCCACAAAGTAATCAGCTCTTTTACCTGTAAAAAAAAATTACAAATCCCCCCCAACATTAAAACCCACCACCCACACAACCAACCCACCCAATACCCCTTAAAAAAACCTAACACTAACCCTTTGAAGATCACCTTACTGGGAGAAGTCTTCATCCAACCGGGCCAAAGTCCTCAACGAAGCCGGGAGAAGTCTTCATCCATCCCGGGTGAAATGGTCCTCCAGACAGGCAGAAGTCTTCATCCAGATGGCATCTTCTATCTTCATCCATCTGGCACGGAGCGGGTCCATCTTCAAGACCTCCAACGTGGAGCATCCTCTTCCAACGGATTCTTCTTACTAAATGATGGTTCCTTTAAGTGACGTCATCCAAGATGGCATCCCTTCAATTCCAATTGGCTGATAGAATTCTATCAGCCAATCGGAATTAAGGTAGAAAAAATCCTATTGGCTGATGCAATCAGCCAATAGGATTGAAGTTCAATCCTATTGGCTGATCCAATCAGCCAATAGGATTGAGCTGGCATTCTATTGGCTGTTCCAATCAGCCAATAGAATGCCAGTTCAATCCTATTGGCTGATTGCATCAACCAATAGGATTTTTTCTACCTTAATTCCGATTGGCTGATAGAATTCTATCAGCCAATTGGAATTGAAGGGATGCCATCTTGGATGACGTCACTTAAAGGTACCGTCATTTAGTTAGAAGACTCCGGATGAAGAGGATGATCCGTGTCGGATGTCTTGAAGATGGACCCACTCTGTGCCGGATGGCTAAAGATAGAAGATGCCGTCTGGATGAAGACTTCTGCCCGTCTGGAGGACCTCTTCTGCCTGGCTTGGATGAAGACTTCTGCCCGTCTGGAGGACCACTTATGCCCAGTTGGGTGAAGACATCTCATGGTAAAGTGATCTTCAAGGGGTTAGTGTTAGGTTTTTTTAAGGCGGGATTGGGTGGGTTTTAGAGTAGGGTTGGTTGTGTGGGTGGTGGGTTTTAATGTTGGGGGGTATTTGTCCTTTTTTTTTTACAGGTGAAAGAGCTGATTACTTTGGGGCAATGCCCCCCAAAATGCCCTTTTAAGGGCTATTTATAATATAGTGTAGGGTAGGGCTTTTTTATTTTGGGGGGGGCTTTTTTATTTTGTTAGGGGGATTAGATTAGGTGTAATTAGTTTAAAAATCTTGTAATTTGTTTATTATTTTCTGTAATTTAGTGTTTTGTTTTTTTTGTACTTTAGATAATTTTATTTAATTGAATTTAATTTAGGGAATTAATTTATTACAGTGTAGTGTTAGGTGTAATTGTAACTTAGGTTAGGTTTTATTATACAGGTAAAATGTGTCTTTATTTTAGCTAGGTAGTTTATTAAATAGTTACTAGCTATTCTACCTAGTTAAAATAAATACAATCTTGCCTGTAAAATAAAAATAAACCCTAAGCTAGCTACAATGTAACTATTAGTTATATTGTAGCTAGCTTAGGGTTTATTTTATAGGTAAGTATTTAGTTTTAAATAGGAATAATTTAGTTAATGATAGTTATTTTTATTTAGATTTATTTAAATTATATTTAAGTTAGGGGGTGTTAGGGTTAGACTTAGATTTAGGGGTTAATAACTTTAATATAGTGGCGGCAACATTGGGGACGGCATATTAGGGGTTAATAAATGTAGGTAGGTGTCTGCGATGTTAGGGACGGCAGATTAGGGGTTAATAATATTTAACTAGTGTTTGCGATGCGGGAGTGCGTCGGTTTACTGGTTAATATATTTATTATAGTGGCGGCGATGTCCTGTTTGGCAGATTAGGGTTTAAAAATTTTATTTTAGTGTTTGGGATGTGGGGGGCCCTCGGTTTATGGGTTAATAGGTAGTTTATGGTGTGTTAGTGTACTTTTTAGTGCTTTAGTTAAAAGTTTTATGCTACAGCATTGTAGTGTAAAACTCTTAACTACTGACTTTAAAATGCGGTACCAGTGTTGACAGGAGAGGGTCTACCGCTCACTTTTTGTCTCGTAATACCGGCGCTATGCACGTCCCATTGAAAAAAGAGGATACGCAATTTACGTAAGTGGATTTGCGGTATTTCCAAGTCTGGCCAAAAAAGTGAGCGGTACACCTGTACCTGCAAGACTCATAATACCAGCGGGCGTTAAAAAGCAACGTTAGGACTGGCCAACGCTGCTTTTTAAGCCTAACGCACAACTCGTAATCTAGCCGTTAGTAAACATACATATTTATTTGTGAAGAGCTAATGCCAAAAAATAAACATTGTGAAAACTGAGAAAATAAAGAAATAACATGAATCTAAAACTTTTAGTGAAAATCTGTTTGATGTGGGTATGGCCCATTTAAATACTGTGGGCTAGATTACAAGTGGAGCACTATCAATAGATCTAGGAGCGTAAACGTGATTGCGAGGATGCGGTGCTCTTTACATTCAAATCCATATTACAAGTAAAGTGCTATAAAAATGAAAGCAAATTAATTTGTGGAAACTCACTGTAATTTATGCTCCCCATATTTATCGCCTCCGCTGTGACCGCCGCCACCGCCAGGATGAAGTAATAAGATGGATCGCCAGAATGAAGATGGCGCGCCTCCGCCATTATCATCGGTGAGTACCAACTTTGGGGTTAGTGTTAGGTTTTTTATGGGTGTTTTTAATAGATCAGGGTTTTTATTTTTTGGGGTATAAAAAAAGCTGAATGCTGAAGTTTTATTTTTGTAATGTACGGGTTTTTTTTTTTTTAACTTTTTATTTTTGTTGAGAGAATAACATATACAAACAGTCAGTTCAGACATGTTACAATTTTCCAATGTCATAAAAAGGAATAACAGTGCAAAAACATTCTATGCAGACATCCACACATAAGTATCTAACCTGACATGTTAATCCAGGTACCTCATTTTTTTTTGTTTTTATAAGTTCATAACGTCCTCCAGATAGACAGGTCCACTCAAGGGAACAGACACAGCAATGAACCAATGAGGACATGTGAGTAGAGCTAATGGTAAAAGACCAGTTTCAGTGTACATAGATATTAACAAAATTATCAGTTTAACTGAACATAAGCAATGTGCCAACATAGGTTACCTGAACAACGGGTGGGTTCAATTACTTCATTGGTTAGAAAAGTGCATATGTAATAACAGTTTCAATTTAAGACACACAGAGAAAACTGAAGAAAAATCTCATCTTAAACAAACTTTAGGTTAAGGTTTAAGTAAAAGAGAAATACCACAACTGGTAAACTATATGTAGCAAATAGTGCATATGTAAACACAGCTAATTTATCCGTGTTAGGGCCCAGAGAGCAACCAGGACTCTCTGGACAGGGCAGAGGCTACTTAACTCTGCCAAAAGGGAATAGATGGGGGGGTAATGCAATGAGTATTGCACTTAATCTTTACCACACTGGGATTATGGATGTCTGGTCACTTAATCTTTAATAAATTCTGAGGAAGTGGGATAGGGCAGCAATATTGGGAGTCTCCTTAGAAATGAGATACTAATGAGATGCGTACATGGTAGGCTTATTTAAATAGTAGGGCCACTCTTGGACCCTTAACCAGAAATATCAACGTTCTTAGTTATGACTCATCCTCCCCAATATCAGAAGCCTCTCTTGGGCCTCAGCAACACAGACAAAAGGAATAGTTAGATGGGGGGATGATTTTAGTTATGTCACAGGGAAAAACAAGCTTTATGTTTCTAAGTAAGAGTAGTGCCCTAATTGGCAATTGCACCGCTAGCTTAAACAATAGTGGGCTTAGGGGTATTGTTAAGTAGAATATGGAGCTCCTACAGGTATATTGAGCATCCACATACTCTATCTTATTGATATGCTCATACTATAAGTCAGGCTGTTTAGCATGGGGACAGTCTTTGATACTTGTGTTACAAACAGCTAAATTACAGTAGGATATATAGTAAGACTCACAACACAACTAAACAGTAATACTTCAGAGTAATATGCAATATGAAGCTTGCCTACTAAACATTTATAGCAATCAAAAAATAGCACAATGACATTTCAAACCATGAGAGGTACCCTTGTTTCAAGTTACCCCACACTGTTTCAAATCTGTGTAATAACAGCAAAATGTGATATCAATCTTAAGATTGCATAAAGCAAGAATACAATCTTCTTCAAGGCTCCTAGGCATGTTATTCCAGTAAATGAAATGCTAAGATGTTAAGAGGGGCATCTAGGATTGCCCGTTAAACCAGGGCAAACTAGTATATAGTAAGTATAGTAGTATATAGTAAGTATAAGTCTTAGGGCTAGTAAGAGAGGAAACTCACGCTATGAAATTGTACATAGACTGTTACATAGGAACTTCAAGCATAGACATAGGCTTTTAGACTAATATACATAGTTAAATGTGAGGATACAGGTAATAGGGTTACAGCATATTTTTACATAACCAGAAGAGTAAACCTTGTTATGGCATAAACAAGAAAATAGTATTTTAGGAGCACGTCTAGTGGCACTTATAACCACTAAAACTAAAAATTTATATAGGCAGCACTAACCATATCAGGGAATTATAATGTTCCTTCATTAAGGGTAATGCTAGGAATGTAAGCAGAGGGGATTTACATCAATATGAACCAAATACCATACTCTCAGCCAGTGTACCGCGGCCTACAAGACAAATAAAAAGTTTCCATTGTTGTAGGCCTACATTATAAAGTATGTCCATCCGATAACTTTCACAGGGGCATTACTCCTAGGCATACCATGGTAGATCTGGACACATTGATGAGGAAAGGGCAGCAACTCCACCAAGCCAAAACAAAAGAAATCTGCCTAAAACATTCAAGCCTGGTATAAGTATCTCTGCTCCTATCCGATGCCCACTTGCCGATATAGGGAAACCTCACTGCTACCTCTGTGTAAGTCCCATGGGACAAAGCCGACATCTCTGCATAGGCTCCTTAGGCTAATCTGTACGCTCTTCCCCGGACCAGGAAACCCAGAGGAGTTGCCATTTCAGCCGTTAGCCCCAAAACCCCAGGGTCTGCAGCTTCACGCCCCAAAGCAACGGAGCTCCACATTCGGGAGCCGGACGCTCTCCCCTGCACAGCCACGCAGCATCCATCAAGAGGGCAGTTGTTAAGCTCCAGGTAAGCGTCAGCCCTCTGAGTATTTCCAATAGGGCAACCTTCGTGGGCCTCTGCAATTTCTTGTGTGGCGTTAATAGCCACTACCGCCCCAGCTGCTTCCATCCTAGGTGGGTCCAGTACTCCAGGAGTTTCCAGGTTGCCAACATCGGTGATTCCGGTGAGTGTGCTGACATCCCACAGCCGCGGGCCTCCGTTCGTAGTGCTTGGAGCTGTCATTTCCACCCTTCTGATTTTACAAGGCTGCGTCATAGGGGCCTCCATTAGCTTCATGAGCCGGTCAAATCTGCGGTGCATCTGCCACTCAGACTCAGCAAATAGAGCCTGAATTTTGAAGTAAAAATCCTCCTCCATGTTGTACCTAATGAGCTTAACGTCCCTATATCGGTCTAATGTAATGTAAGGTAAGATTAGGTTTAATTTATTTTTACAGGTACATTTTTTATTTTTTTATGGTAGTTAGGATTTATTTTGTAATTTTTGGGTATTATATTTTGGGTTGTTTGGGGGTGTTAGGTTAGGGGGTTTAGATGACAGTTTATGACTTTGCGATGTGGAGGATGGCGGTTTAGTGGTTAATAGTTTAGTTTAATGTTTGGCAACTTAGGGGTTAACAGTTTATTTAGTTACGTTGTGATGTGGGGGGTGGCGGTTTAGAGGTTAATAGTTTATTTAGTTACTTTGCAATGTGGGGGTGGTGGTTTAGGGGTTAATAGTTTATTTAGTTACTTTGTAATGTGGGGGATGACTTTTTAGGGGTTAATATTGTAATGGGAGTGGTGGTTTAGTGGTTATTACAGTAGGGTCTTATAGTGATTGGGGATAGCACGTGAGTAGTGTGTTAAGTTTTTTTAACTCTCTTTTTTTAATGTGCTACTTGTAACCTTTTTCACGGGTTAGTGTTAGAGCAGAAACTTTTAACTTTCAACTTGTAATATCAGAGCAACCTGGGTTTACCGCTAGCACAATTATCACTCTAGCGCAAGCGGTAGTTACTGATCCACTTGTAATCTAGCCCTGTATGTGCTTGTGTAGTCTCAGAGCTTGCAATATGCGAAGAAGGAACAAATTATTTGCATGACAATAAATCCAATTAGGGATAAAGAAGAAATAAAAATCAGATAGATAGATGTTTGATGGCAAGATAGATGTAGAAAGTAGAAGATATAGATAGATTATATTACTATCTAGTACTATATAGAGTAAAAATAACAAAACAAAATTTGCTTCCTGATGTATGGAGCAAAAACCACAACTGAGCACAGTAAAAAAGGTATTACGATATGTTGGTGACAGTCCAGTGACATAAACAGCTATTAACATATGTAGAATTGAGCACAAATGATATAAGTGTTATAATTGCTATCATACAACTGAACTAGCATAAAGTGATTGGTTAATAAATATAAGGGTACATTTCCTTTATCACCTAGGTTTGCTGAAGCGGAGCGCTTATAATTGAATTATACTAAATAAATGCAACAGCCCAGACCATTTGCAGAAAAACACAATATGACCAACAAGAATACCACAACCTATTTGGGCCAGGGGAGTCAATATTTATGACATATTGTCTGGAATTGTTATGAATGACATTTGTTTTAAGCTTTGTCAGATAGTTCCCTCATATTGCAGTCACTTTTTAGAAGGGGGGTCATCATAATTACTGTCTGTAACCTATACACAACTTAATTAACAGATAACAAATTCACCACACACCATGCTCTAATAATACATTCTTGCCCTCAATTTGTATCCTATATACCGTTATCTCTAACAATTACTCACATCTGGGCTAGGTAATACAAAGCAAAATATCATTAAAGTGTGGAGAATATCAGGTTCATTTCATGTAAAACAGCGTACATTAATTTATATTGGGACCCGATACTGAGAACATATGCCTCTAATATAGTCTTACTGGTGGTGATTACTGCGGACAGTATTAGAGATGCAGGAGAAGAATAGTCTTTAGCCCTCTTCGAAGTGTGATCGTTTGAACTATAGTGTTATGTAGATCCCATATGCAGTGCTTTACAGTGGCTAAAAAATCACTTATGGAGAGTGCGCCCGCCCGATGGTTCATGTGTGGGAGTACAGGTGTTAAATGGCCCCCGCTGCTTGAAGGTAGTCCTCTGTATGCTTCAGCTTGTAGGCTTCCTATCACATGGGATTGGATTATGTGCTTAAGGGCCTGTGGTTTACTTTCAGGGAAGATCCCTTTTGCTAATGACAGTGGTTCCCGCAGTACCAGAAGCGCTGAATCAAGGGACGTAATTTTATTCATATTCACAGGCTCCTGAACATCCAGTGTCTGCGTAAGTATAAGTGGGCCAGTGGAACCTAGGTGTTCTTGAGTAGTTTTAGTTAGCTCTCTGTCCACTATTCTATTGGGAGGAATATGCGGGAAGAAGCGTTTCTGCGCTATTGCCTGTGCCTTCCGACTGCTATCGTAAGTTGCTGCTTGCAGATCGTTATGTTCAGGCGCTTCTGCTATCATGCGCTCTAAGAGGTCTCTGGATAGGGAGCTTTGATAGAGCTTCTGTAGCATTTTATCTATTTTAGAAAAGCGCTGGTCTAAGTGCTGCGCTAGATCAGTTTCCCATACAGCCGTCATTTTGTGATATTCTTCTTTCGAGTGCACTAGAAATCAAGGCCTCGCCAGTCTGTCAGCCTGGAGAAGGTATGTTGTGGCTTTTGGTGATGTAGATAGATACAGTAAGGCAGATGTGTTCTGCCGGCACTGGTAACCCGGTGGATCCGGGGGGGAACGCTACCTAAGTATAGGCCGCCGCCCTAGGTTTTAAACTGCCGATCTGTAGCCCTGTAGTCATGAAAACAGAAAACAAGAACAAAAATATAGCCCCAGTCTGAGGTGCAGCTATTGTATGAATAATTGTATAGATGATTTTGCTGTTGTAACTCTCTAATCAACGGATTAGAGAGGATCTTATGCAAAGCTCACAGAAAATGCGTCCATGCCGTTACGCTGCTCGGACACGCCCCCCATTTTTTTATCTGATGTAAATATATATGCTTAACTTGTAATGAACAAGTTTATATCAGTACATTATACTCTGTACTGTAATCATTGACATAAATCAATCAATTTGCTATTGTATGCATTTATTTTAAGCTCTGTATCAATTCACAATAAACATGCATCATTCTTAAAAGGAAAGGTGAAAAGTGCATGCCTTGATTGATAAAGGATAAAATTAACTTAATTAAAAAGTAAATAATGAGCTATAATTTAAAGGGAAATGAAACCCAAAATGTTTATTTCATGATTCAGATACAGCATGCACTTTTAAACAACTCTCTAATTTACTTCTATTATCTATCGGCTAGATTACGAGTTTGGCGTTAGGCTTAAAAAGCAGCGTTGGCCAGTCCTAACGCTGCTTTTTAACGCCCGCTGGTATTACGAGTCTTGCAGGTACAGGTGTACCGCTCACTTTTTTGGCCAGACTTGGAAATACCGCAAATCCACTTACGTAAATTGCATATCCTATTTTTTCAATGGGACTTGCATAGCGCCGGTATTACGAGTCTGACAAAAAGTGAGCGGTAAGACTGGTACCGCATTTAAAAGTCAGTAGTTAAGAGTTTTACACTACAACGCCGTGGCATAAAACTCTTAACTAAAGTGCTAAAAAGTACACTAACAACCATAAACTACCTATAAACCTCTAAACCTAGGCCCTACCACATTGCAAACACTAAAATAAAAATTTCAACCCCTAATCTGCCGAACCGGACATCGCCGCCACTATAATAAATATATTAACCCCTAAACCGCCGCACTCCCGCACCGCAAACACTAGTTAAATATTATTAACCACTAATTTGCTGTCCCTAACATCGCTGACACCTACCTACATTTATTAACCCCTAATCTGCAGCCCACAACGTCACTGCCACTATATTAAAGTTATTAACCCCTAAATCTAAGTCTAACCCTAACCCTAAAAACCCCTATCTTAAATATAATTTAAATAAATCTAAATAAAATTACTATTATTACCTAAATAATAAAAATATGGAATTGTTTTCATGCAGTCGAATAAGGCTGTTTATACAGAATAGTATTTCTTGGTAAGCAATGTTCAAGTTGTGTAAGTGTGTGCTCTTTCTTATTTAAACATATATAAACATATAACAGGAACTGTTTATTTTACAATTTCGCTGTTTATATATATAAATGTTTATAATTCACTAAATGTTGGATACTAAGGTGTTAACATCCAGAATATGGGCAGTTACAAAATTTGCAGGTGGAGGTGTGTTTTACCCACGTAGCATAAATTTTTAACCTATCACAGGTGATCTGTTTCTTTAAATTAGAGACATAGCTTAAGCCCTTCAGCTACGAATACGCCACCAGCCGAAACGCGTCAGCATCAGGGTACGTGGGGAACCACTACTCTACCTTTGCCCTAAGGGTTTACTGCTTTTTCCCGTTGTCTCCCGTTGTCTTTTAACACCTTTAATAAAGGACGCTTTGCCTTTGAAAAATATCCGGTGCCTCTGTTTGCTTCATTTGCTGATCTATCTGGATATGATTAAGGCACGGACATCAATTGAGCAGCGATAGTCTCCCCTGCATCACATCGGATTACCGTTTTTTCAAGGCCATGGACTCTCCTTACCTCTTTGGCTCACCCGCCCCTAATCGTGATGTCACGCACTTCCGGACTGGCTGAGTACACACTGACACGCTGTAGGGATCCACTTCGCCACTCGCCCTCCATGCCGCTGTGGACACACAGAGTTTCTTTGGGAGAGGATCTTGAGCACTGGACATTATAAGGTGGGTCCCCAGGATCAGCAGCTTCTTATCAGCGTATGTACTGTTATGCACATGTGTTTGGAAATATTATAGGGGTTGGAGTGACGGGAGAGAGTGTTTTATACAGGGGTTAATCTGTGAAAGTATACATTTAACCACAGTGGCTGGCTGACAGGTGCTGCATTATTTTTGTGTTGCTATCTTCGTCATTGTATATCCCAGTGATTAATTTGGCTTGCACTGTTTCTGCACTGTGATTACTTCACATAACGGCTGCTCTGATAATATATTATGGAGACCAATCAAAGCATGGATGTGTCAACACAATTCTATTCACTCTCCAGATTGGAGAATAGAGGGCTAGATGAACTTGAACTAGAGACTCTGTTTGTCACAGACCGGGCCCTTCTCCCATTAAGTCAGCTTTTTGAGGAGGCTGAATTTCTGTTGATTAAGGAGTGTCGCCTTAAATGGGACATTTGGACTTTACAAAAATATCTCAGCTTGGGGATTATACCTAGAGGCTTACGCATTGCCAAGTTTCCTACTTTTCCTGTGGAGGATGTCGAATTTATTGCTGCATGGAATGCTATACTTACAGACTGTTCTATACGTCTTATTAATATGCTTATTGATTATAAGAAAAAACAACTTCAGAGTGTAACTGTTGATATTGAGCTATTACAGTCAGAATTGAGTATACGTAGCACATGCATCAAATATGCACAATATGATAGTATTTTAAGGAGTTCTTTGAATGAGGCCAAAAGTAACATCATGGAAGTAAAACATGAAAAATATCTTAGGAACCAAAGCGACTATGATAACAACAGAATTTATATTTGGAATAAAAAACAAAGGTCACTAACTTATAAATTCAAGAGAGACAGCAAAAACAAGTCTCAGGGACAAGGAGCTAAGAAGAGTCAGCACACACCTAAAAAGGTTATCTTTTCTGACAGTGAGGTAGAATCTCAGGAAGACTGTAATGTTGGTGCTTCCTCGGGTGAAGAAAATATACAGACCCCCTTAGTCCCCGCAAACAAAACAAGGGATATAATTCCTACCCCAGTGCATATTAATACGGGTGGCAGAGGGAGAGGGAGGGGTAGGAAATCTAGATATCAGGATCTAGACAGAGCTAATGAAACCCCTATTGCCGGTACTGCCACTACTGTGGAACGGGAAAGGGGAGAGATTGAGCAGGTTTTTTCCAGACCCCCTGTAGGACAAGAAGGGGGGGGGAGAGATGGAGAATGTTTATAAACAAGGTTTTCAACCAGGAGGAGACACCAGAGCAGGAAGTACAACTGACACCAGTGATTAATCTTTCTGACCACACATTGAGTAAGGCTGAGGAGAAGGTTCTTGGGTTGGGATTAAATTTTGTACCCACCAATGATTTTGATTTATTCACCACGTTATTAGATGTAAATAAACTTATTAGATCACTAACATTAAATAAGCATTTCAAAAAGTGCCCTGTTGAAGGTGTCTTTGTAGGAGATTCAACCAAGGGGGTGAGAACTAATTTAACTTTTAAGGAATGTTGTAACGTGGTAGATTTAGAGTCATTACAGAGGGAGAGTAACATTGTAGATACAGATTCTGCCCGTATAGGTGCCATTGGTCCCAGGTTTAGGGGTGTCTCCAAATTTTACCCCATTCAGTCAAGGGGTCCCATTCTGGAGAAATTCCAGAAAAAGGGTGGAAGATGATTTGAATAAATTGGCATACACCGCTAGGCTGGGAGCAAAAGGCAACCTCAGTAACAAAGAGAGAACTGCACTTAAGGATTTAAGTGAGAACAAAAATCTAGTGGTGAGGGCAGCAGATAAGGGAGGGTCTGTTGTGTTAATGAACAGGGAGTTCTTCATTAATGAGGTGCTCTGACAACTTGACAACCCCCAACAATATACCAAATTGGATTTTGACCCCACTGCTAGATTTCAGAAAGAACTCTCGCACTTCATTGATGATGGGAGAGAAGCTGGGTTTTTTGATGATGATACTTGTGATTTTTTATAAGCCAGAAACCCCAGAATTCCTACCTTCAACCTTCTCCCAAAGGTACACAAGACTTTGGAGAATGTTGAGGGTAGACCCATCATCAGTGGGATTGATTCAATGTTGGAACCATTGTCCAAATGGTTGGATTCTCTCTTACAACCCCTAGTGGGGGAACTTCTAAGTCACCTCAGAGATACCAAACAGATGCTCAAAGAAGTAGAAATGATCCCTTGGAAGGAAGGCTATGGCTGGTTATCATTTGATGTCAAGTCATTATATTCGTCCATCCCACATAATCTTGGTTTGGAGGCCATATCCTTCTTTCTAAGGAGATCTACTGAATACAGTGATGAGTTTATTGGGTTCGTTCTCAGAACTACTGAATTCCTGCTTACCCATAACTTTTTTGTTTTTGAGTGTGTTTTTTATCTCCAGAGATGTGGCACAGCCATGGGAGCTAAATTTGCTCCCTCTTACGCCAACCTGTATATGGGTTGGTGGGAGCTGTGCCACATCTTTGGAGATGAGAATAAACGCAAGGGCAATATCGTTTATTATTGTCGCTATATAGACGACTTGCTCTTCATTTGGGAAGGAAGCATGGATGAAGCACAGGAGTTTGTAGGGCATTTGAATATCAACAATGCAAGTTTACAGTTCACCCATGATTTTGGGTCTTCTAACATAAACTTTTTGGATGTTACCCTTCATGGTGAAGGGTAAGAGAATATAAGGGTAGAACTGTATAGAAAACCTATAACTAGGAATACCCTATTACATGCCCAAAGTAGCCATCCTAAACAGGTCTTTTTTTTTGTTTCAAAAGAGCTTTATTGATAAGAATTTAGATTTACAACGTGTACATGAAGGCTTATCTGTACAGACAATATACAAAGAAACAGAACACGTAAAGAAAAACATGTTAATATAAACACATATGAAGACTTTTACAAAGCTCTTTCTTTTTCTCTTTTTTTTCTTTTAACTGCTTAAATTGCTTTCTGGTCGAATTATGTACTTTGCCCATAGATTCCAATCGTTAGAATCCATGTCTCATTTGGTACACATATCCATTAATACAGTTTAAATAGCCAGGTATGGCAAGAAGGGGTAGGGACAGAGGGGGAGGAAGAGAGAGAAAAAAAAAAAAAAAAAAAAAGGGGGGGTTTGCAGTCTCCTATGTCTAGGTCTCAGCCCTTTTATATAGTGCCCTTCCAAGTTGCCAAGATCAGTTCGTGCATGTCTAATTTGTCTGTTTTAAGATAATGGTATCTCTCTAGTGCAATAAGTTCTGTAACTTGGCTCCTCCACTCCTCTACAGATGGTATGTCTTGGGTTTTCCATCTTTTAGGAATAAGTTTTTTCGCTCCAGTCAACATAATTATTAAGAGAGCCTGTCTAGCCGGGTCTTTAATTTTAGGCAAGGAGCAAAATAGTATACTCTCCATGCTGTTGGGAACATGAGTGTTTAGTAGGTTTGAGATTATAGAAAATATAGTCGCCCAAAAACCCTTCAGTCTAGGGCATGACCACCAGATATGTGATAATGAGCCCTCTCCCCCGAATCCCCTCCAACAGGTGCTGCTGAGAGAAGGAAACATTTTATGGAGCCTGGTTGGGGTAAGGTACCATCGGCTCATAAGCTTGTAGTGCATTTCCTGTATATTGGCAGATACTGAAGAACGTTTTGTGAGTTCAAAGGCTTTTATCCAATGTTCTTGCTCAATAGTCTGAAGTAGCTCTAAGTTCCATGCATGTGTATAGGAGGGTAATGTTTTTTGATCGTCAGAGGAGATTATTCTATATAAGAGAGAGATAAGGTGTCTCGGAGTGTTCGGGAGGACACACAGTCCCTCAAAGGGGGTGAGTCTGTGTCCCAGATTGCCCCTGAATTTGTGATGAGAGATAAAGTGAAGCAGTTGATTAAAATTGAGCCACGAGGAGAACAGTTCTCCGTGTGTCTCAGCTAATTGGGCTTGCGTTTTAATGACATTATTTTCCCTAAGGAATTGCATGGAGCCCACTCTCAGATTGTAAGGTTGTTTTAGCCTATAGCCTAATTTACTATATGGGAGGTCTCTGTTTTCAATTATTGGGGTGAGAGGGGAATATCGTGATGAGATGTGGGTGCTAGTTGCCAGTATTTTATCCCATTCAGATAGTGTTTCTGTAGTTATAAGGTATTTATGTATGTTTTTTGGTCTGTGTGCAGTATGGGTCCAGGTTAGTATACCCATATTGTTTAGGGAGAAAATTTGTCTATCTAGATGTAGCCAAGCCTTGCTTGTATCGTTGTGGGACCACTCTACTATTCTTTGTAAGAAAATTGCTGTCCTATATACTGAGAGGTTTGGTAGACCCAAGCCCCCTCTATCTCTAGGCATGTACATTGTCTTTTTGGGAATCCTAGGTCTAACATTTGCCCATATATAGCTTTCTATTATGGATTGGAGCTGTTTAAGATATCCAGCCGGTAATGGGATTGGTAAGGCCTGAAGAATGTAAAGAATCCTAGGAAGGATATTCATTTTGAATACTCCTACTCTCCCTAGCCAAGAGATGGGTTTGTTCCTCCAGCTAGACAGATCCCTGGTAATGTCGTTTTTTAAGGGGGTATAGTTGTGTTTGAATAAGTCCTGAACACTTGGTGTTAGTTGTATTCCCAGGTATTTAATCTTGTGTTGCGCTATTGGTATGTGGTATTTTAAGTTCAAGTGGAGTATGTGCTGTGGATTGGTATTAATATTCATTATTTCTGATTTGTTTATATTAAGAAGAAAATTTGATACCCTACCATATGATTCCAGTTCTTTCAATAATTCTGGGACGGAAGTTTCTGCTTTAGATAATGTAAAGAGGATGTCATCCGCATATAGTGCTTGTTTACACTCCATGTCCCCGATCTTAATTCCTGTAATCTTATTATTTAACCTAATTTTACGTGCGAGAACCTCAATGGAAATAGCAAATAATAAGGGTGATAAAGGACAGCCCTGCCTCGTTCCATTAGAAATACAAAATGAATCAGAGAGAGTTCCATTTACACGGACCCTCGCATTGGGGGCAGAATAGAGTGCCATTGACATATTTAGGAAAGGTTGCGGAATTCCCATCTCTATCATGGCTCTTCGAAGGAAGGGCCAGCCCACCCTATCGAAGGCCTTTTCCGCGTTTGTTGCTAGTAGGGCCATAGGAGTTCCAGTTTCTTTGGCATGATTTATTAGTTGTATTACTTTTGTGACATTATCTCTTGCTTCCCTCCCTGGAATGAACCCTACCTGATCTTTATCTATTAGGTCTGCGAGAAATTTATTTAACCTGTTCGCTAGGATTTTGGCCAGAATTTTCATGTCTGTGTTAATTAGGGAGATGGGTCTAAAATTACTCGGACTAGTGGCTGGTCTACCAGGTTTGGGCAGGACTGTGATGTGAGCTTCTAATAGGGTTCTAGTTATATTGGGGTCTTCTCTAAGGTCATTAAATATTTTCAACAGATGAGGAGATAGTACCTCTCCACACTTTTTGAAATAGGTGGAAGGGAGCCCGTCAGGCCCTGGGCTTTTATCAGATGGAACATCTTTGATTGCTTGTTGGAGTTCTTCTATAGTGATTGGACTAGAGAGGGAGTCTGCTGAATGTATGTCTAAATTTGGGAGGTGAAGATCTTGGAAGTAGTGGTTTAATGTTTCTTCCAATGAGGGATTGTCCTGTGTGGTATTTTCCTTTAAGTTATATAATTTGTTGTAATATTTACGAAATGTATCAGCGATCATGGGGCTATCTTTCACTACATGACCCTCCGGTGTGTTGAGAGAGTGTACATAGGTGCTCAGCTGCTTGCGCTTTAGGCTTCTAGCTAAGATTTTGCCGGGTTTGTTTCCCCCTTCATAATAGTACTGTCTGAGAAACAATGCTTTTTGCTGACGTATTTTTATCAGATGCTGCTTAAGTGCTAATCTATTGTCTGTGAGGTCAGCTAATACTTTTTTGTCAGAAGGGTTCTGTTTATGGGCAGTTTCTAATGATGTAATTGTTTGTAAGAGATTTGCGTATGTTTCACTAGAAAACCTATTTAGAAAGGACTTACGTTTTATAAATATGCCTCTTACTACTGTTTTGTGTGCTTCCCATTCTAGTTGTCTGGATGAGGATGTTTGTGAGTTTATCGAGAAATATTCCGTTATACTCTTTTGGACAGATTCCAGAAATATTGGGTCACTGAGCAGTGTATCCTCTAGTCTCCATACTCTGTGTGTTAGTGGGACATCGGGCCAAAGTATGCTACAAGTTACAGGGGCGTGGTCTGACCAAGTGATGGAACCGATGGAGCACTCGTTTGTGATAGATAGACCTTGTTGGTCTGTATAGATATGGTCGATCCTGGTATAGCAGTCGTGAGGGTTAGAGTAAAAGGTATAGTCCCGTTCTGATGGATGTAGCGTCCTCCATGTGTCGTGTAATGTGAGGTTTTGGAGTATATTTCTGATTATTTTTAGTTTTTTGTTGGGTATGCTTGATGTGCCCTTTGAAGAGTCTATATGGGGTTCTAAGGATAGATTGAAGTCTCCTGCCAAAAACACCACCCCCTGGGAGTTATCTAGAATTAAATTTGCTATCTTTTTAAAAAATCCAATGTGTGTCTGATTTGGAGCATAAATGTTGATGAGAGTGATTTGGTGTCCATATAGTGATCCCTTCAGTAATATATATCTGCCATCAGGGTCTTTTTCGGTCTGAAGGATGTTTATGGGTAATGCTCTGTGAAATATAATGCCTACTCCTGCCTTTTTATTAGGCCCGGAAGCAAAAAAGGCGGATGGATATTGTGTATTGTACCACTTAGGCTCCTTCCCTCTCTGAAAGTGGGTCTCTTGAAGCATGAGTATGTGACTGTTAAGTTTGTTCAGGTCTCTAAAGGCTATGGAGCGTTTGCCCGGGTTATTTAACCCTTTGGCATTTATTGTGGTCAGTCGTATTGTGTGGTCTTGGAATCTACTGGTCTTGGTTTGCATTTTGAGGGAGAGAAAAAAAAAAAATAGAAGAGGGTTTAGTTAGGAAGAAGGGGTAGGTTAGATGTTTCAGAGGATCTCAGTAGGGACCTCTGTTGAGAACTGTAATGGATATGTGTATTACAGTAGTTATATGTAAAGTACGGCGATTTTTTAAGGCCGCAACAATTATAAGACAAAATTAACAATTCTTTAAATTACTATATTCAAAGCAATAAATACAACAAGTTCAACAATTGGGGTGAGCACACCCATGTTAGGCAAACAAAAAGAAATAACCTGATAAAATGTATGTTATAAACCCAGCAAAATGAGGGAACTAAAGAGAAGTAAATGAAAGAAAAGGTAGGGAGGGAAGGAGAAAGAAAAGGAAGGGAGGGTAAAGTAGAAGGCTATCAGGGGTAAGTATAATAGGAAGGGGTAGGGAAGGGAATTTTGGGGTAGAGAAAGTTGGGAGCATGAGGGGGATACTTGAAGGGAGAGAGGGGTAGAGAGGGAGTGGATGGGAAAAGACAAGGCAAGTGGGGTATGGTACAGTACACCTATGATAATTATATAACGACTTTTGATATTGGGTATCTGTCCTCCCCCTTTTGGAGGCATAGTTTAACTAGGAAAAGGCTTCCAATCAGTGTTAATTTTTCTGCAGCATACTTATTTTCCATAAACATCCCCTCTGGTTCTTTTATGCTTTAACAATGGAGTTGCTTAGATAAGTTTAGGTGGGAAAGATATGAAAAGGGAGAGGAGGTGTGGAAGACAGGGCGAGAAGGTTATTGGTATATGGAGTGAAGGGGGAAAAGAGGGTGTTGGGGTAGGAGAGGGACAAAAGCGCAAGAGGTAATCCATTATATCAATAAGGCACACTTTTGCTAAGAGGTTTGTGTGTACAGTGCATACAAAAATTTCCAAACAAAACTTAACTAAATGTCCCAATTAAAGATTTGTAGTGACCTCCATCAATGGAGTTCAGTGAAAAAGTCCTGCAGTATGGGTCTCTTAAGATAACTTGGTGTTCCACTTTGGGAAAAGTTCTTTGTTCCTACCTCCTAGTGGGGGATGGGTAAATGAGAGATTAAGCCCCACCACATCCTTCCTCTCAAATCAAATATTGTGACATTAACATATATAACAATTAAAACAATCCCCCCATCTCTACAGGGAGTGCAGAATTATTAGGCAAATGAGTATTTTGACCACATCATCCTCTTTATGCATGTTGTTTTACTCCAAGCTGTATAGGCTCGAAAGCCTACTACCAATTAAGCATATTAGGTGATGTGCATCTCTGTAATGAGAAGGGGTGTGGTCTAATGACATCAACACCCTATATCAGGTGTGCATAATTATTAGGCAACTTCCTTTCCTTTGGCAAAATGGGTCAAAAGAAGGACTTGACAGGCTCAGAAAAGTCAAAAATAGTAAGATATTTTGCAGAGGGATGCAGCACTCTTAAAATTGCAAAGCTTCTGAAGCGTGATCATCGAACAATCAAGCTCTTCATTCAAAATTGTCATGAACCAAGCCTCCAGACTAAAAAGAAAAAGAAAAGGTCTGGGAGGCATTCTGCTAAGAAGGGCTGTATGGGGATTTGAACCTGTGGCTCTGTGATTGCTATTTCTGTTTGCTTACATGTTGAGCCACAGCCAGTTCTAGCAATAGCATGGATCTTAAAAGATCTGATAAATAACTATTTGCCTTACTTGTTATTACACCTGTGCAACACACAGGTGTTCTCAATTCTGGAATGAATCAGAACCAACCCTGTGCAAAACCTCCCTATTTAAGGATGGCTTTTAGTCTGCATTAGTGTCTTCACATTGGATCTGTTTTGTCAAGTCAGAACCTGTTTCCTGTATTTCTTTGGAGAAATATTTCCTTTGCACCTGTTTACAAGGTATTACCAGGAGAAAGCCTTTACCTTTAAACCTGTTACCAATCTACAAGTTTGTTTCCTGCTTTATGCAATTCCTGCACTTGGCCATTGCCAGGAGAAAGATTTCCTTTGCACCTGTTTACAAGGTATTACCAGGAGAAAGCCTTTACCTTTAAACCTGTTACCAATCTTCAAGTTTGTTTCCTGCCTTGTGCATTTCCTGCACTCAGCAATTACAAGGAGAGAGACTTTACCTTTAAACCTGTTACCAGTTTGCAAGTTGTTTCCTGCATTGTGCAATTCCTGCACTCAGCAATTACAAGGAGAGAGACTTTACCTTTAAACCTGTTACCAGTTTGCAAGTTGTTTCCTGCATTGTGCAATTCCTGCACTCAGCAATTACAAGGAGAGAGACTTTACCTTTAAACCTGTTACCAGTTTGCAAGTTGTTTCCTGCCTTGTGCAATTCCTGGACTCAGCAATTACAAGGAGAAAGACTTTACCTTTAAACCTGCTACCTGTTTACAAGTTGTTTTCTGCCTTGTGCAAATCTTACATTTCAGTTATTACCAAGAGAAAGACTTTCCTTTTTGAATCTGCATCTCTGCTTACTAGTTTTCTTTATTTTCACTCCTGCTGTATGTGGTCTTAACATACCTGAGTAGCATATTTAAATATTCTGCAAGTATTTGCTTAAACAAAGTATTTTGTTATTTAAATAAATTTGTTTTCATTTTCAATCAGTATGGCTTCTACTAACCTTCCTTTAAAGCAACTGTTCCAGACAATGAGGCTCTCACATGATATCCTGAGACAGAACATGACAGAATGTGAAGACCTTAAAAGAGAGCCCTCTGGGATTATTTCTGTATTGGAATCAGTGTTAAAGTTTATTAAGGACATACTGATTAACTTCATGGAGCTGGTGGAAATGTTATCTCTCCCAACCAAAACCTTGTCTGAAGTTACCTCCCAAACAAGGAAAGGTTTTAAAGAACCCTTAACAGAAGAGGAAAAGACTCGGCGAAGACAGCTTAACCTCTGTTTCTATTGTGGGGGAACTGGTCACCGCATCACAGGGTGTCCAGTAAGACCCCCTAGAGGATCAAGTCGAGATATAGCCAAGTTTAAAATGGACTCTGATGTTAAGGGAACAAATTATTCTTCCACTAGCAAACTTAAAGATACCCCTGGAGAGGATCCAGCTACTGAGAATACATCTAGTCTCCAAACAACCATTTCTAACACACTTCAAGAAATGGTACCTGATTTGAAACAGATGGTCATTGGCAGTACAACTTCAACTACATCCACTACCCATGCCACTGCCTCTGTTTCTGCATCTACCACATTGGGGAACTCTGCAAAAACACCTCCTGGAAATCCTGCACATTACCTTGTTTCTGCCCTGGTTGGAGATCCATCTAACAAAAGTCACTCATCAAACATAAAAGTGACAAATCTTCCAGCTGAATCAGACCCTGACAAATCTAAAGTTCCACACCTCCCTGCACCACCTTCACCCAGCTACTCATTGACTGAGAAAGAATTGGATGAGATGGTTGATTTGGATATAAATGACACAGAAAATGAATTCCTGGACTCTGAAGGAGAGGTCATACCTTACCCGGAGGTACTCTACCCATCAGGCGGATATGACCCAGATAACGAATTCCTTGACTCTGAAGGAGAGGTCTTTTCCTACCCGGAGGTACTCTGCCCATCAGCCAGTCCATTGCAAGCTGCTGGGCATAAACAGGAACCTCCAAATCAAACCAATTTTTGTACTTCAACTCTTGTTATGCCTACAGTGATATCTTCTAAGGATCCCCAATCTCAGGCAGCTGTTCCAAGCGAAGAATCAATTCCATCTGATTGTATTAGGGCTTCAAATGGAACACTTGTTCGTAAATCCCACCTTCAGATGTTTGAACAGGCTTTGAGCGCCCAGAGTGCGCTCTTTGGAGGGGGCATCTGTCATGAACCAAGCCTCCAGACTAAAAAGAAAAAGAAAAGGTCTGGGAGGCATTCTGCTAAGAAGGGCTGTATGGGGATTTGAACCTGTGGCTCTGTGATTGCTATTTCTGTTTGCTTACATGTTGAGCCACAGCCAGTTCTAGCAATAGCATGGATCTTAAAAGATCTGATAAATAACTATTTGCCTTACTTGTTATTACACCTGTGCAACACACAGGTGTTCTCAATTCTGGAATGAATCAGAACCAACCCTGTGCAAAACCTCCCTATTTAAGGATGGCTTTTAGTCTGCATTAGTGTCTTCACATTGGATCTGTTTTGTCAAGTCAGAACCTGTTTCCTGTATTTCTTTGGAGAAATATTTCCTTTGCACCTGTTTACAAGGTATTACCAGGAGAAAGCCTTTACCTTTAAACCTGTTACCAATCTACAAGTTTGTTTCCTGCTTTATGCAATTCCTGCACTTGGCCATTGCCAGGAGAAAGATTTCCTTTGCACCTGTTTACAAGGTATTACCAGGAGAAAGCCTTTACCTTTAAACCTGTTACCAATCTTCAAGTTTGTTTCCTGCCTTGTGCATTTCCTGCACTCAGCAATTACAAGGAGAGAGACTTTACCTTTAAACCTGTTACCAGTTTGCAAGTTGTTTCCTGCATTGTGCAATTCCTGCACTCAGCAATTACAAGGAGAGAGACTTTACCTTTAAACCTGTTACCAGTTTGCAAGTTGTTTCCTGCATTGTGCAATTCCTGCACTCAGCAATTACAAGGAGAGAGACTTTACCTTTAAACCTGTTACCAGTTTGCAAGTTGTTTCCTGCCTTGTGCAATTCCTGGACTCAGCAATTACAAGGAGAAAGACTTTACCTTTAAACCTGCTACCTGTTTACAAGTTGTTTTCTGCCTTGTGCAAATCTTACATTTCAGTTATTACCAAGAGAAAGACTTTCCTTTTTGAATCTGCATCTCTGCTTACTAGTTTTCTTTATTTTCACTCCTGCTGTATGTGGTCTTAACATACCTGAGTAGCATATTTAAATATTCTGCAAGTATTTGCTTAAACAAAGTATTTTGTTATTTAAATAAATTTGTTTTCATTTTCAATCAGTATGGCTTCTACTAACCTTCCTTTAAAGCAACTGTTCCAGACAATGAGGCTCTCACATGATATCCTGAGACAGAACATGACAAAAATAGTCAACAGGGTCGCAAGAAGCGTGTGGAAAAACCAAGGCGCAAAATAACTGCCCATGAACTGAGAAAAGTCAAGCGTGCAGCTGCCAAGATGCCACTTGCCACCAGTTTGGCCATATTTCAGAGCTGCAACATCACTGGAGTGCCCAAAAGCACAAGGTGTGCAATACTCAGAGACATGGCCAAGGTAAGAAAGGCTGAAAGACGACCACCACGGAACAAGACACACAAGCTGAAACGTCAAGACTGGGCCAAGAAATATCTCAAGACTGATTTTTCTAAGGTTTTATGGACTGATGAAATGAGAGTGAGTCTTGATGGGCCAGATGGATGGGCCCGTGGCTGGATTGGTAAAGGGCAGAGAGCTCCAGTCCGACTCAGACGCCAGCAAGGTGGAGGTGGAGTACTGGTTTGGGCTGGTATCATCAAAGATGAGCTTGTGGGGCCTTTTCGGGTTGAGGATGGAGTCAAGCTCAACTCCCAGTCCTACTGCCAGTTTCTGGAAGACACCTTCTTCAAGCAGTGGTACAGGAAGAAGTCTGCATCCTTCAAGAAAAACATGATTTTCATGCAGGACAATGCTCCATCATACGCGTCCAAGTACTCCACAGCGTGGCTGGCAAGAAAGGGTATAAAAGAAGAAAATCTAATGACATGGCCTCCTTGTTCACCTGATCTGAACCCCATTGAGAACCTGTGGTCCATCATCAAATGTGAGATTTACAAGGAGGGAAAACAGTACACCTCTCTGAACAGTGTCTGGGAGGCTGTGGTTGCTGCTGCACGCAATGTTGATGGTGAACAGATCAAAACACTGACAGAATCCATGGATGGCAGGCTTTTGAGTGTCCTTGCAAAGAAAGGTGGCTATATTGGTCACTGATTTGTTTTTGTTTTGTTTTTGAATGTCAGAAATGTATATTTGTGAATGTTGAGATGTTATATTGGTTTCACTGGTAAAAATAAATAATTGAAATGGGTATATATTTGTTTTTTTGTTAAGTTGCCTAATAATTATGCACAGTAATAGTCACCTGCACACACAGATATCCCCCTAAAATAGCTATAACTAAAAACAAACTAAAAACTACTTCCAAAACTATTCAGCTTTGATATTAATGAGTTTTTTGGGTTCATTGAGAACATGGTTGTTGTTCAATAATAAAATTATTCCTCAAAAATACAACTTGCCTAATAATTCTGCACTCCCTGTAAGGCAAACAAAGTACTTATCTAGACATCTCAGGAGGAAAGTTCCATGTGGACAGCTGGCCTAGCCGTTCCCGGTCTTGTTGGCTGATGTGTAGCTGGTGTAGTAGTCTCCGGTAAGGATATGTCTTTAAAGAAAGATTGTGGATCCGTTCCTGGTTTATATATGACTGTTTTGTTGTTGTGGTTTACAATGATAGATACTGGGAATCCCCATCGGTATTGAATTTTGTTTTTCCTGAGATGGGATGTTATATGAGAAAGATCTCTTCTCTTTTGTAGAGTGACAGGCGAAAGGTCTGTGAAGATTTGTATTTCCTCCCCTGCGTGTGTGATGGGGTGTTTGGCTCTGGCTCCTTTGAGAATTTCCTCCTTATCCTTGAAACTTAAGAATTTAACAATTATGTCCCTAGGAGGGGCCTTCGGGGGAGGCTTGGGCCTGAGTGCTCTGTGGGCCCTTTCAATGGGGATTTCCTTCGCTGTGGGGGTGTCCTTGATTACCCTGAAGAGGGCTTGTAGGTATCCTTCTATTGCTGGAGGATGTATTGTTTCAGATATCCCTCTAAATCTGAGATTGTTGCGTCTGCAACGATTGTCTAGATCTTCTACTTTGTCTGTAAGATAAAAAATTTGATCTGTTTGGTTCCGTATATCTTCTGTATTGAGCTTTAAGTTGTCGTTGATGGCGTCATGTTGTTCCTCTATTTTTTTTACTCTGTTGTCCAGGGCACCCATATCTTTTCTAAGGTCACCAAACAGGTCCCTCATTTCTTGTAAAACTCCCTTTATATCCTCTTTGGAAGAGAGGTGTTGCAAGTCATTTTTGGTGATGTATGGGGTATGTGGGGGTTCAGTTTGCAGGCTTTTAGCTGCAGTAACATTTTGATTATTAGCCATAATGTCGCTTGATGTAGTTGCCTTTAGATCAATTGGTTTTAGAAATTGAGTTAGTGGGTTGGAGGAATCAGATTTTTAGCTTGCCTCTTAACAGGCATTACCTAAGGCGTATACACTTGTGAAAAGAAGTATGAAAGGGAAGAGGAATGTAGTTGTTTGTTATTAAATTTGAAATTCCTGTTAGAGTCTCTTTCACACTAGCATGCCAGCATAACAAAGTCCCATGTTTAACAGTCTTTGAACACGGAGGTGTATTATTTAATATAAGGGAGTAATAAGACAGTTCTCGCCAGGGTTTTTGCTCTGTTCTGTTTTGAGGCCTGTGTACAGTCCAACGTATGCTCCTAGCCTGTTACATTTACAGTCTCTGTGCACCTAGGCCTTTCCAGATCGGCCCGTTTCAGTTCCCTCCTCACCGGATCTATGCTGTATGTCTCCGGTTGACAACAAGACTGTGTAGCTATTATTAGTAGTCAGGTATCGTATCTTATTATTTGTCCCCTGTTTGAGACCAGCTATTATAGTGTGGCGTATCTAGGGCTGAGCGTGGTTCACACGCGGTGCGTTGTCTAACATGTGCGGCTCCTCCGTTATTAGCCCCTATCTGTCTGTGACCGCTTTATTAATCTTACCGGTCAGGTGTCCGGAGGTGCGTTGACGATTATTTGTGGCAGATGTCAGTTACTTGTGTGCTGGGAGCAGGTCACTTGTTTGATATGCGGCCGTGCCGCGGCAATCAGCTCTCCGATAATGGCGTTGTGAATGTTCTTGTTTTGGCTGTTCAGTTGTCAGATATTGTGTGCAGGGCTTTCCTTAATTTGTCCCACAGGTTTGAGTAGGGGAAGAAAGGGGTAATGCTGGGTTTTAGCTTATATTGCCTACATGGGGTATTGGAGCCCTCTCAATGTGCGGCCATTTCCCTGCCTGGCCAGACTCCGCTCCCCCTAAACAGGTCTTTAAGTCAGTATTAAAGGGACAATTCACTAGGGTTAAAAGGAACTGTACGCGTGACAGTGAACACTTCAAACATGAAACAGAACTGTCTAGGAAATTCCTTGAGAGGGGTTACCCCAAACAGGATATTGACAGGTCCCGGGAAGAAGTAAGGGCTATTGAGAGAACTAATCTCCTTAGAGATAAATCTACAGAATGTGATGAAAAGCCTGAACATTTAACTTTTGTGACTCAGTTTAGTAGGCAATACTACCAGATATGTAATATCATACGCAGACACATGACACTGCTGAGGGCAGATGATGATCTTGCGCAGATTGCCACACAAAAGGTGAGATTTGCTTTCAAAAGGGGTAAAACTATAGGCAACTATGTAGCCCCTACACAATTGAAACAGGATGAAACTAGTGTATCCTCCTGGTTAAGATACAAAGGGGTCTACAAATGTAGTTACACTAACTGCATAGCATGTGGACATGCAAAACTGGGCAATATGTTCAGAAGCGCATACTCTGGTGAAATATTTGCACATAGAGCGCTTTTTAATTGCAGATCCACATATGCAGTTTATCTCCTCAATTGTGATTCATGTGACATCCAGTATACAGGTCAAACATCTCGACAGGTCAGGACTAGGATAAGGGAACACATAAACGACATTAAGACTGGCAAACTAACTACACCCTTGGTGAATCATTCCAAGGTTAAGCACAACAAGGATCCCAGGACGCTGTCTTGGACAATCATTGAAGTTGTAAATACAAATAATAGGGGAGGTGATAGGGACACTTTGCTTCTTAAGAGGGAGGTTTTCTGGATACACAGGCTGCACACCAGGATGCCCAATGGGCTTAACTCAGAATATGATCTGATCAATTTCTGGTGTTAGCCTGTGTGTTTTTCCAGAAAACATCATACTACACTATATTATAAATATATATAGTTTATATATTTTTTTTCCCTTCCTTTTACAGTTCTTTACATATGATGTACAAAATTACCCCTTTCCCAAGTCCCTTTAGGGTTCATCTACTAATACAATAGTATCAGAAACTCACTACAAAATATATGATTTAACCCTTCTATACCCCTAACACAACACACGGTACACACAGGGATGCATCAAAAATATGGAATTGTTTTCATGCAGCCAAATAAGGCTGTTTATACAGAATAGTATTTCTTGGTAAGCAATGTTCAAGTTGTGTAAGTGTGTGCTCTTTCTTATTTAAACATATAACAGGAACTGTTTATTTTACAATTTCGCTGTTTATATATATTTGTTTATAATTCGCATACGCCTAGATTTAGAGTTCTGTGTTAGCCGTCAAAACCAGCGTTAGGGGCTCCTAACGCTGGTTTTGGGCTACCGCTGGTATTTAGAGTCAGTCAGGAATGGGTCTAACGCTCACTTTGCAGCCGCGACTTTTCCATACCGCAGATCCCCTTACGCCAATTACGTATCCTATCTTTTCAATGGGATCTTCCTAACGCTGGTATTTAGAGCCTTGGCTGAAGTAAGCGTTAGAAATCTAACGACAAAACTCCAGCCGCAGAGAAAAGCCAGGAGTTAAGAGCTTTCTGGGCTAACGCCGGTTCATAAAGCTCCTAACTACTGTGCTCTAAAGTACACTAATACCCATAAACTACCTATGTACCCCTAAACTGAGGCCCCCCCACATCGCTGCCACTCTATTAATTTTTTTTAACCCCTAATCTGCCGACCGCACACCGCCGCAACATACGTTATCCCTATGTACCCCTAATCTGCTGCCCCTAACACCGCCGACCCCTATATTATATTTATTAACCCCTAATCTGCCGCCCCTCACTCCCGCCTCAATAACCCTATAATAAAAAGTATTAACCCCTAATCTGCCCTCCCTAACATCACCGACACCTAACTTCAAGTATTAACCCCTAATCTGCCGACCGGACCTCACCGCTACTCTATTAAATTTATTAACCCCTAAAGCTAAGTCTAACCCTAACACTAACACCCCCCTAAGTTAAATATAATTTTTATCTAACGAAATAAATTAACTCTTATTAAATTAATTATTCCTATTTAAAGCTAAATACCTGTAAAATAAACCCTAATATAGCTACAATATAAATTATAATTATATTGTAGCTATTTTAGGATTTATATTTATTTTACAGGCAACTTTGTATTTATTTTAACCAGGTACAATAGCTATTAAATAGTTAATAACTATTTAATAGCTACCTAGTTAAAATAATTACAAAATTACTTGTAAAATAAATCCTAACCTAAATTACAATTAAACCTAACACTACACTATCAATAAATTAATTAAATAAAATACCTACAATTATCTACAATTAAACCTAACACTACACTATCAATAAATTAATTACATACAAATACCTACAATTAAATACAATTAAATAAACTAACTAAAGTACAAAAAATAAAAAAAGAACTAAGTTACAAAAAATAAAAAAATAACTTACAAACATTAGAAAAATATTACAACAATTTTAAGCTAATTACACCTACTCTAAGCCCCCTAATAAAATAACAAAACCCCCAAAATAAAAAAAATGCCCTACCCTATTCTAAAATACAAATAGAAAAGCTCTTTTACCTTAAAAGGGCCTTTTGCGGGGCATGCCCCAAAGAATTCTGCTCTTTTGCCTGTATAAAAAAAACATACAATACCCCCCCAACATTACAACCCACCACCCACATACCCCTAATCTAACCCAACCCCCCCTTAAATAAACCTAACACTAAGCCCCTGAAGATCTCCCTACCTTATCTTCACCACGCCGGGTATTACCGATCCATCCAGAGGAGGCTCCGAAGTCTTCATCCAAGCCCAAGCGGGGGCTGAAGAGATCCATCATTGGGCTGAAGAGATCCATCATCGGGCTGAAGAGATCCATCATCCGGCTGAAGAAATCCATCATCCGGCTGAAGAGGTCCATCATTGGGCTGAAGAGGTCCATCATCGAGCTGAAGAGATCCATCATCCGGCTGAAGTCTTCTATCAAGCAGCATCTTCAATCTTCTTTCTTCCGGATCCATCTTCATCCCGCCGACGCGGAACATCCATCCTGGCCGATGACTTCCCAACGAATGACGGTTCCTTTAAATGACGTCATCCAAGATGGCATCACTCGAATTCCGATTGGCTAATAGGATTCTATCAGCCAATCGGAATTAAGGTAGGAAAATTCTGATTGGCTGATTGAATCAGCCAATCATATTCAAGTTCAATCCGATTGGCTGATCCAATCAGCCAATCAGATTGAGCTTGCATTCTATTGGCTGATCGGAACAGCCAATAGAATGCGAGCTCAATCTGATTGGCTGAATCCTATCAGCCAATCGGAATTCGAGGGACGCCATCTTGGATGACATCATTTAAAGGAACCGTCATTCGCCGGGAAGTCGTCGGCCAGGATGGATGTTCCGCGTCGGCGGGATGAAGATGAATCCGGAAGAAAGAAGATTGAAGATGCTGCTTGATAGAAGACTTCAGCCAGATGATGGATCTCTTCAGCCGATGATGGACCTCTTCAGCCCGATGATGGACCCCTTCAGCCGGATGATGGATCTCTTCTGCCCGATGATGGACCTCTTCAGCCGGATGATGGATCTCTTCAGCCCGATGATGGATCTCTTCAGCCCCCGCTTGGGCTTGGATGAAGATTTCGGAGCCTCCTCTGGACGGATCGGTGATACCCGGCGTGGTGAAAATAAGGTAGGGAGATCTTCAGGGGCTTAGTGTTAGGTTTATTTAAGGGGGGTTTGGGTTATATTAGGTGTATGTGGGTGGTGGTTTGTAATGTTGGGGGGGTATTGTATGTTTTCTTTTACAGGCAAAAGAGCAGAATTCTTTGGGGCATGCCCCGCAAAAGGCCCTTTTAAGGGCTGGTAAGGTAAAAGAGCTTTTCTATTTGTATTTTAGAATAGGGTAGGACATTTTTTTTATTTTGGGGGGCTTTGTTATTTTATTAGGGGGCTTAGAGTAGGTGTAATTAGCTTAAAATTGTTGTAATATTTTTCTAATGTTTGTAAATTATTTTTTTATTTTTTGCAACTTAGTTCTTTTTTTATTTTTTGTCCTTTAGTTAGTTTATTTAATTGTATTTATTTGTAGGTATTTGTATGTAATTAATTTATTGATAGTGTAGTGTTAGGTTTAATTGTAGATAATTGTAGGTGCAATAGGATTGAGCTGGCATTCTATTGGCTGTTCCAATCAGCCAATGGAACAGGATGCTCCGCGCCAGATATCTTGAAGATGCACCCGCTCCGTGCCAGATGGATGAAGATAGAAGATGCCGTCTGGGTGAAGACTTCTGCCCGTCTGGAGGACCACTTCGCCCGGCATGGATGAAGACTTCTCCCGGCTTCGTTGAGGACTTCGGCCCGGTTGGGTGAAGACTTCTCCCAGTAAAGTGATCTTCAAGGGGTTAGTGTTAGGTTTTTTAAAGGGGGTATTGGGTGGGTTTTAGAGTAGTGTTGGTTGTGTGGGTGGTGGGTTTTAATGTTGGGGGGGGGATTTGTACTTTTTTTTACAGGTAAAAGAGCTGATTACTTTGGGGCAATGCCCCACAAAAGGCCCTTTTAAGGGCTATTTGTAATTTAGTGTAGGGTAGGGCTTTTTTATTTGGAGGGGGGGCTTTTTATTTTGTTAGGGGGATTAGATTAGGTGTAATTAGTTTAAAAATCTTGTAATTTGTTCATTATTTTCTGTAATTTAGTGGGGGGGTTTTGTACTTTAGATAATTTTATTTATTTGTATTTAATTGTATTTAATTTAGGGAATTAATTTAATTATAGTGTATTGTAAGGTGTAATTGTAACTTAGGTTAGGTTTTATTTTACAGGGAAATTTGTCTTTATTTTAACTAGGTAGTTAATAAACAGTTAATAACTATTTAATAACTATTCTACCTAGTTAAAATAAATACAAACTTGCCTGTAAAATAAAAATAAATCCTAAACTAGCTACATTGTAACTATTATTTATATTGTAGCTAGCTTAGTTTTTTTTATAGGTAAGTATTTAGTTTTAACTAGGAATTATTTAGGTAATAATAGTAATTTTATTTAGATTCATTTAAATTATATGTAAAGTTAGGGGGTGTTAGGGTTAGGGTTAGACTTAGATTTAGGGGTTAATAACTTTAATATAGTGGCAGCGACGTTGGGGGCGGCAGATTAGGGGTTAAGAAGTGTAGGTAGGTTTGCGGCGACATTGGGGGTGGCAAATTAGGGGTTAATAAATATAATGTAGGTGTTGGGGGCAGCAGATTAGGGGTTCATAAATATAATGTAGGTGGCGGCGTTTTCCGGAGTGGCAGATTAGGGGTTAATCAATATAATGTAGGTGTCGGCGATGTCGGGGGCGTCAGATTAGGGGTTAATAAGTGTAAGATTAGGGGTGTTCATGTGTTCACTCGGAGTTCATGTTAGGGTGTTAGTTGTAGACATAAATGTATTTTCCCCATAGGAATCAATGGGGCTGCGTTAGGAGCTAAACACTGCTTTTTTGCAGGTGTTAGGTTTTTGTTCAGCCGGCTCTCCCCCATTGATTCCTATGGGAAAATCGTGCACGAGCACGTTCAGCCAGCTCACCACTAACGTAAGCAGCGCTGGTATTGAGGTGAGATGTGGAGCAAAATTTTGCTCTACGATCACTTTTTTGCGGTTAACGCCGGGTTTGTAAAAACCCGTAATACCAGCGCTGTCTGTAAGTGACTGGTGAGCATAAACTGCTCGTTAGCACCGCATAGACTCTAACGCCAAACTCATAATCTTGCCGAATATTTCTTTGTCCTGTCTTGTTTTTTTTGCTGAAAAGTAGGGACTTAGTATCTTTTGTTGAAAAGCAAGGGATCAGAAAAGAGCATTTTTGGGTTTCATATCCCTTTAAATCCTGTGTGTTTACTTTTAAGGTAGAGTATCTTGAAATTAACTGTATCAAGCTTGGTTGCCTCCCGCAGGATATCCTCTAGCCAAACAACATCAATAGACTTATCTTCATAATCCAGGTCTAGATGAGATTGTTCAGGTTTAGCCAAACTGCACAGGCCTCATAAAGTAATTTTAATATAAGCAACCTTTTTAGAATAGTTTTGTGCTTCCATACTAGAATGATCTAGCAATATAGCCAGGGTTTTTTTGTGATTAGTGTGGTCCTCCATTGGGAGATGTTTCTCTTCATTGGATCTGGGTTATGAGTTATGTGGATAACAAAGTTTGTACCATACCCTGCATCACCTGGGAAACGAAGATTGTAGGATTAAAAGATTAACTATTTACATTGTTTAATTAAGCATACTAACACTAAGAATTAAGTGTAATATTAGTGACTTTCTTTAAGATAAAAAAAAAACACTTTAATTTTCCATTGAGCTTTTCATCAACTTTCAGAAAAACAAGCAGTTATCTATAGACAAATAAGTAAGATTACACTTGTGCTTGCCCAAAAAACACCCTTGAGTGAATTTACATCCATCGAATGTGTCGAAGCAGGAAAAGTGACAAAAGATATATGAGCCCTGAGAACTTCAAGAAAATTTGTGCACTTATTCTGCATGGTAATAGTATGGTTACAACTTGGAACTACGTTCACATCCATTAGGTAGAAGTCTTTGTGAATTGTAAAACATGCCCTGAGCACCACATTCTGCACATTGTGCAATCTACTGGCTGAGCCCAATGCAATCCATTTTCACTGGACCAGTCCATCTCACAGGTTGAACCCTTTCACAATCCTCAAAGCTACAACAGCCACAAAACAACTAATGGAAAATAGATTAACACTCCTGTTCAAGTGTAAACTATTACAAGTTGAACGCAATTGTGATTTCGCTAGCACAATATGAATTATGTGAGAATTTTCACCGCTATCTGAGAGCTGTGGCTAACTTTTTTCAGAAAATAAAAAGTTGCACAAAGCAAAAATAAATTACAAAGTACAGTTACACTTATATTATTATTAATATTAACACTGTCTAATAAAAAAATATTTAAAAACAATATTGCACTCAAAAGTTATAAGGGCTCAAAGATATGTGATCTTGGGGTGTAAGAAAGAAAAAAAAAAGACCCTGAAGGGCTACATACATACAGTATACAGGTCTTAAAGCATACATTTATTTATTAATTCTCAGAAGAACAAGACAACCCCAGACAATAGTTTTGGCTTTCTATGGGCCTCATCAGTTAGGTGCAGCCATATTCCTCTAAGCACACTGGGCAAGGAGTCCACATCTGGTTTCCCTCATCACACTTAGGGAGACCTCCCCAGGGTCATAAAACTTTGCATCCACATCTGGTTTCCCCCATCACCCTTAGGGAGACCTCTCCACGTCTGGTTTCCCCCATCATCCTTAGGGAGACCTTGCCATAGAACAGGCAAACAATTTTATTGAGCTTGTTGTTCATTCATGTGAGTGCACTTCTCTCTGTGTGTATTTTGTCTCCCTATGGGAAAAAGGGGCAACCAGACATGGACTCCTTGCTCAGTGTGCTTAGAGGAATACTGCTACACCTCACTGACAAGGCCCAATGAAGATCGAAATGATTGTCTGGGGTTGATGAGTTCCTTGTTCAGAGAGGAATTGCCTGGAATTTTGCCGCTGCACTGACCGCAATAGGCAGGATCAGACTGATATACTACAGGAAAGTTCTCCTCTGTGAAAAGCATTACTGGGCTAAAAGAAGTTGCCCCCAGGTGGTAAATCACCATAGGCTAACAATGGTATTGAGCTGGTTGTTCATTCATGTGAGTGCACTTCTCTCTGTGTGTATTTAGTCTCCCTATTGGAAAAATGGGCAACCAGATGTGGACTCCTTGCTCAGTGTGCTTAAAGGAATACTGCTACACCTAACTGACAAGGCCTAATGAAGGCCAAAATGATTGTCTGGGGTTGCTGTGTTTCTTGTTCAGAGAGGAATTGCCTGGTATTTTGGCGCTGGACTGACCATAATAGGTGAAATCAGACTAATATACTACAGGAAAGTTCTACTCTGTGAAAAGCATTACTGGGCTAAAAGAAGCTGCACCCAGGTGGTAAATTGCCATAGAATGCTATAAAATATAAAAGTCCGGAGGAAATCTCAATATGGTAAAATAAAAGGCAACATTTTATTCCATTCAATTAAAAAGTTCAAATACAGGATAGCAAGACCGGTTAGCTGGTCTTACGCATTTCAGCATTATTCTGTATTCATAGACTCGCTAGAGAAAGGTTGAATATTATTAGGAAAAAATATCCATTCTGTCTTCTTCTATTAGTATGTATTTGAATATACAAACCAGGACTGTTTCTGTACTGTGCCTTTTATTAAAAAGTGACTGCAAAAGTTTGTTACTTTAAAGCATTTGCTTCTAGTTGCAATCTCAGCTACATTTTCTGGCATAGGAGACTTAAAAGCAGCAGTGTTGTTTTCCATTAAGCCAGATTCTTAAGAATATACTTTTTAGTGAACTGCTTGTGCAATGCCGTCCCCTGCAGATTTGCGAAGAATCGGCCACTAGCAGGGGGTGTTAATCAACCCGATCATATAGGATTGGGCGGATTGATGTCCGCAGCTTTAGAGGCAGTGGACCAGTTAAGAAGCAGAGGTCTTAAGATCGCTGCTTCATAACTGCTGTTTCCGGTGAGCCTGAAGGCTCACGCAGAAACAGGGGCATAAGGGACCATTCGGCCTTTGATAAATCGGCCCCCTAAACTCAAATGATTCTTCATCAATTAATAATAGTTTCCAGAGAAATTAAAGTGTACGCAGGAAAGCAGCAGAAAATAGTTAATTGTATTTAAAGCTGATGCAGGAAAACCCTTTAAAAAGTCTGGTCTCTCTCTTTGGGCTGATTTCTTCTTATACCGTTTGTTTACATAGCTTTTGTTTTCAGTATTGAAATTTTAATGTAGGTTGAAGTTTCAACAAGAAAATAAGTTTCAAATTCCAAAATAAAATTAAATGAGTTATTTTAAAACAATTTAATGCAACAAAGCAGGTCAAATGGATCATTAGGAAAACATTAAAGGGATGAAGTCAGTGGTGACAACTAATTGAGTTCACAGTTTCCTTTCACTCTGCACATTCTCCAGTGTATGGAATGCTGTGACCAGTGAAGGTTGTTTCAACAAGACTGGACTCAAGGATAGAGCTTTGAAAAAATGATCTGTACGCACAAGCAAAATGTTAGCTCTTATATGCATGTTCTTCTTCTAATATATTGATATTAATTTACGCGTTTCTACTGCTTCATTAAGCTCTGCAGATATTACTTTAATTATCCTTTCTTGCCAGCATATATGACATTAGCAATGAGATAGTGATGCTTGATTAAACTGCATATATTTATTAATTGTACGTCTTGTTGTATGTTTATGGGGTTAGATGCTGTATACAATATTTACGCTTTCCAAATCTAATTTATATAATTGTAAAAAAAATATCTAACTATTGACTGGTTAGTATTACACAATCTTTCTTGGTTAAATACCAATATTCTTTTTTAGGTTGTAATACATATAAATGGCTAGAGTTGGTGACTAATTATTTGCAAAAGTCCATGTTATAGATTCTAGTAAATGTGGGTATAAAGTCAAAAATTGTACGTCTATTTTAAGAATTCACAAAGGACTTTGTGGTCGCCTGTGAGATTACACACAGTTAAATTAAAAGTGAAAAAAAAAATGTAATTACTAGAATTGAACTTGAAACAGAAATTTTACATTTTAGTTAGACAAGGACAGCATGACAAATAAGGACGTTTGAGTCATACAGTAAAAACTGTTATGAGTACACAAGAAAAGCTTGATAAATAACTGCACACTGACTTTATGATGTACAAGCTTCTCAATTTGTAAGATTAAGGGGGCTGGTGGCCAGAAAATATGATAATAAAAATGGAAATATAAAGGAATAACTTACAGTCTTTACTACTGAGAAAAGCACATGGGGAAAGGGAAGACTTTTGACTTAGAGGGACATTCTATCCAAAATTGGAATCCACATGGATGCATTTCAGTTTTGAATAGAAACATTTTATAATATACATGTATTAGCAAAAATACTTTTACTAAAAATGATAGCTGTTTTATAAGTGTATTTAAGTATGCACCATAAATTTTCAACACAGCACTTGCTCAGAGTGCTTGTACCATCTGGTAATGACTCATTTGTTAATTGCTGACATGATACAAGCCTCACTGGTGCTCTGAGCAGCTGCAGTGTTTAAAATGCTGGTGCACTGAGAATATCTAGCTATGCTTCACATGCATGTGCAGAGAAAAATGTTAACACTAATATAGTGATAACTTTTATTAGAAACATTTTTGCCACTTCATGTATATTGTAAATATAGTTATATTCAATTGCATGCAATTCAGCTAGGTGCATTCAAATTTGGAATGTCCCTTTAATATGAAAAATTGCAGATGATGGGATACATTCCAGTTTGGCTGGTCATCTAACGGATAGGTATAATACGCTCTTCAGACTTCTACACCATTACAATCATCGTTTTCCTCACTTTTTAGAATGTATTGAACTGTTAACAATACCACCATTTAACTCTCAATCTGTGTGCGCCTCAACTGAAAGCAATTCATTATATGAATTCTCTTCTAACTCAACCCCCCCTTTACAAGTTATTCCATGCCCACCTCAAGTTAAGAAACCCAAAATCTGTAGCAGATCCCAAAAAAGATCCCTCTACACTAATCCATGTTTGTGTACAGTTCCTTGATTTAAAGTATTTTTGCCTATTACAGGCTGTTTAAGGAGGTAAACTAAAATGATTAAATGATGACAGAATGTTTGTTATTAGGTCTCATATTGACTTACTAAGACATAGAACATTGCTGTTGCAAGAGTCACTATGATTACATGGAGGGACAATACTTTTAATGTCTGACATCTTTTTTTAAAAATATTGATTCCTGTGTTTTTGAGTCATGTTTGAAAACAAGGGTCATTAATACCTACTAGCAGCTACTTTTGAGGTCTCAACTTCCTATTAATTTGGAACTCTAAGGCGAAATATCACAGGAGTGTATTCCACACAATTCATATCCAAATAGAAGGTGGGAACGCTAAAAAAATAAAACTTAACTTTTAATATAATTTAGAATAAAATTAGACATTTTAAGATTATTATAAAAAACAAATATATATGCCTCCCTCCCCCATATACACAGAAATAATCTATGTGATAATTCATTGGACTATATAACAATTCATGCAAATCTAAGATAAGCAAAAAATGGGTGACAATCCCCATTACCCAGTGTAGGGTGAGGACAAAAGATCCCTATAGATAGTTTGCCAAGTGATCTATCTAAGCTTTCACAGTACCCCTTCTTTGAGACAAAGCAGTGGTGAATCGCACATCAGGCATTTGCACTGCTGATCCATTGTACAATATACTGCTTCATAGCTTGAATTTGGATACTTTATCGTAAAATATAATAATAATTATGAACTAAGTGGCATTTTGATTTTTTTTTGTAGATATAGTACAGGGATACCAAGCGTTTTTAAATAATTACCATGGGGTATTGTGAAAGCTTAAATAGGTAATATGGCAATCTTCAGATATCATTAGGGGATCTTTTGTACTCATAGTGCACTGGGTAATGAGGACAGTCACACATTTTGTGCTTATCTCTGATTGTTCTGAATTGTTATATTGTCCAATGCATTAATCATATAGAATATTTCTGTGTACATTGGGGTGCAAGCATGTCTATTTTTTTTTTTTTTAATAATTTTATGTCTTCATTTTATTTTAAATTATATTAAAAGTTAAAGGGACACTGAACCAAATTTTTTTCTTTCGTAATTCAGAAAGAGCATGCAATTTTAAGCAACTTTCTAATTTACTCCTATTATCAATTTTTCTTCGTTCACTTGCTATCTTTATTTGAAAAAGAAGGCATCTAAGCTTCTTTTTTAGTTCAGGACTCTAGACAGCACTTTTTTATTGGTGGATGAATTTATCCACCAATCAGCAAGAATAACCCAGGTTATTCACCAAAAATGGGCTAGCATCTAAACTTACATTCTTGCATTTCAAATAAAGATACCAAGAGAATGAAGACAATTTGATAATAGGAGTAAATTAGAAAGTTGCTTAAAATTGCATGCTCTATCTGAATCACAAAATAAAATTTTTGGGTTTAGTGTCCCTTTAAGTTTTATTTTTAGGCTTTCCACCTTCTATTCAGTTGTGGATTGTTTGGAATACAAGTCTTTGCTATTTAGCCTTAGTGTGCCCAAATAATGCACCTTTTTTTCTCCTTATTGTCAATATACAGTATATATTTTGCATTAGGTACTGCCCCATTATCAATATGTAGGTTTATTGTTTTGGGGGATTTTGGGTGGTGTGCTCTACACCTAGGACTCTGGACTAGTTTTCAGAAAAATATTTAACTCAACGTCTATTAGTCAGGAGGTGTTTCTTTTCCTGTTTTCTTTTTTCTCTTATGCTGTTACAAGGAAGGATGGAATTATCTGGGGATGCAGATGAGTTCTGGCTGCATCTGTCTCCAGCACATGTTGAAGAAAGATATCTAAGCCTAAAATTGTTAACTACATAAATTATTTTGATCTGTCTACCAGAATGTACGGTCATGAGCAAGTGAGGAATTCTAAAAGATGAATTTACTAGCCATCTTAATACTTTATTTCCACAGGCTGAACTAGTCTTCTACAGTTCTGGTTGTGACATGTTATAGTGTAAGGTTATGTAAATGTATGGGTTGTAATGTACTGGGCTTCAACTCTACCCTCTACATTTCTTCACTAGGCTTTATTCTCAAATATCAATGCACTACATTTTGCTGTTGCATTGCTTAAAGATTTGCATTCATGTATTATGAATTAGGCGAGTGACACAACATATGGAATAAGTATTGTATTTGCTAAAGGTGTTAGTGAATACATTCATTGCAGATCATTATGCACCTGTCATTTCCACCAGGTACGTCTAGTAAGTAAGGCAAATCCGCCATCTGCATCACCAGCTAAATTTAGGAACAACTCTTTATCATGAACAAAGCAAAATTAAGTTGTAGATGATTAAATAGACACAAAGCTAATACCATTATATATCTTAGATGTGCAGTCCAAAAGGATGTAGACTTTCATATAAAAAAACAGCACAATCACTTGAATTTGAACAAAAGAGCAAAATTCAAGGCAAGTCTTTATGGGTCACATACTTGTGAATACAAATGGTATGCTAATCAACGTGCAGGTAATATATAAATTGTACAAGCTTTGAGACTGAAATGTTATTCTGTAATAGTATGTTGTATAAGAATTGTCAGGAACAAAGGTTCTATTCTTCATTTAGAAAGACAAATGTATAAGGTAACAGGAACTAACTTATGATCATGAAATGCATAAAAGAAATCAAGTTAAGCTTAAAAAAGGCACATGAGTTCACAGTCCACTGTGTACATGGATTTGGGTATCCTATTGTAACTGTGCTATTTTCTTAGACTAAAATGAACATGAATGTAATTACCTATTAAGGGCCAGTTTACAAGTGGAACGCTAATGATAGCAGGGTCTCAATATGCGATATTGCTGGACCACGCTAACGTTAATGCTTGACTTGATATTACAGTACATGGTAAATCGCATTTATGATCATGAAGTTAGTGCAGCCAACATTACGCTAGCGCAACCTAAACTTTCCATCGAGATCGCAAACTTTCCAACTTGCGCTTATATTACAAGTTGAAGGTTATAGGTTATACACAAGCAAAAACCAAAACTGTGTTAGAAGGGAGACCTGATGTAAAGTGTAAGGGTTAAAAAATATTGCACAAAACACATCAATGACACTAGTTGGAGACATATTATAAAAACAAAATCACAATTTGTGCCTCTCAATAGTGTGTCATATCACACACTCACTTAATCGCGTAATCACTTGTAATGACATATTGTCTATGAGAGAACCCAATAATATGTTGGGAGGTAACTTGACAATACAACAGAAAAATTCTTTAAAATAATTAACTAAATGGACAGATGTACAATTAAAGAAAAGAGTTAAAGGGGGAAATGTAGTCATTTGGCCCACAGCTAACTAGGCGCACAAGCTTCAAACGTCTGTTGTGGAACCCTACAGAAATGTTTTTAGAGCAATATAATAAACTGGTGAGCAGTGCCCTTGCAGAAGGTTTAATTGATAAAAAAAAATAAGTTTCTGGAAGTTTAAAATCCAAAGGTAGCAATCCTGTATTTACTGCCAAAAATTAACAAAAATCTGTCATGTCCTCAGGAAGGCCCATTGTTTCCAGCATTGATTCTTTGACAGAAAAGGCAAGTAAATATATGGATGCTAGATTGATATATATGGTGGATTTTCTCTCAACGATACAAGAGATACCATGCGCATACTTAATAAAATCAATAATATTAAAATCACCTCTGATTCCATTCTAGTTACCTGTGGAATCACTCTACATGAGTATTCAAAATGCAATGGGGTTGTAAAGCAGTTTCTCATTTGTTACAGATGATAGATTTATTTGCAAGTATGGGGTACTGTGATCTTGTGCACCCACTTATGCAAATATATATCTAGGGTAGTGGGATTAAACTGTGTTATATCATGAATACTTAAGTAATTTTACTTAATTTATATCTCACTGGTCCAGATATATTGATGATATAGTTTTTTTGTATGGAATGGACCAAGAAACTATCTGCAATAATTTATTCAGATGCTGATTATTAACCCCTTTGGATTGTAGCTCACATCTACAGTGAGTGATTAAGATAAGGTAGAGTTTCTAGATCTTACAATCAAGAAGGTCAATGATAGACTGGAAACTGTTACTTATAGGAAACCCACTGCAACTAATACTATACTATGTGCCTTGAGCCACCATCACCCAGCTACCATTAGGGGGTTGCCAGTAGTGGAAAACCTTAGAATCAGGAGAAACTCTACAACAATTGAAGCTTTCAAAGTAGCAGCATCAGATTTAAGAACTATGTTGTTGCAAAGAGGTTATTCTAAAAAAATCACTTGCTAGTGGCTATCACATAGTGCTAGGCAAAGATAGAAATGATTTGCTAAAACCTAAAAAGCCCAGCAACACCAACCCTCTCAGATTCATCTCCACTTACTATCCTCAGAGCGAACAGATCTCTGAAATTTGAAAAAGGGATTGGCATGTTTTAAGAGCTGATGAACAGTTAGAATCAATTCTCTCTGATAAACCAATGTTCACCTTTAGGAGACCCAGTAATCTAAATGACTATCTTTCTGAGAGTCATTTTGCTAGAAATGCTAAGAAACCTCCATTATATAAATTATCCCTCCCATGTGGAAGCTGCAAAGTATGTCAACATATGGTTAAAAAGCAAGTAGTAGATGGACTATCAATAATTTTAATAACTGTAAAAGTACCAATGTGATATACTGTGTATCATGCAGCTGTAATTTATTCTATGTTGGCATGACAGCAAGAAGCATGGGTAAACGGATGGCAGAACATCTGAGTAATATTCAAATGCCAAGAAAGATCTGGATAAGAGAAAAAAAATCCCTAGAGTGGCAAGACACTGTCTGCATTATCATTAAGGTGACACTAATGCCTTTAAATGTTGGGGTTTGGAAAGATTGACCAAGTATCAGAGGGAGAGACAGTGAATGTACATTACTTACAAAATAAATTAAGTGGATTTTTAAATTGAATTCAGTATTGCCCCATAGCATGAATGAATTCAACAATTATTGGGTGTTCCTTTAAAAATTATGAGTGACACGTAGAAGGGTTTGCTGATTATAGTGTCATTATATGATTAGAACGGAGATATGAGATAAATACTTTTAGGGAATGTGGTAACGAACGTTATAATTCAACAAGCACATTCCATTATGCTACTGTTGCATAGTCCCTTATGGAAGATATTGAATGAACGTAAGCATAAAGCATTGAAGCACCATGAAGGGCATTAATATATATGGCCAATGAGTTAGGAGGCTGCAGCAGGGAACAGACTATGGAAATATAAAAACACATATAAATATGAATAAAGTCACTAACGAAGTAACAAACATACTGTTCACTGATAAATATGAGAAATGAGAGCAGAAAAATTCATACAATATTCGGCCATCATAATTGATGTTCCATAGAATATCGGCACTTACACGCTGTTAATCCTTACATAAAATCATACTGGCAACCCAAGCTAAACACTAACTTTAATGACGCTCAACCTGAATGCACCAATGACTATGTGCGCATAACCACACGCCCCCAGTCGTAATAGCCAGTGAATATGATTGGACAATGGGAGGGCATGATATGGAGGGCGCTCCGGGATTGGTGGATTCACAAAATCTGAATGGTATTTAAGCGACTGCCTAATGAGGCTTTAGTTTGCTTAGCATAACATTGAAAAAGGCCTGTACGAAGGCTGAAACGCCTCTGAAGCTATCGTGTCCCTCAACCCTCGTACCTGAAACAGACGGTTCTAGTTATCGGCCAGGAAACAGGGGGTGATACACGTTTTTATTTAGGGTGTTTTGGTGGTGGTATGTGTGTTCAGGGTGGTTCCCTTTTTTGTCATATGCAACAGAACATCTGAGTAATATTCAAATGCCAAGAAAGATCTGGATAAGAGTAAAAAAAATCACTAGAGTGACAAGACACTTTCTGCATTATCATTAAGGTGACACTAATGCCTTTAAATGTTGGGGTTTGGAGAGATTGACCAAGTATCAGAGGGAGAGACAGTGAATGTACATTATTTCAAAAATAAATTAAGTGGATTTTTAAATGGAATTCAGTAATGCCCCATAGCATGAATGAATTCAACAATTATTGGGCATTCCTTTAAAAATTATGAGTGACACGTAGAAGGGTTTGCTGATTATAGTGTCATTATATAATTAGAAGGGGGATATGAGATAAATACTTTTAGGGATTGTGGTAACGAACATTAAAATTCAACAATCACGTTCCATTATGCTACTGTTGCATAGTCCCTTATGGAAGATATTGAATGAACGTAAGCATAAAGCATTGAAGCACCATGAAGGGCTTTAATATATATGGCCAATGAGTTAGGAGGCTGCAGC